>NC_080854.1:22456205-22774325 GCF_030435755.1 Ochotona princeps | reverse complement strand
CCACCCCGCCAATTTTCATGAGGCTGGAAGGAAGAGTCTACAGGGCCTAAGTCTGACTAAAGGCCAGAGTTAAATCAGCCAGCTGACCTGGTACTGTGTCAAGAGGTCATTCTCAATCCTGTGGATGAGGCTCACTCCCCAAGGGAAACCTGCTTAAAACACATATTTCAGCAAAATGGATGACTGAACAGTGCTGCAGACAAGGCTCAGGGTTTCCTTCCCACTGGGCTTTGCTGCCAAGGAGCTGCATCGGCCCCTAATGACAATCTGTGGATAAGCAGAGGCATGAGGCTTGCCAAAGAAGTAGTATCCATGCTGCTTAGAGGAAGAACGTGATAATGCCACCCCCATCCAAACAGGAGCCGTCTCAGAGGGTTGCACAGTAGCGACAGGGGCTATTCCTCCAGCCAGTACTTCCCTCCAGTTTACAACATGCTTCACCCCCCCTTAGCATGCCCAGTGACAGAGCAGCATTCTGGGTAGCCCAGTTGTACTTCAGCAATGTGCCAGCTACTCGCAGAGCTCCTTTCTTCTCCTGTGGACTTCTCAGGGCTCCCTTAGTGTAGTGCCCAGAGCAGAAAGATCCAGAAGTCTTGGGATGGGAAAAATTTTGGTGACGCAGGTCCTATCAGAGGATTACTCCCAAAGTCATGCTTGCCAAAGACAACAAACAGAACTCTACATTGTAACATGCCCTTGACTCTAATGAGCATTCCCCCAGCTCCAAGGGAAGCTACAGAGCTGATAACTTTCAAGGAGCCTGGCTGTCAAAGGACCCAGGTGTGATTCTGGAGGAGGCACTGGGGATTCTTTGCCCCAGCGTTTTTCTTTGCTCCTCTCTTTCTTCAGAAATAAAACCAGAGTGTGAATTCTTGACCCTAGCTTCCTTGCCTTATTTTTCTTTTGTTGTTTTCATTAAGAGAAGACATTAGTTCTGTAAACAGCAAAAATATTTTAGCTGATGCAAGAAATGTCTTTTTGGTTTCATGAGTTTTATTATTCTGATTATTACCAAATTTTGCCATTGGTTCTTTGATCTCGCTTTCTTTCTTTCCTCCCTCCTTGCCACTAAAAAGAGTGGAATGTGTTTGGTTTGGGTCATAAAGTCCACCCTGGGGCTGTCGTCACAGCAGCTCTCAGCATGTCTTGGGCCCACTCTTCAGGCACGCTCTAGGGAAGCTCTCTGTGAAGTCCCAGGATCAGCTTACAGTGAGGAGCCTGCAACCTTCATCTTGGCCAGTGAATCATGAAGCCTTTGCTTCTGACATTAGCCACCAGCACCACAGCCAAGGTCAAGGGAGATGCCCAGGTGCCATCTTCCTGGACACAGGTTCTCTCCAGGCTAGGGAGTCAGGCTCTGCAGTCATTCACAGGCATGGATGAGTTTCGAGTCTGTAGGCTCCTATGTCGGAATGGGGCTTCCTGTCAGAAGCAGAATAGATGAAGGAAAGTGCATAGCTATTGGCCTGCAAACCTCCTAACCTGACCAAAAGCTAAGAGAGGCTCATGGGTTCCCCAAACAGTGGGATCTTTTTCCACATAAACAAAGACTTGACGAGAGAAACAGCAACAGCTTTTCCGAATGGGAGGCGGTCCTTGTGTTCTCTCCCGAGCCAGGCTGTGCAGGTGTGGAATTCTCAGTTAAGATACATGCGATGCGCAGATGGTGATGATGGAGAGACAGATGTCACATCTGGGGGTGGGGTGTGGAAGATAAAAGCTACTTTCTGAAAGAAACAGCTAGAATTTGCTTTTTGGTGCTGGAGTGCTAGAATACCAATAGCCATTCTCTGTCTCCTGTGCGTGTGGCACACAAGGTTGTAAAGTGTCATTTTTATAGCTATAGATTTCCCTTAAAGGGATGAGATTTGAGGAAAGTTTTTTTTAAGTGTTAAGAAAAACTTCCTTTAGCAATTGAAAAAAAAACCAACGCAAACTATTTGAAAATATATTCTTCCCCTTTATATTATACCCTTGATTTCTCTAAGTAAAATATGGCTATCGTATGAGCAATATAATAACCTCTATCATCTATCTTGATATCTTCAAAGAAAATGATTCTCCATCTGGCAAGGAAAATGAAAATTCATGCTTTAGATATTTCAATTTCCCCTGTATTTTATCGCTGCTTTATTCCTCATGGATTCACCCTAGGCTTCAAAAATTGCAAAAATGTTCAATGTATCATTAGAAGTAAATAGACATTCAGGATTTAATGTGAATAACAGAAACAAAGACCCTCAGGAACAGTGGGAAAAAATACAAATAGGAACCACAGTTCATCCTGCCCAAGCATGGTGTGTGTTTTAGAAATGTGGTATTTGCTTCCTGCCAACATTCTCCTCCAAGTCTCAAACAAGAAGAGATAGCAAGGCACACTTGCCTATTGTGCAAGTGACTTGGGATGGAGGAGGAAGTGGCAGGAAAACCAGTGGGAAAATTGCTAGCTTTGAGATTCTGGGCATTTCTCCCATAGCCTCACCTTTTTCCTTTGCAAAATGGGAATAATGCAAAGCATGCAAATAATGACAATGAATGCATCCGTCCGTCCCCTAGACCAAGAAAACTGTGTAAAAAGCAGTGGCTGCAACGGCCATGATTTTAGATTTTCAAGCAAATCAATTTCATCCTGGCTGCCTGCTGTCCTAGAACCTGGCTTCTGAAAGGCTCCTGGCCTCTTAGGAGAGGAAAGATTAGTCATTCTGACAACTTGGGACCTTTAGGGCACAAACACTACCTGGTTTGTTGACGGACAAATATTCTGCACAACGGCTAGTGAGAAAGCTCTCAAAAATATACTCATGGTAAATATACTTATGCCTGATTTCATTTAATGCCTTTTGTCATATTGTGAAGAAATGAATAGATGCTTCTGGAGATAATTCTTCAAGCATAAGTCTTCCCTAACAAAGCTGGCCAAGAAGCTGAAGAGTATAGGACCCAAGGAAGACTCTGGAGTTGATGGGCCTTGGTGTGCTGTGTCACGACACTAGGAGTGTAGCACAATCCTAGCACCAGAAGGGCACATGGCTTTGTCCAGCACTCTCCAGGTTAAAGAGATTCTGCCTGGGCTGACTGGATACTTCTTTGTGCTATCAAGCCAAATAGTCCCAAACCCAGCCAAAAGTCCAAAGGGCTGACAAATTTCCCCACGATTACACATATGAATAGAGATGGAGTTAGAATTCACGATTCAAGGAATACTTCATCTCTGAACTTTAAATCTTCTTGTGGGTTCAGTGTGATGGCTGAAAAGCTAAATCTTCACCTTGCAAGCACCAGAATCCCAAATGGGTGCTAGTTTGTGTCCCGGCTACTCCACTTTCCATTCATCTCCCTGTTTGTGGCCTGGGAAAGCAGTGAAGGATGGCCCAAAGCCTAGGAACCGTGAATGTGCATGGAAAACCCAGAGGATTCTTCTAGCTCCTGGCTTTGAATTGGCTCAACTCTGGCTGTTGTGGCCATGTGGTGAGTGAACCAGCAGATGGAAGATTTTTCTGTCTCTACTTCTCTCCATAAATCTGATTTGCCTTTCTGATAAAAATAAATAAATGCTTTAACTCTCTCTTGCTCTCTCTCTCTCTTGCTACATGGCACTACAGTGGATTCTGGAATACAAAATAAGGTAAAATCTGTCTATAGAAAGTTATTGGTGTATACCATGACCTTTCCCCTTACAGTGTTTTCATTGTAATTAAAAATAAATAAAATGCTCACATATACAATGAGGCACTGATTGCCAAAAACAGAAACAAAAATCAAACTGGAATTATGTGAGAAGGCACCAGGCTCCCATATTTTTCTCTACAATATAGTTAGAAAAATATGCCTCCAGGTCCTACTGTGTAAACATGGTAGAAGGCTTAATGAAGTGCTGTTAAAGATATTGGTCCTACCTTCTCTTTCACATATCCAACAGATCACAAAACAAACATGAAGAGCATAAACACTTCCTAGTTGTAGACTTAATAATCCTCTTACATGGTATGGATAAATAAGCTAAAATAGGATAGCAAGGTATTTGTACATGCTGATGATTTTTAATCACTTCATGACACTTTAGAGCAGGCAGAACTTTTAAACATTATGCTGGTTCAGCTTAAATACCATGTTTTTATGTCATCTTTGGTATCACTCCCTACCAGTTATTTGATTTCAAATATTTTGTGGAAAGGGAAAACTGTAGCACCTTCTGGAGGAGTTACAGTTTCATAGCACTCATTAATTCAAAGTTTTTCATTATAACATTAGATGGCTCTTGATGCAACAATTCCTGTTGTGCTGGTTCTGGCCTTCCTAGTAACACCTCTTTCTCACATGAAAAATCTTTGATGTGAAACTTACAACAAATAATGATTTCAAGCAAGGTATTTGGGTTCTGGATGTTCAAAACACAGTAGGCGGTTTTATGAAACCAACTACAATATTTGGTTACAGTTAACATTTTTGTGAAAATGATATTTTGTTTCTTTGTTAAGCATAAAGTAAAGAGACAGATTTAAGATTTGTTTGGGTGTCACTGACATGAATGCATCGAAATAAATGCTTACAGGACCTGTCTTTCTTGATCGGATTTCAGCTTGCGTTCTAATGTCTTTCCCATATTTTCCACGAATATTAAAACAAAAACAACCAGGCAATATTTGCCAGGCATATAATATCTTTCTGTTTTACATATTCTATTTTTTATCATTTTGGATAGATGATACAACTGTGGTATATCCAATGTCTCTTTCAAATTCAGTGACATTCTTTGCTGATCCTCCTATGGCTTTGATTTTGCTCTTCAAAGGTGAGGCTCACTTCAGAATACCTGGTATAAAGTAGCTACGAATGGGCAAAGAGAAAGCCTCCAGTAGCATGACTGCAGAGTATATCCTTCATTCCTTCACTCAAGACCTGGGTTCTCATACTTGTCCATCTTTTAAGTTTCAAGCCTCAATGTTTATCAAACCAATTCTGGAAGGTAGACTAGTACTGGTATCACTGGAACACAGACAAGTGTGTAAAGAGAGGGCAGAGGTTGGACACAGGACCAGAGACTCTGAAGCTGGGGTGTCTGGGGTTATCTAATTCAGAGTATGTTCTCAGACAAGCTGCTCAATTCCTCTGTTTCAGTTTCCACATCTGCGAGGTGCAGACAATAAGCAGAGGATGCACAGACCCCTGATGAGAGAGGCAGCTTTTCTCTGACAAATCTTTGGTGTAATTCATCGTGGTGGCCACTAGCATTTTGGAGGGGTATTCCAGTCCTCTACCAACTTCCACAAAGCACAGATGAAAGCAACGCAGTAGTCAAGATTCTTTACAAACTTTCCCCACTTTCCATTTTAGCCACAGCTGCTGTCATTTCTCCTCTGTGCACCCATTCTATCAGACCCGTTACAATTGTCTGAAATATCTGTGTTTGCTACATTCTCTCTCATAACCCTTTCCTTATTCTCTTCCTTCCTGTTGGATAATTGATGTTCCATCTAATGGTGATGGCATTAAGACTGCCTTCATTAGAGTGTGTACTTATGGTGGTGTATTTAATACATAATACTGTGTAAGTTCAGAGAATGGTCACCTCTTCATGTTGTTTCCTTGTATAGTTCCCAGACCATCTTTGGTGAATAACAGCTATTTGCAAATGACTGAAAAATTAAATGAACATATTTTGGTAAAGCATGGTGATTGTAAGGGGGTGGGTATTGTGGCCTAGCTGGTTAAATCACTGCCTCCCATGTTGGAGTGCTGATTCAATTTCTTACCTACCCTGTGCTTCCAATTAGGCTTCTTGTTAAGGTGCCTGAGGAACAGTACAAGTGCTTATGTTGCTGACACACACAGAGACAAGCATAGCTTCAGTGGATCCCTGGCTGTTGTGGGCATCTAGGTAATCAACCAGCAGATAGAAGATCCTTGTCTCTCTCTCTCACTCCTGCTCTGTTACTATTTCAAATAAATCAATGTATGTTAAGAAAGAATAGTGATCCTAATAACATGTCTCCTTTTTAATTTTAAAAAATGAGAAGACATCGGCTTGAAAGCAGAGTAGTAATTAAACCTCTAGCCTCAATGAGGCCCTCCCTAGAGACACAGATTCATTATAGTCTTAGAAAATTCCTATAGTCTTTTGAAAGCCTGGAAAAATAAAAAGGGGCAGTTATTTTTGTGTCCCTAAAAATTCAGACAAATTCCTCTGTTAATGGAGCATCTGCCTTTTGAGAGCAAAATGGAATATGTTGCATACCAGCACTATGTCTGTTCTTAAACATGCCGTAAATCCCTTCGGGGCTTCTCAGGGTCAGCCAGATTCTGGGTAGACCCTGTTCCCAAAGAGCATTGTGGAGAGGAGTTGGGTTGAGTCAGTAATTTCTGTCATCTGGCTCTAGAAGGAATGCCAGTTCACTGGGCCATCTTGTTGACACGTTGCCTTGATACTCTCTTGCTTGAGAACACTCCTGCCTGAAGGGCTGAGATACCCTGTTCTATAGAGAGTAGAGGGCTTAATGGACTCTTGAGTTATAGAACTTGGTAAAATATGTTGTGGAAATGTCCTGTAGGTAGCATCCAGTTTCTGGTTATATCAATGGTGTTAGTGGCCACAGAACACGTCTTGCTCAAGAAGACATGCTTTGATTTTCTAATTACTAAGAGCGACCTGTGGGGGGAAAAAGAGAAAAGGAACCAAGGTTTCTTGGGTTCCCTAAAAAAAAGATAAAAAAGATAGGTTTTGGGAACATTATGCTGTATCTGAAATATTCTTAGAAAAACGGATATCATCTTGTTTTTCAGAACTTTGGACCACAAGGTCACCCTGTCATTCTGTGGTCTGCAGGAAAGGAGTAGAAATCTACTAAACGAAAGCTCATGACTTGAGCTGATAAAATATATCTGATGGTGATTTGTGCCATTTTACACAATTTTACTAGTGACTTCTCAAACATCTATGTAGAGGCCAAGTTGTATGACTAAATTACTTATTGAACATATTATCTAATAGCAAAACTTCTTTTTGTAGCCATCTAGTGGAAAAAAATTCCAAGCCTTTACCAAAAGGCTTAATATTGCTTTACTAAATATTTTGGGCAGGTAGTTGAGCTTACCCTCCTTGTACCATTATCTTGGTTTAATATCCTTGATGTTTCAAGGCAAGATTGAGAAAGTCGGATTTATTTCTTTTTTGAGGGTCATGGTAGTTACCAAAGAGAAAAACATAGCTCTAAATTTTCTTGCTGGTAACAAGGAATATCATCAGGGGTGGTGGTGGTGGCGGTGGGGATGTATGTATTTCTTTCTTTTAAAAAAAGATTTATTTATTTATGTTGGAAAGTCAGATTTACAGAAAGAAGGAGATACAAAAAGATCTGTCCACTGGTTCATTCCTCATGTGGCTGCAATGGCTGGAGCTGAGCTAATCTGAAACCAGAGGCCTGGAGCCTCTTCTGGGTCTTACGTGAGGGTGCAGGGTCTCAAGGCTTTGGGCCATCCTCGGCTGCTTTCCCAGGAGGCCACAAGCAGGGAGCTGGACAGGAAGTGGAGCAGACGGGATATGAACCAGCACTCATATGGGATGCTGGCACATGCAAGGCAAGAAATCTAACCACTAGGCTATCACATCTCTTAGAAATGATGCAGGATGTCATGTTTTCATGGCAATTCAGGGAAGACACATAAGTTGTCACCTATTGATTTACTTGCCGAATACTGTGATGGCTGTCACTATCCCAAAGCCAACACCAGGAACCAGGAACATAATCCAAGTCTCACAGGAACCCAGCCACTTGACCATCATTGCTGTCTCAGTGCAGTTCTATTAGCAGGAAGCTGGGCTCAAGTGCCAGAGGTTGGTACCGAACGTGGGACACAGGTATGTTAACCATTAGGTTAAATACCCAACATAGAAATGTGTATTTAAAGATTAGTTACATGGCACTATACTTTCAAAGGATCAGAAATTAACTTTTTCATCTTACTCATCAGTTGGAAAGTCTCCTGGACTGACAGTGTGTGATACTGCATACTCACTTAAGAAGACGAGATAAACTGCTATTTGACTTTTAACTTGAGGGTGGCCTCTTTCTCTGAGGGAACAGACTTGGGATTTCTCATAAGCACACAGAGATACTTACATGATGATCTCAAGACAAACTTTGTGCCTACTCTATTTAGTGCTATTCTTCAAAGACTCTCCCCCTACCAATCCTACTATCCGCCATGGAACAATTTAATCAAATTTCAGAGTTAAAGACTTTCTTGATAACCAATTCTGAGAGACAGAGAAAAACACATTTGGACAAGAGTCAAAAGGTAGTTTAAGCAATGAAGGCGATTCTTCACAAACTTTAAAGACTCAACTCGGTCATCCCCCATGTGATGATGATAGAGAGACAAGGAGGATCTTTAACCACCCAAAGCAGTCTATGTCATACATGTTTATTTCTTCTTCCTTTTTAGTGTCTGAACATCATGGGCAATTAAAACAAAATAAATAAATGGGACCACGTCAAGCTAGGACATTTTTGCACTGCAAAGGAAAACACTGACAATGTGAAGAGGCAGTCAACAGAATAGGAGACAAATACTGGCAAAGTAAGCAACTGATAGAGAATGAATATCCCGGATATTCAAAGAGCTCAAGAAATTCAGCAACAACAAACAAACATTTAAGAGATGGGCAAGAGACATAAACAGTTACTTTTCAAAAGATGAACTTCAAGTGGCCAATACACACAAGAAAAAATGCTGAGATTCATTGGCCATCAGGGAAATTCAAATAAAAACACATCCCAGTTAGAATGGCTACTATCCAAAAGGGAGAAAACAATAAATATGGTAAGCATGTGGGAGAAAAGGAACCCTAATCCACTGCTGGTATGAGTGCTGACTAGTGCCACCACTATGGAAGACAGTATAGAGACTCCTTAGGTATCTGAAAATAGATCCAACCACTCCATTCCTAGGAATTTATACAAATGAAATGAAATCAGAATATGAAAGTTATCTGTACCCCCATGTATAGAGCAGTTTGATTGAAAATAATCAAGATATGTGATCAACCTAGATGCCTATCAACTGAGGATTGTATAGAATAAATATATATTGGATATTTTCCCTATGGAATACTTCTCAGCTACTAAAACCGTAAAATCTCGTCTTTTGCAATGAAGTGAGTCCAATCGGAAACCATTTTGGTTAGTGAAGTAAGACAGATTCCAAGGACAAATATCATATGTTTTCCCTGATCTGTAATAACAAATGCACAAAGTATAAAAATGTAATCTATGAGTGAGATTGACATCTTTGGATTTGATAGTTGTTACAGCCTTTGTCTATAATTCTGAGGAGTAGTAGATTTTAAAAAATTTTCCACTTGCTATGTTTTGATATGTTTAGCAATCTAATGGAGTATTTAGCTTGTGACTGCAATGTAAAAATTAGAGAAAAAAGGAACAAGGGAGGATGGGAAAGGATGGGTGAGGGATAGGGCAGGGCGGGTTGGGAAGCATCACCGTGCCACTAAGTCTGTATTGTGAAATAGGTGAAATTTGTTCTTTTTACATAAATATATAAATAAAATTGTAAAAAAGAAAAAGGAGATAGTTCATTGCTTTTCTGAAGATTGCAGCTATTCATCAACTGGATAAAACAATCTTCAAACAACTGGAGAATTCCTTCTATATCCATAAAAAAACTTCAAATGTCAGAACAATGGAGTTGAATATTAGAAGTTTAGGCAGTGGCACATTGTATCCTTTAAAACATCCCCAGCAAGTAAAGATCTTGGGACTGGTGATGGATAGAAAACAACTATCCTGAAAGCAAGGTGATCCAAAGGTGATGCTTTTCTGTTCTCTCTGCTTTTTGTGCAAAAGAATAGGAAAAGAAGATTGTATTTCAGCGCAAAAAGCTACATCACTGGCAATACTGTGAAAGACTAATACGTTCTGCCCTCCAGCTGTAGACTGCAAAACTTATACCTTAGTACATGTTGAGCATGTTCAAGAACACAATGCACATGCTAAATGTTCACAAATATTGGTTCTAAGTAGATTCATTTTCATTCCTCGATGAGTAAGCATGAAGAATAAATAGACAATGGAAAGAGTGCATAGCAAGGCAAATCAAACATCACCTCAAGATAACTTTTGAAAACTGTTATCCCCAACTGATGTAGCAAATGTGGTGGAAAAGGACAGGTAGCCATTATGAGATAAATAGATGAGAGGAAAAATGTGGCAGTGAGATAAACAGGGATTGCAAGGTAGCAACAGCATGAAATGATAGTTTTAATATTTCTATTGAAGGCAGGAAGAGATAAAACTGATGCTATAGGAAACTGAATCAGTCACTCCTAAAATTACGGATGCCCTACATAATATTCTCTAAATCAGTAGGACAAGAGATCACATATATAAAAGGCAGAGGAGAGAACTGAATTATGGCTAATTTGTGTTTAAGGAGAAGAGGCCTGTGATCTCGATGAGATTGCACTGGATTTCCATCAGGACAGCTAAAATGAAACAGTGACAACACAGAATGTCAGCAAGGATACAGAGTAACCGAAACTCATAAATTGTGGGTAAGAGTATGGAATGGAACAACTTTCCAACCTTTGGCAGTTTTTACAAAATTGAATTACATATATCCATTGACTCCAAAATTCTACTCCTGGGTGATTAGCTAATTCAAATAAAAAATATACACAACTCATTTTACAAAAATGTTAGTAGCAGTTTTATGCATAATAGCCCAAAAGTGAAATTATCCCGGGCATTACAATGAGGAAATGAATTTAGCATATTCCCATAGCAATGAAATGAACACCTGGCATTTGCATTTGCATGGAAAATTCTCAATATACATGAGGAAGAAGTGAAATGATGTAAAAGGAGTTGTGATATAGTGCACAATTCCTTTTATATAATATTTACAGAAATTGGCAAATCCAACTGGTGGTTGCTTTTAGTGGTGGGGTGCCCAAGAAGGGGAGTGAAAAACTTTTCTGGGTCGATGGAAAGTTTCTATATCTTGAAAGGGACGTGAGTCACACAGACACATGTGTTTGACAAAATTGATTAGACCATATGTGCTTGGTCTGCATATTCGCTGGATTTTAATTATATCTCATAAAAGATATTCCAATTAAAATAGCAAGGTTATACAAAGAGATCAAAGTAATGTGCAAAGTGTTAGCAAAATTTAAAATAAATCAACACAAAAACACAGTGATCATAGTCACGCAAAATCTGAGTCTGCAAACATTTCCGATAGCACTGTGCGAAACCAGGAAAGAGAGTTCAGGCTTAGATGTATATTGAAGACATATTTGAATTATGAAGACAAACAGAAGTGATCTGAAAGACAAATAGGTTTTGAAAAACATGTCTATGGAGGAACTCAGGTTTTTTTTTTTATTTCATGAATCAATACAAGAATCCATTATATCTAAAGTCTGTAGAAATTCATTGTAAGCTAATTAAAGGATTTAAAAATTAATTACTTCCTTGATCCGTTTCTTAAAGCTATCCTTTAACTCACCAACACAGTAATGAAGACTAAAAAGTAAACAATGTATGTCGTAGAGGACAACTGCAGGTAGCTAATGAGCTGCCTAAGAAAGCACTGTAAAAGGATTTTATTGCTGAATAGATTAATCTACACAAACATAATTTCATATAAAATATTTACTGATAGTCATCTAAGTAAAATGTAAAATCATATTTTACAAATACTGATGGAAGATTTGGAAAGAACAGAAATGGATTAAAGTTCTCGTCTTTGATCAGGCTGCTCAAAGACAGCATTTAATTCTGAAATCAATTAGAAAAATGAATGATTTTATCTTTGACGTTGCTAAGAGTAAGATACAGGGAAAAATGATTACATGTCTTAAGTGTAACTATTCGTAGAATTTTTAAAAAAGATTTATTCATTTTCGTTCCAATTTTAGTATATGTGCTGTTGAAGCAAGCACAAGATTTATTTATTTATAAAATATTTATTTATTTTTTATTGGAAAGTCAGATATACAAAGAGGAGGAGAAACAGAAAGGAAGATCTTCCATCTGCTAATTCATTCTCCAAATGGCTGCAACAGCCAGGAGCCAGGAGCCTCTTTCAGGTCTCCCACGCTGGCACAGGGTCCCAAGGCTTTGGGCTGTCCTCCACTGCTTTCCCAGGTCACAAGCAGGGAGTTGGATGGGAAACGGGGCTGCCAGGATTAGAACCAGTGCCCATATGGGATCCCAGCGTGATCATGGCAAGGATTTGAGCAGCTAAGCTACCGCATCAGGCCCCTCACTTGCAGAAATTTTTGAAAAGTGACTATCTTCTATGTTATTTGAAGAAATCAGAGCAAAGCAAAGCCACAGTCCATAGATTAAATATTGATAAAAAATAATTTTCAAAAAACACGAAGAAGCAAAAGTCAAATTAATACAATTTTGACTATCAGAAATGATGAAAATTTCTAATTGAGAGAAGAATATTTCTATGTTCTAGTACATTTTAGAAGTGCTTAAACTTCATGAAACTAAACTCTGTATTGCAGATATTAATGAATTTATATGAATTATGGATCCCTAGGAGAGAATATTTCATTTGTACCATCTCCCAACTTCATTTTATTAACTTCCACAGCACATACTTTGAGAAATGTTACACGAGAGGAATTTATTTATGACTATTATGAAGACAGGATGATTGCTAACATTAGTATTTAACATTAGGGGTTATGATCAGTGCTGTAACACATCAAATAAAAAATGTCTGTGTATATCGGTATTGCTGCAAATATAATTGTGCAAAACTGTTACATATTCTTTTCAAATCAATGGCTAAGAACGGCACTAAAAATGGATACAGTTATTAGGCTGTGTGTGATAGCCTAGTGGTCAAAAACTTGTCTTGCATCCTCCAAGGTCCCATGTTGGTGCTGGTTTGCGCCCCAGCTGCTCCACTCTCCATCCGGCTCCTGGCTTGTGTCCTGGGAAAGCCATGGGATGGCCCAAAGCCTTGGGACCCTACATATGCATGGGAGACCTGTAGGTAACTGGCTCCTGGCTTCAGACTGGCTCAGCTCTGGCTATTTTGGGCACTTGGGGAGTGGATCAGGGAACAGATCTTTCTCTGTGTATCTCTTTCTCTCTGTATATCTGCCTTCCCAATAAAATAAATAAACTTTTTAAAATTGATACAATTATTAAGTAAAAAGGTATCATTTGTAGATATTTATTACAGATTCTTACAGCTAAAAATTCTTAAAATTAATGTAAGTTATCTAGACAGCTAGAAAATAAATGCATCTACAGTATTATTTATCTAATTGTCCAGATATGGAAAAATGCATTTACAATAAAAATTAAAATCACAAGATAGAAAAGAATGTTACAAAACATAAAAATGCCTGATTTAGGGTCCAACATGACAGCCTAGTGGCTAAAGTCCTTGCCTTGCAAGCACCATGATCCCATATGGGTGCCAGCTCATGTCCCGGTGGCCCCGCCTCTCATCCACCTCCCTGCTTGTGGCCAGGGAAAGCAGTAGAGGACCATCCAGGCCCTTGAGACCGTGCACCTGCATGGGAGACTCAGAAGAAGCTCCTGGCTCCTGGCTTCAGCTCCGCTCAGATCCAGTCATTGCGGCCACTTGGGGAGTGAATCAGCAAGTGGAAGATCTTCCTCTCTGTATATTTGACTTTTCAATTAAATTTTTTTTAAAAAAGTGTTCGATTTAAGACTCACCAGCAATATGTCGGACCTGAATGGCTGAAACCATGAGGTTTCATAAAGAGATAGGAAAGAACACTGAAGTGAATGGAGAAACAGCCGACGCTTCTTAAGGGCCTGACTCAGTATTGAAGCATCAGTTCTCCCACATAAAAGTATAGGTTTAATTCATTGCCAAATTACCAATAGGCAATCATACACACATGTATGTAATATGTTACACACATACGTATGTATATGTGTATATGTATGTCTGCATATAGTTTCATATATATGTATGAATCCTGCTTATTGTTCTCTGCCTTGCTTCTCCCTCTTACACACACACACACACACACACACGCAGAGGACATTTCACATTTAGGTCACTGAACAAGAACCTTAGTACATACTGTTCTCTGCCTTCATTCTCACACAGTTATTTCCTTCTAGAAGCTTCCTTTATCCTGTAAGTCCCGATCGGGTGCCTCACACCACCCTCTGCTTCCTCCTACTTGGCTCGTGCTGTGTAATTTTATAATGGACTGCTTTTTGCGTGGCTGTGGGCTCTGAGGAGGCAAAGCCATCTCTTATTTTCTGTTTTGTCTTGCTTAATGCCTGACGCAGTACACACTCAGTAAATGTTTGTTTAATGCACAGCTGAAAATGATGAAGAAAAAAGCAGATGGACTCCAAGCCACAAAAACTTACTGTTTTTTCAAGAAATATTTTAAACAGAATTAAAATATTGAATTAAATGACATATTTATAGTAACTATTATAGGAGCTAGATATATGTCCTTTAAAATTCATTTTAAAATTTATTGATTTATTTTAATTGGAAAGTCAGATATACAGAGAGGAGGAGAGACAGAGAGGAAGATCTTCTGTCCGATGCCTCATTCCTCAAGCTGTCGCAATGGTTGGAACTGAGCCAATCTGAAACCAGGAGCCTGGAGCTTCTACTGGATCTCCCACGTGGATGCAGGATCCCAAGGTTTTGAGCCATCCTCTACTGCTTGCCCAGGCACAGGCAGGGAGCTGGATGGGAAGCCACAACGATTAGAACTGGTGCCCATATGGGACCCTGGTGCTTGCAATACGAGGACTTTAGCCACTAGGCTACTGTGCTGGGCCCTTAAATTCATTTTTTAAAGAAAAGATTGAGAGCCAAATAGAAATCTTCACAATTAATTAAAAAACAAACCTCATAAAAATTATGAAAGGTGGTAAATTGATGAAAAATAATTGTACATAGCACCCAAATTAGTTATTTTAAACTTATCAGCAAAGTTAGTACTTTTGCAAAATGAAATGCTATGGAAATTTCAAAAGCAATTTTCAGAACTGGCTATCAGTCCTATAAATATACATATGTCTATATAATTGACTAGCACATAGCATTAGCTTTAAAAAATTTTTTCAAAAAATACACACTGAAGATATTTCTGATTTTTTGAAAAAAATGAAAAGGGAAATTTAATTATATGTAAATAGTGATCAACATTTTTTCCCCGAGTGACAGGATTCAGTTGTGGGTTATATTAATTTCCCTTTTCCGCACTATGTATTGCCAGAAAAAAATATTAAATAAATTTTATGTTTATATAAAAATCCATTTTATAACCTCAGGAACCTACTCCATTATCTGCTGGAAGTTAATATTTACATTCTTTCACAAAATTACTTTCCTTCATCGCCTTAAAGTATCAAATAAAATAAACATTTCTTAAATTTCTCATATCAAGAAAGATTTGGAAGACATTTCCTTTAAAAAATGGGGAAAAAATAAAAAGCTGGAAGAGGAACTGAGTCAAGCTAAGTATTTAGCAGTTAAGGGATGCTATTAAAAGGCCAAATATAAGAGTTATGAGAGTTCCAGAAGGCACAGAAAGAGAAGCTGGGTTTAAAAAAGCATTCAACAAAATAATAAAGGAAAAGTTCCTTAATCTTGGAAATATTTGGGAGGGACACAGAACTTCCAATAGGGTTGACCAAAAGCAATCTTTACTTTGACATTTGATAATATGGAAAAGATTCTTAAATAAGCACATGGAAAGAAAAAACTCAATTAATATATAGAGGAACCCCAATCTGATTGATTGCTGACCATTCAGAGGAAATTCTGCAGGCCAGAAGAGAATGGAGTGACATAGTCCAGATTCTAAAAGGAAAAAATGGCAAACCCAAAATAACTTACCCAGCAAAGCTTTCCTTTGTCTTTGAAAATGAAATAAAATTCTTTCACAGTAAAGGAAAGATAAAAGAATTCACCTCTTACAGACTTGCCCTACAAATGATGCTTAAAGATGTTCTCTCGCAAGAGTAAAGGAACAGCACATACCAAAACTAAAGACAAATGTGGAGAGCAGCCCGATAAAACAACAAATGAAGACGAATGCAAATAATGGATAAACCATTGCTAAAATGACAGGATCAAATTACTACCTATCAGTATTAACTCTAAATGTAAATGGCTTAAACTCATCAGTCAAACGTCATGGATAAGCAGATTGGTTTAAAAAACTAAACCCATCTATCTGCTGTCTATAGGAAACACGTCTCACCAACAAAGAAATGCAGAAATTGAAAATGAAAGGATGGAAAAAATTCCCTACTAATGGGAAAGATAAATGAACTGGCATAGTCATCCTCTTATTGGATAACACAGATGCTGATTTGCAAGATATTTAAAGAGAGGAAGAAGGACATCACATAATGATCAAAGGATTCTTTCAGCAAAAAAAGATCACTTCACTAGTTTCTTAAGATTTTTTTCATCTCTAAGAAAATACATTTTTAATAGCAATGAAATCACACTGACCCTTACTGCAAGTATCTTAGAGGCTGCTTTTTTCCATTGAGACACTGTGTGGCTTGATCTTTTCTCATTCCACAACTTTGTTTCCTAGTTTGCTCCACTTGGCTCAGCCTCCTTCTTGTCCTTCCTTTGGCATGCTCCCTTTTACCTTAGTGTCTTTGCATATGCTGTTTCTTTTTCTGAGAAAATTCTTCTACCTCATTTTTATCTGGAGCAACCATCATTTGCAGCATTGCTTTCTTAGAGAATAACATCTCTCTCTCTCTCTTTGTTGTCCTTCTCACATGTAATGTGCCAGAACTTGATCTGTACCCATTCCGTTACATATTTTGCAGTTTCATGAGCAAAGACAACTTGCAATATTTTGCATTTCCCTAGTAGACAGCACAGTGTCCAGAGGGTTGAGAAACTGTTGTTTCAGGGATTTTGAAGGATCACTTTGAATGATGATCACAGATTTGAATGTAAACTTCTGCACAGGACATTCAGTGACAACTCAATTCCTTGTGTAACTGATTCAATTAATGCAGGGTAGTTATTCCTTCTGGGTCGGAAGTACAGTGAAATCAAGGCCAGTGTAGATCTTCCCAGCTTGGAGGTGCAGCTCTCCAACTGCCTGGGTAGCAGTTAATTAGCCCATATTACATTTGTTCCATACTTTTTCATCCCAGAAAGGAGTTTGGCTTGTATAAACACTTCATATGATTAGTATCCATCAAAGACCAACTTCTACCAGAAATATTGACTTTGAATTACTACAGTATCACTTCTAAGCAAAGCAGGATTTTTTTTGTCTTATTCTTCAACACTCTAAAAAGCTTAATTGTGGCCACAACTAATGCTTAAAACGAAAATATGGAAAGTATTAGTAGCAGATCAGAGCATTTTACAAGAGTCAATATTTTCTTTTTAATGTAGTCTATTTTGCTCCCTCAAAAATTCTCTGAGATTTCTCAATTTCCTCCCCACTTGCACCCTTTTGACGTTCTTTGTTGGCTGCTGAAGTCAAAGGGAACAATTGGGCATCAATAGGAATATGATGTGACCCGTCTAGAACACTGTGTTCCAGCTTAATTGTTACACTTTAAGGGCTCATAAACTTGAAAGAGACTTGCAGATGGAGGTGTAAAAGGATCAAGCAGACGAGAAAGTGGGTGTTGTTTTAGGACAAATCATGAAGACTGTAATTCTGTTGGCAAAGATGAAAGCTATCACAGAAAATGGTCAACGTCAAAAAAGACTGGGATAAAATAAATTACTTTTGTTCAATGTTATAAACCACTTGTTTCAAAAAAGTTAATAACAGAGGATCTGTTATATTACCCAATAAATAATTAATGTAAGACACTTTCTGCCTCAAAATGTGTTTTCCATTGACTAGAAATTGATACAGAAAACAAAGAATAAAAATTTTTTGTGTCATGACAATAAATTCATGATATAATAGTGATAGATTGGCAAAATTTCACATAAACATATATTAGATGGTAACAGATACATAGAGCATTATGTAATATTGACTAAAATGTTAAAAGTTAAGCAAAATTGGGGATAAAATCATTTACATTATAATAATAAATGTACAACTGGCATTGAGAGTCTAGAATATTCCATGAACCACATCTGGCCTGCTGACCTATTTTATTAATAAGTTTTATTAGAACACAATCATTGATTTAGGTACTGTCTATAGTGGCTTTTATATGGTCATGGCAGAGTTGCATAATTATTAGAGATTAATATGACCCACAGAACCTAAAATATTTCTTATCTGAATCTTTACAAAAAACTTTTCTGACCCCACCAGTTTAAGACATATTAGAAACATCCTTAATGTTTGAGAAAATAAGTTCTCTCAGATAATATCCATGGTAGCCTTTTCTTACCAAGTAAGCCATATCTGATAACCATAATAAGAGCCTGAATAAAACCACACATTTACCAGTTATCTGATCATTATGTCTTTGAGGGTGATAACAGTTAAAGATATTTCCTGAAATTTAGGAAGTTAGGGAGTAACTGGGTTTCTGATAATAGCTAGCTCCTTTTGATGCCTTTGAAATGAGGGCTGTGCACCTACTAAAAATCATAAAATTGTTGAAAAACAATATGCAAAAGTACAAACCGATATCATATGGTGAACATAATTAAGACTATGGGATTCTGATATATAGATGAAAATACTTCACTGTTCTGTGCACTAATTACATATAGTGGTGCTTTATCCACAAAGATAACAAACTCACAGTCCTCAGAAATACTGATTTTCTTTGTTGTCCCAGGGAAGTCCCTGGTGTAAAATCAATGCATATATATTTTATAACATGACTTTGGCAGCTATAACAGTTATATTTCTGAAATGGCTATATAAAAGCACAACTTTGGAAACTATTCCAATGTTTGGACTTTTCCATTCCCACTTCACATAATGAATCACATTTTCTGTGACAAATTTCCACTCACGGGCAAATTTCTAGATTCCTTTTCTGTTAAGTGTGCTCAGAAGATAGATTGCTCAGAAGTTAGTTCATAATTATATGTAGTTAATACTTGACAAGATGATATCAATTAGAAGGAACAGGGTTATACTTTGGGGTTGGCACTATTAAAATTCTCTTATGATTTTGACATGATTGAATCCCTTAGAGAGTTAAATTTTTCCATCAAAACCAAGTTGGATAAAGCCACAGCAATTAATGGCTGAGATTTATAGATGAGATAGTATGATTAAGCACTGACTCAGTAGCCAAGTCCAAGTATGAGACTTCATTAAGGCCTTTCATTTTCAATTGTTATCAACAACAGTCAGTGTCATTCTTGCACTCCCACTGAATGCTTGCCATTTGTTGGGTGAATTCACCCGCTAAAAGGAAGTCTCAATAGCAGCCGCCTACCTACGCAGAAGACAGATTCCCTGTGAAGCTTAATGTTTTGCTATTGAATAATGCCCTAGTGCAAGGATAATCAGAGTTACCTATCACGTTGTACAGTAATCACATCTTATTGAAAATTCATTGCTTCCAAAGGAATAGCCATGAAAATGTCCCAATTGTGGCCACTTTGCAAAGGAAATCTCTGAAATACTACCATGAGAAGTGGTTATGTATTTGAACATGCATTTTCAAGTCCTTGCATTGCTATCAAAGTTTTAAGATGGCTTGGTGAAAAATTTGTAGCATGTAGATTCTTCTCTGGTTGATGACTTCCTGAAACCATACACAGGTTCTGCGTTTAAATATTTCACTGGGATTCTGCCTTATATTTTAAAGCATTCCCTGCCTATTATTGATTCTCACCCTCACAACACAGCATGAGAAATTTGAAGCTCATTTTGATGCTTTTTTTATGCCTATCTTAATTTCTTATAATTTCTTTGTTCACAAATGAAAGATTTTTCCACATAACCAATCTCAATATCTTTTAAGAAATAAGAAACAGACAGAATCCAAACTAAATATGAACAATAACAAGCTTCTAAAATTTGCTGTTCCTTTCAGTGTAACCATACTGGACTAATGGCACAGGGATACCAAGTCTGAGGGCCCTTCATGTAGCCCAAGGGAACCAGGTATCTTTCTTGCTCGATTCCATATGATTTAATGAGTCACAATACCCATATCATTTAAACTCATAACTGGAAGCAGAAGTGCTTTATTAGGCTGGTTGGTTACCCTTGGTGCCTGACCCAGTTTCTGTGGAATCCAGCATGGTCCCTGGCCATTAAGTCTTTTTCCATTTGGAGGTCAGTCTGGCAGGGTACTTGGCTCCATTGAAGAACTATGCTTATACCAGCAGTATTTTTTTTTTCCTCAGCACATTGCTATCCTTACTATTGTGCCTCCCATTAGTGGAGTTGACATATTTCTGAGCTTCATTTGCTATGGCTTTACTAGAGGAAGAACAGGTGCTTCTACAATTTCTTCATTTCTGGGAATTGCACACTGCCCAACCAGCTATGATGTGCCTGCTGGCATCAAATGTAGGGCAAATGGAGAAGGTCTATGCAACTAATTTCCCAGCTTCATCTCTCTTGAGGAGTTTTCCTGCACACTTATCAGATTTGGATCCCAAACTCTCATAACCCAGCTCTCCAGCTCAATATTTGGCAAGAACAAGGACCTTGAACGTGTGCCATTTGTGGCTTTGTGGACAAATCTTCAAATCAACAAACTATGTATCATCATTCCAAAGTCTTTCTGTAAGTTTGTCACACTACTCAACCATCAAAAAGGGGTAGCAGGATCAAGGGGAAAAACTCCTTGAGGGTCAACCATAAAGGAGGAATGTCTCATTCATTATCTTACTCCACCTTCAAAACTATCACAACACATAAGCATTCACATCTCCCTTTTTACAAACAAGGAGCTTGAGGCTGCAGAGAATGCTGTTTAGCTTACTATGGTTCATGTAACTTCTGAATGGCAGAGCTTTAAAGCAAGTTCAACAGACAGAACTGCGCTGCTATTATCTTCAGAGAAGGTATATTCTTTTATAACAGCAGCAGGTGCCCTTACACTGTTTGATCAATAATCACAAGTACTATGTTGGTTTACCGGTGAAGTACAAGAAGAGAGGGAAACATGATTGATCAGACAATGAATTTTCAGATTGTTTGAGATTCACTAATTCATGAGGAGTTCACACCCAAACTTTGCTCCATTGCCTTGGAATTTTGTCTTGTTGACTGCTGGTCTACCCAATTAAGTTCTAAATTCTCACATGAGGATAATACCAATGACTCCCATGAATTGAATTCTTCCTGAGTGCCAAGTATTTTTACATGCCTTATCTTGTCTCTATTTTCTGAACAAGTTTGGAATGTATATTTTAGTAACCTCATTGTGCTGTTGTGAATATAGAGTGGTGAGAGGTGCCCAACTTGCTGCACAGCTTCTCTCTTGAAAAATTAGATTTGAGATATGTGTGGTCTGGCTGATTTCATTTAATTGGCTATTAGCCTGTGTGCAAATTCCCAATTCTTGAAAGAGACTAGCATATGGATACCTAGGGATGGAAATAAGGACTCTGGCACTGATGTCTAACTTTGAACAAAGCTGGACACCAGCAAGGTTTCTCCCAATTGTAGCATTGCACAAACGCATCAGATGATGTTACTGCAAGATGCGCTTGGAAGTTTTAACCTTGGCAACAGGTGTTTGCTACCTAGCTTTTTGCCAGTACAGATTGTTGGTTGACTTGCTTATCTAAAAATGCACAAGCTAGAAATGTTCATCGCTCCAATAATCATGGCCTAAACAGTATACTAGGTTCTTTGGCACATTGTTAGGGATGTTAAATTTAGAGGGGGTGTTTGACAAAGGAACACAGAAAATAAAATGAGAGGTAGATTTAAAAAGTATGCAGGGGCTTATATTGGCACGTTGGTCAGGAAAGTGAAGGCAACGAAAGAAATTCTTTCTGGAACAGAGTAGGATAATGGTAAAGGACAGGTGAAATAAACAAGTGGATGTTTCCTCAAGCCTCACACATCATCCTGTGTATTGTTAAAGGAGACACACTTATAACTAGGTATCGATGTATGATGACTACAGAAAACCTGTGACATGGGTTTGCTGTCTTACAGTCTTGGAGTCTTGATCCCTACAAGTAATTAGCAAACTTCCATTTTCTTAGGCCACAAGTGGCAGCAATTCTGTTTTAGTGTACTTGGACTGACAATAACTTGGCTTCTAAGCATTTATAGTCTGTGATGATTGAAATATCATTTGTAAACATTTTAGTTCACTTACTGAATATTGGAACTCAAAACTACATGGCTAGGTCCTGGGGCAGAGTAGACAGCCATAGTTGTGTCATGAACTTACAGCTCAGTTGTGTTAATCAAGAACACATAATGTCATGAAATGATGATTGTAGCAGATAGGGCAACATCATGAACGATGCATGATAAAATATAAATCTAAAATATAAAATAAAAAATAGTGTTCTACACTTTCCCTTCCTGCCTCAAGTCACAGTTTTTGTCTTTCCTTTTCATCCTCTCTAGTCTTAATAAGCATCTAGCCCCACTGATTGAGTTTCAACTCCACTCATCTTTCTGAATATCCAAATTATGCAGTCCATATTGCTGAGAGACTCCCAAGACACAGTTAAGATTCCAATTTCAAAGAACTCTTTTTCTCCTGCCCCTTGAAGGTGGATTTGCATACCAACTTTGGGGTTGAACCCCCAGATTCCCAAGTGCCTGCAGAAGGTTGAGTTCAAGCAGGTTTAGACACAAGGCAGTCATTCTAATACTTGTCAATTCACTAGTAACTTTTCACAGAATTTTTGTCAAATCATAATTGTAAAAATTTGTATAAAATCACCATTGAAGCACACATCTATCTACCAAAACCCAGACATGGATACCTCCTAACATTTCATCTACTTGGGAGATAAATCCGCCTCTGAAAATAGTGTTGTCCATCCTTGAGTGGCCACATTGAGCAGTGTATCTAGTTTAGAAGGGGACAAATAGAGGGTGCTGGTTTCCCAGATTCATAGCATCTGAAATGTGAGATAGCTTTAAAGAAGACCTGTGGCCCATGTTACCATAGGTGGTATGTTGTAACGGCTACAAGACAGGAGAAGGACATACTATTTTTCATGAACACTCTTTAAAAAAATCAGATATAAACAATATATGGTTTCAATGAGGTCCTGTGAAAATTCAAATCAGAAAACTTGCTGAAAAAAGATAAATCCCATTAGGTCAAACCCTAAGGTGATGGAGTCACTTCTATGATCACATGTTTGACACTGTATTGTTCTAATCTTTGAAATGACTTTGTTTTTGCTTAGGACACATCAATGTTTGATTTAGATTCACTTTTTCTGCTAGGTTTAAATCATAACTACTCCAATTAAAACTTAGTTACACCCATTGGTTTACAGTTGCATTTTTAAATTAAAGCTCTCTGTGTAGGATTCTGAGTTATTTGGAGACTATTCAAATGCTTGAAATGGCTTTCAAAATTTAATTAATTATTGTTGCCATGGCACCCTTTCAACTTAATTAAGAGTATAATTTAATGCAGCTGTATCTATATTTCTGTTTTCTTTGCTGTTTTGAATTTGGAAGTTATCATCTATGGCCATACCACCCTGAATGCACCTGATCTTGTCTGAATTTGGAAGTTACCACAACCGTAGGAACTATCTGATCTGTATTGTAAAGTAATATGAATAACACTTTTGTTGAAAATCAAATAGCCAAATGAACAGATTGATGACTTGATTAGATAAATTCAGTTGAAATGAATACGTGTCAGTTTCTATTGAAAATTACCCTATGACAACTGAAGTAAAGCACTACCTTCAATTTAATTAAAATATGTTAAAAAATGAAAACTTGTATTATAGAAGATGAATCATCATAATTACTGCCTTCCGAGTCATTGCTGAAGAATTCATTACCTATGTCATACCTATGTCACAGAAATCTTAATGACTTTCTTTCTTTTTTTAAAAAAAGATTTATTTTATTTTTATTGGAAAGTCAGATATACAGAGAGGAAGATCTTCTGTCTGTTGATTCACTCCCCAAGCAGCTGCAATGGCTGGAGCTGAGCCGATCCAAAGCTAGGAGCCTGAAGCTCCTTTTGAGTCTCCCACATGGGTATAGGGTCCCAAGGCTTTGGGCTGTCCTCAGCTGCCTTCCCAGGCCACAAGCAGGGGGCTGAGTGGAAAGCAGGGCTACTGGGATTGGAACCGGTGCCCATATGGGATCCTGGCACATGCAAGGTGAGGACTTTGGCCACTAGATCACTGTGCCGAGTCCTAAATGAATTTATACGCACTAATTCTTCTAAAGCTATTGTTACTACAATGAGAAAGGGAGGAAGACCTTTTGCTTCCAATACTGATTATTGGGAAACCAAGTAATGAGAGAATTTTCTAGAAGTTGATATGCAGTGGGAGGTAGAAAAGGCTGAGCAAGCTAGTACATTTTTCAAGAGAGATACTTTTAATATATTTTAAGCAAATAATATGACACATGAACTAATCATTTTTGTTTTTTGCATTTTTTAAAGGCCAGCCTCATGTGGTCACAGGAAGCAACTGGAATTTGACACATAGCTTGTTGAATAACTTGGGTTATTATGCGAGGGACACATAGATGGGCACGAACAGGAAACATGAGTAATGGGTAGAAAGTGTCAAAGGAGAGCATTCCATCAGGAATCCTTTGGTTTTGATAACTTCAATGAGCCAGCTCTGCAGGTGAAGAGTTATCCTCCCCGTTTTGCAGATGGCAAAGTTTAGACGCAAGGCCTTCCTGGGAGTCTGAATTTGTCAGCTTCCCATGAGTCCCACTGGTGGATGACAGTTGCTTATTGCTAGCATTTAAATGAAGAAAGTGATCTATTTAAATAGCCATGAAAGACTTGCTAAAGTGTCGAAATACATGGAAAAGAGGAAAACTAATACTGTGAATCATGATCTTTCCAGCTTTTATGAAAAACACAATAATTCAAACCGTCAAATTCCATCAAAACAATCTTATGAAGCAGCATGAACTTTATGTGGTTAGGAGGTTAGAAAAAAAACAAGAAAAAAATTTTCCTAGGAATTGATTTTTTTTTTCTTAAGTAAATCAAGGTCAAAATGCTCAACCTTTGTCAATGGCACTAGATGCCATTCTGTTTGAATGCAAGGTCAGTCAGTGGTCCAGGTCGTTATGGGACAGAGAAGGCTAGATTAGCTGAGGCTTCTGACAGCCTGCCCATTGGAAAGCCCTGATGGCCCTACGTGCCAATTTGATCTTGAATCCAGAACCTCATCTGTTCCTCTGATGTCATCCTCACAGGATCCTCTGCTGCCACTTGCAGACATCCCTGGGCAGCTTCTGTCAGTCCTTCTGCTTCCTGTCTACAAGACATTCTCACACAGAAGCCTGGAGACTCTGCAGCAATGTATTGGAAGCCAGGATATTCCCTACTTAGAAACTTCTAGAGATTTCAGTCCTAAAATCGCTAACTCCAACCAACGACCTCAGGCCTCTTCACCTTCTGCCCAGTCTGATGTCACCACATCCTCCCTAGACTTCGGTAACCATGGTTGCTTTTCAACCTTTTTAACCTGTCAGAGTATTTCCAGTCTTAGGGCTTTTGCTTTCGTTGTCCCTGTTACCCGTCTGCATTCTGACCTCTGTTCCCTAATTTTGCTCTCTTTAGTATTCACAGTTGAGTTCCAACAACACCTCTTCAGAGAGGACCACTCTCATTGGCCACCCTCAGAGAGGACCACTCTCATTGGCCACCTTCAGAGAGGACCACTCTCACTGGCCACCCTCAGAGAGGACCACTCTCATTGGCCACCCTCAGAGAGGACCACTCTCATTGGCCACCCTCAGAGAGGACCACTCTCATTGGCCACCCTCAGAGAGGACCACTCTCATTGGCCATCCTCATCAGATTCTACTCCCACTTGTCAGGTTTTTTATCTTTCTTTTTTTATAAATTTTTTTTTTATTTGAAAGTCAGTGTTACAGAGAGAAAGTGGGAGAGTCAGAAAGAGAGGTTTTCCATCCATTGGTTCACTTTTTGAATAGTTGTAAAGCCAGAGCTAGGCCACACGGAAGCCAGAAGCCAGGAGATTCATCAGGGTCTCCCATGTTGGCTCAGGGGTCAGGACACTTGGACCATTTTCTGCTGCTTTCCAGCACACAGGTGGGGTACTAGCATTACATGTAGTGATTTAACCTTCTACCCAACCCAGGTGGACACTGATCATCATTTATTGTTATTATTATTATATTTTTAAAGTGTGGATACCTGTTTCTTCTCACTAGAATATAAATAACACAGGAGCAGGGACATCAACACTTTATCTTAAGCTTTTAAAATGGTTTCCTGAAACATTGTGAGACATCTGTAACTATTAGTTGAGTGAATAGAAAGTTTCTAATGTCCATGATTCTCAGCTAACAGCAGACCTTTTCCTATCCTTCTTGTAACATCCTTGACAATTTCTCATTGTCTCCCAGTCCTGAAATCTTAGAACCCCAGGAAGGTGAAAATAGTATGTCGTCTTGCACTCTATCAAATCTGCTTCCGTTCTGGTGCTAACAGGACCTTCTGGGGGGTCATTTGGTCTCGCAGCTATGCATGGGATTCTTGCACTGCACCGCAGAATCTCTGGGTTTGAGTCATGGTTGTGCTTCTAGTTCCAGCTTCCTGATCATGCATGCCCTGTGAGGCAGCAGGAGGTGGTTCAAGGACTCCTGCGGGAGACTTCCTTGGAATTCTAGACCTCCAACTTCCACAACTTCAACTTAACCCAGCCCTGACTGTTGCAGGTATTTGAGAAGTAAGCTAACAGTAGAAGATTTCTCCCCATCTTTCTTTTTCTCCCTTTCAAAATAAAATTAAATAAACACATCAGGCTTCTGAGAAGGATTAGAATATGACGCTTAACAGGACCCTCTGTAACTGATTCTAGAATCATCCACGTATTCTAGATTCTTCCATACTTATAGGTGACGTGGAAATGACTTCAAATTCACTGCTTCTCCTAGCTCAGTATGATTCTTATGGCTTTTGTAACCCAAAAGATTTCCTGAGTTTGACAAATTAGAACATAATGCAGTGAATTCTTACCCAATTGGCTTTGGTAAAGTCTACCAGTGGAAGTCCCTGGTGACTGTTGTAATTATATTTTAATAAGGATGTGAGCAGGAATGAAATTAATTGGTTTTCAACTGCCTGAGACAAAGAAGCAAATCTTGGTTAACTAACAATCAACAGAGAAATTGGGAAATGTAATACATGGGTGGTGGGGAAGCCTCACCTTTATCTTCCAACCTTGTAATTATCAAGCCTCTGGAAAAATTATTTCCAGACTACATGCAGGTAAATTTTAGTTATAAGACTTTGCACTGTCACCCAAATCCAGGGATCTGGATATGGAAGTAGTAACATTTAGTATCATATTCAAAATCATATTTTCCAAGGCATAAAACAATTCAGTTGCTAACAATATAATATGGATGGTTTTCAGGGTCATATGACTTAAATCAATGCAGAAGAAGCAATAAAAATAAGTAATGAAGATGTAATCACCAGAAAAACCAGAAATAAATACAGCGGCCCTGGCACAAATCCAGAATCTCCATTCAATGGGTCTAGGTATATTTTATAGTTTTCAAGTACCTTAAGGTAATTAAGTATAATCAATATTTTGAGAACTATTGTTTTACAAGCTTGCTTTTTTACAGTGTTAAAGCTTTCTGAAATTTTTCTTAAATTAGCAATGAATTTAGAAACATAAAATAAAAGGAAACAATCATTTTCTAATGGCACAAATTAACCTGTCATCTTGTCCTAAAGAGACTTTCATGTCTTTCATGCATCCCAGCTGTTTCCAACTATTCTTCAGAAAGATCTGTCTCCCCCTGTGTCACCACTGGCAATGAAGTCAAAAGCACCTAAAACAAATAAGAAATCTTTAAAAATGCTTCTGTTTGGGACTGACACAGTGGCATGTTGGCTAACCTGTGGGTGGTGTCAGCATCCCGTATGGGGGCTGGTTCTAGTTCTGGTTGTTTCACTTGCAATCCAGCTCCCAGCTTGTGATATAGGAAGGCAGCAGAGAATGGCTCAAGTGCTTGGGCCACTGCACCAGAATGGGTGACCTGGAAGAAGCTCCTTGTTCCTGGTTTCAGACTGTCTCTCTCAGCTCCAGCTGTCATGACCATTTGGGGAGTGAACTAGTGGATGGAAAACTTGTCTGTGTCTCCTTCTCACTCTGTAAAATATGCTTGTCACATAAAAATAAGTAGAACTTACAAAAAGATAATATTGTAAAAGCTGCTGAACTGCCTTTTCTTTTTCAGGTGTAAAATAAAAAGTCAGTATCCTTTCCATGAACAAAAGCCTTGGAGAAATCAGAGCAACTGTTAGAACTCTATGGCTAAGGGGCAGCAGGAATAGTAACCAGAAACTTCACTTTCTATAGGTAAGTGTGAATGAAGTAGTGTTAAGTGTCAACAAATTTTAGTTGAATGGAGGTTCCAAGGTAGTTGGAATGGGACTCAAGGGACTACTGTGGTCACCTATGGGTTGCTCCCATCCATGCAAGCATAGTGCTGCAGTTTCATTTACTGATCTATAACAGTAATTGCTAGGGAGGCATATTTTACCCCAATAGGAAGATTAAACAGACTCATGGCTTCAGAACTCTGAAAAGATACTGAGAATTCACAAGCTGAAATTCTAATTTCACCTCTGTCACCAGCTAGCCTCATGGCTCAAGGCAAGTAATTAAACTTCATTTCACAATTTGTAGAGTTGGAGAACTGCAGAAGGATTACACATTGTTATAAAACAGCTACCATGGGCAATAATGAGCATGATAATAAAGCTCTTCGCAGTAGTTACATGAAGCTTGGTGGATGCAAGTAGCTCTCCAATACTAAGAGCACCACAGTTGGCTAGCATTTACTGCAGGGAACCCGCAAAGCATACAGAGGGTGGGAACTGGTATCTGGTTACCAAGGGTCTTTTAGCTACAACAGCCAAGTGGATACATGCACTGTGAGCCACTACCTGCAAATCAAGAAGACTGAATCTAAACGTTTTTGTAGTTCGATTTTTTTCCAGATAAAGATCACCTTCCTTGAACCAGTTAATCGCCTTTAAATGTTTTATTGTCTATGATTATGCTGAAGATCCTTACATTTTTGTTCAGCAATTATTAACTCTTTTCATATTAGATTATTCTGGAGGAAAATACAGATGAAACGCAAACAAGCAAAACAAAACAACACAAAATAAATGGATACCAAGACCCAATTCTAAGCAGATTAACTGGAGCCTGTGAAGATGGGGTTGTGGTATCAGCTTATAAAAGCTTCCTATGGGATCCTGATGTCAAATTACACATAATCTGGAGCGACTGGATCAAACCAGCTATTTTTTCCCACATCATCCCACACCCAACATTCATTGCCATTATGGTACCACTGAGGCACCTGTCCTTATTTAGAATGCTTTCTCTCATGCCCCTATTCATCTTTTTGGCTTCTATCCCTGAAAGTCAATGTGTGATCTGGTCTTTTCCTTACACTTATTCATGTCTTACTCTCTGGAAGTTCACCACTGTACATTTTCACATCATTCATGTTACACTTTGAGAAAGTTTTTGGACATGATTCTTCAGAATTAGGCCCTTCACTTATTCTACTTACTGCATAAAGTCTGACCCACACTTTTTGGTTTGAATAATGTTGAAAACTGTGTAACTGTAGATATAGAGGCATGCAAAACTCAGTCATGTCTGCTTCTTACTATGCTACGATCCTGATGCCCAGCATTAGAGTTAAGGTGGAAATGAACAAACATTATTTGTATATCAAAAACAGAACTCCTAAAATGCTTTGCTTTAGGCATGTAAAAGAAATTCCTTTCTGTGGGAAATGGGATTAATACTCAGGATATCTCTGATAACTACAGCCAATTTTCACAACATATTTTTTCCGTTAGTACCTTAAGCAGCATTATCTCATCAATTCTATCCTTGCTTCAAGATTGTTGGGGAAAGAGGAGAGGACAACATGTAAATCAGTAAACGGAGTAGAACCCAGCCTTCCGATCCCCCAGGTCAGAGACTTGCTCCAATAATGCCAGAGTCTGACTGTTCTTCCTTTGCAATTACCAAAAGTCCAAGAACAAGCTGTATCTTGGCTTCATTGATACATTTGAAAGCCATTTTAGCTACTAGACAAAAGAAACCAAGGGTGGCCTTTTATGGTGCCCTTGAAATAGTCCTTCTGGAAACTGGGAATGTTTCTTGTTAAAGCTGTTTTCATCAAGATGACATACAGCAGGAAGCATTTATCATTGTGTGAGATGACTTATTTAATGAGCTTTGCACAAAAAATATGAAGCCCTATCTCATTGCCCGATTTTAAAAAGTGCCAGGAACTACGACGACGTTGTCCTAGGAAGCGATTTGTAGGCAAACTCTGAAGTTCATATTTTAAAAGATCTTTTGGTCACTGAATGTTTAGAAACCTCTTGACATTTGCCTGAGTGAGTAGATGGATTGTGTGGAACTATGTAACCACTGCATCTATTTCATCAAATCCAACACGAAGCGATGCTGCAGCAGGAAGGGGGCCTGTTTTCTCTCTTACTGCCCAAATAACTGAATTTGGGGAGCAGCCTGGGAAGAAACTGGGACAAGAATGAGGAAAATGATAATTTGAAAAAGGGATATAATATTCCTATCAATGTCTGTATCTGCTTATCAGTGTTGATCACTGCTGCTTAATGAAAATATAATGTGAGTCATACATGTGATTAAAAACATTCTATGAAGTCACATTAAAACAAATTAAGAGAGGTGGGTGGAATTAATTTTAATAGATTTCATCTAAGTAGATCTAAAATATTATCACTGTAGTATTTTTCATAATATAACATTCAGAAACATTTTACTTTTTCAGGAGGATAATTGGTCTTTCAAACCCACAGTGTATTATACATTTACAGCCTATCTCAGTGTGCATTAGCCACAGTTCATGTGCTCAACGGCCCCATGAGGTCGGTGGCTACTGGACTGAAGAGTGTAGATTTAGACATCCTGTTTGAAATTGGAGACATCAGAGAGATGCTGTCCTCAACACTGAGCTACTTAATTTTCCTTCTACTGACTCTCTATCTTCCCCCCCCCAAATTATCTCAGAGGCCATATGCTGTGCTAGCAAAAAGGAGCTTTAAGGAAAGCTAAAGAATTTCAATATCACTTTGGTAACCTTGGGCTAACCATTTAACTTCTACAAGCCTCAGCTTTCTCAACTATGAAATCAAGGTGAAATCAACTAACTCATCAGGGTGATGGAAAAACTAAACAAAATATGTAGCATAGCTAAGATTATTACAAAGTGAGTTCAAAAAGTTTATGGAATAAATACAGTTGAAAGATAAGTATAATTTGTTGCAAAAACAGTTGAAATCCACACATGATTATACCATAATACACATTTTCTATGAACTTCTCATCTGTATGAATTTTAAACTGTTTTGCTCCGACATAAACATCTTTCCTTTCTTTTCCATGGACATTTTGAAGACTCTCCATATAAAAATTCAAACAATCATTCCCAACTTGATTTCTGAAGAGCCCATCTCATGTCAGAGACTTTTCTGTCTCTATTTGTTTCAGGAGTTTTTCCTTGAGATTTCTTAGTTTCAGGGTAGACCTTTTCCCCAGATCATTATAGGTCTGACTCCTTTTTTCAAATGAAGGCTTAAGTACAAAGATAACTGTCTTTATAGAGTTTTTCTCTGTCTTGCCCCTGAAGTCCTGCTATCCTCTAGCCCTTAGTCCCTCCAGATTTTTAGCATTTATCAATATTTCAGAAGATCTTCTTTATACATCTGTTCACCTGGCTGTTATCCGTTACTTTAGCTTAGAAGTACCACAAGAGCTGTTATCTTTTGTTGTATTTCCTATTGTACCAAATGCCTAGTACCTAACAGAACACAGCAACTGTCTATAGAATGCATACATGAATACATGTTTAACACAGGGAAGTAAATAGAAATGATACCTGATCCTAATCGTGGTAGAGAATGAAAAGGCATGAAGCTATTTTTTTAAGTCAATGCAGAGAGAAAGTTTCACCAGCTCAGAGTGCCTGTGGACTGTTAGAGTCTAATACCCAGACTTGTGATGAGTCAAGGAAATGATTCTCCATTGCAGGCAGTGTGTGCTCACACCACAGAATTACCCACAGTATTTTGTCCTGCATGCCCTTTAGAAGAATCCAATTGTGTCAGGTAATGCCACACTGTGATATTGGGGAGCTTGGAAGCAGTGGGTGATGTCTAAAGAATGGGTGCAAAGTCAGACAGACGTGAATCTTTGCACTTGCTCTTTCTTTGAGACTGGGCAAGTCATGTAAGTTTCTCTAAGTCCCCATCTCCTTCTCTATAAGACATTAAGTAAAAATTCATACAATGCAATGCTATCATCAGAATAAGTTGAGGTGATGTGTGAGAGTACTTGGCACATCTTAAAAGTTCTGCAAAGAGCAGGCATCAAGTATTGCCATCTTTGCATACAAGTGTGCTTCGGCTACTTTATGAGTAACCAATTTTGTGCTATTTTCCTGGTGCTTTTTTCCCCAAAGCTATGTCATTTGATCACTTGCCACTGAAGGGTCAGGACCCTAGAGGGACCCAATAGAGTTGAGATGGCTAAATCTATGCCAAATTATGACAGGTAATGATAGAGATATCTCTACAGAGACAGTTTGTACTGTATCTAGAGAAGTATCCACCTGTGGGACTTCTCTTGTTTCCAAGACCAGCTCTTTGTAGCCACAGGCACTGACTTAGCTCTTCTATACTAAGGATTATGGGCCAAAAGGGAACTGAGAAGGGTTGAGACTCGGTGCCAGTTTGGAAATATTTAACTTGCTGGCAGCACATACTACTCTGCTTGTCATAACACAGCACAGTAACCCTGAATCAGAACTCCAACCTTCTTCTACCCTACGCATTCTTGAGAATAATGAGTCCAGAACAGACATTTTACTCATTCTTCTGCTAATGTAAGCCCCACAGGACAGAACGCTGCTCTAAAAGCATCAGACTATTGAACTCTTACTTATGACCCCACATTAATATTAATAGTAGTAGTTTATCATTGACTCTGGGCCAGACATGGTATAAATAATATTTTCATTCTCCCAACAGACATGCAAGAAAAACAGTACTGCTCCCCATTTAGCAAACAGGGCAGTGAAATTCAGAGTTCAGTGACTTGCCAAAGTGTTAAAGCCAAAATTTGAAGCCCAGTCGGTTGATATTCAAAACTGCATGTGTTTTCTGCCACGTTTTGATGGTCCTTACTCCCATCAGGACAATGCAGAGATCTACCAAGTTACCTCATCATAGCCTACACTGGAGAGTACACCAGTGCAATTTTCTCAACAAAGCCTTGGGCCCCTTGTCTGACATCCAACTATGTGACTTGAAAGCATTTTTGGATTCAGACAGGCCCACTTGATAATAAGTTCCCCAGTGCTGTTTAAATAAAAACTCCTAGTCAAAACCATCACACCAGCAAATGTTTTAAAGGAGCTGTGAAGAAGGGAGGAAGGCCACCCCCTCCCAAGTGTGGCTCACTCTAGACCCCAAGAAGGTTACAGATTACCTCTCCCTCAGCCCAGCTGCCAGCGGGGGCTTACTGGGTGGTCTTTGTGGTTGTCCTTAGAGACAAGGGTTGTTCAAGGAGGTCATGGTTTTCAGAGAGTGGCCAATGAACTCTCAGGGATGATACACACAACTGACATCTATTCCATAAGTCCATTTCACTTCCCTTGCTTTGGGAGGGGGCTTGTTGCTGATTCTCTACAGAGACCATAACCACCAATTTCAAGGAATCTCTGAAATCAAAATTTCCATCTGCTCTTTCTTATACCAGTCACAGCACTTCCACTACATTAAACATTGTATCAATCTATTCATCCACTCATCTCTCTCTCTTATTTTCTTAAATTTTACAGAGTAAAGGAAGTTCAGAGAGGGTGAGTGGTTTAGCCAAGGTTGCACAGCCAATGGGCAGGGCCAGGATTAGCCGCTCTGCACTGGCCAGAGAGCACCGGATTCAGGTGGAAAGTCTTTCTCGGCCAACGTGATGAACGAAAGCAAACCTATCTGTCCAGATATACAGCAATGTTTTGCAACCATTTCCAAGTCCAAGTAGAGAAAACTCTTCAGCCCGGTGTGACCACGGTCCTGGGATTGCTTCCACAAAACAAAAGTAGAGGTCACTAAAAGGACTTGTTTCCTTCCCAAAGACCCAGAAAGGCACCTGGCAATCTTCTGCCTCCACTTCCTGGAGTGTCACTCCCCGGCCTCCCCATCTCTGCGGAGCTCTGGGCCAGCAGGGTCTCCCTCCAGCCACCTTCACCACCACACTTCCCCTGCTTTGCTTCCGTGGAGCTGCCTGGGTCGCTCTGGGGCCCTGAGGCTGCTTTCCTGCACTGCCCTGGCTGCCTTTTGGGGGCAGCCACACCTTTCTGGTCAGCACAGGTAACACTAAACTTTCCCCACCGGACTAACGTCTTTCCTGGGAGTCTGGAGCTGCCAGAGGGAGAACTCTAGTCCTGCTATCTCCATATCAGTTACTGGATTCCCCCCCCCCCCCCCCTTTCTGCTAGTCTTTTCTCTCCGGCTCCTGTTATCTATAAGGTTCATTCTGAAAAATCCCACAATCACACCGAAACTCCTCTGGCGTGCAGGTGCTTTTAAGACAGACTAACGCGTGCAGAGTGCGGTCGTCAGCGTAGAGCCTGGGTGGTCAACCCCCTTGGGGGTATTTTACTTTCGCTCCTCTGAGAGGGGACAGCCCAGCCGTCCAAGCCAGGAGCCCGGGCTTTCCCAGCCGCTGCCTGCTCCCGGGCTCGCGGTCGTTCACTTGGGCAGCCCGCGCTTGCCAGCTCGCTCGCTCCCCTCCAGCACGCCCATCTGGAACCCACAACTAGGACAGAACGGGGAGAGATCCCACTTGCATAGCCCCAGCCGCGCGCGCTGCTGTCTGCCTCAGGTACTCACTTTTGGCAGCGAGCAAGGTTTGCCTTGTCAGGCCCGCAGCACTTGCTGTTCTAGGACGTGGGGATCCATTGTGCAGACAGCTGTTTCGCAAACAGCCAGTAAAATCCAGAAAGGAGGGAGAGGAGCGAGTATGACAGAGAGGCCAGCGCGGGGAAGCCCAGCTCCGAACACGCCCAAGACGCCGTTTGTCTGGGGATTTTAGCCTCCGTCCGCAGCCCAGGCAGCGGCTTCTGCGAGCAGCAGCTCAACTCGGTGCACTTGTTCACTCTTTCTTCATTAGAGGAGGAGTCAGAGTTGCAACATTTATGTTCCTTGCTGGAGGCAAAACAGTGATTTTTTTTTCAGCATGCAAAATGTCCAGAGCCTGCCAGTTTTACAAGGTGACGGACGGACGGACGCAGTCACAGAAACCACAATGCAGCGAAGATGTGAGGAAACCCCTAATTCTCTCCGATCGGTTTTGAACGCACAGGAGGGCCACGCATTTTGCGTTGAGGCCGTAGCCGAAAACATTCAGACCAAACAGGAATAAGAACATCTGGATCAGGCGAATGACCTCAAAGATGATATTCCTCCCAGTGGCTGAGTCCTGTGAGAGCAGCGGTGTCAAATTTCTTATTTCCCAGCAACGTGGGTTGGGGGTTGGGGGTTGGGGGCTTCAGGATGGCAATCGCACCTTCCCCGAGAAGGAGGAGGAGTCAGAGAGAAGGGAGCAGAAGAAAATAAAGGCTCAGCGAATCAAGCAGCTTGGCTTTCTTTTTTAATACCCAAACTTCCAAGGTATGGGGTTTATTATTCTCTGTCACATCAAGTGTGACTTTTGTTGTTTTTCACCATATGTAATTTATCTTTTCTAGTGGGGTTTCCTGTTCTGATTTTTTTTTCGTTTCATTTCTTTTTTTTTTTCTTCTTTTGTGGTATGAACAAAACCACACACAACCACCAGTTTTTCTCTTACAAAAAAAAAAAAAAGAAAAGAAAAAAGAAGCAAAGCAGGAAAAGTACTGAAGTAAATCGTAGCAGTTGACGGAATCAAAGGGTTATCCGAGTGAGCCAGTAGCTAGTGTCTGAAGTCATTAATTAATATTGTGCCAGATTTTGATATAACCTGGAGGTCGTTAAAGAGATAGGTTAAACAAAGACTACTGAGTTTCAAAAATAAGTTGCTGGAGCCCTGGGCTTCTCTTTGATTTGCCTACCTCTCTGGAATACCTGGCAAATCATACTGAGCCACTAGTTGGCGCTTACCAAGCCTCAGGAGTCCTTTTGGAAGGGAAGCGCAGAGGGTTTCTGCAGGTGTAATGACCAGCACTTCCAATCCAGGGTCATGTCCACATGCAGTTACAGCATAGACTGTCTAGTTCTGTTGGCCAAGGGGAGACACATCTTTCACGCACACTCTGCCCACATTCTCTGTGATGACCTAGGTATATTTGCTTCTAGGCATGGCTTGTCCTCAAAGGTATGAGACCTCAGTTCATTTTCAAAAGCCACCGGGTGACTTGAGATCTTCAATGGCACAGTAGTAATATCTCTTCAATTAATATGGGGCTCTGTGCAAATAAACCCATGCGAGTTGAAAACTTGGTGACTCATACCTTAGTTTGGTGTTTCTTAACTATGTTCACTTACAACAGCCCGCACTTAGGCAAAATCATTGAACACAAAGCTAATTTAATGTACTGTTGAGTAGCCCATGCAATTTATTAAATGCTGTATGGGTAGTCAAAACCAGAATGACTGTATGGTATACTTTCACACCATCATACAGCCAAAAAATGTAAGTCAGTCACCACCAAGCCATTGTTGAATTGATCTAGTGACGGTATTTTAATAGTGAGAAAAAAATCACTCAAGGTGCTCATATGCTGTCAGTTCTTAGAAAACGGAAACCTTGGCCTTCCCCCTTTGTGGTATACCATTCACACCCAGGCAGCTCAGCTCATCTACTCCTGACAGATCGCTTGTCGAGTGACAAATCCACATCTCAGTGAGAGAGAAGGCCCCAGCTGGCTCTCTGCTGTATTGTACAGCCTACCACCATGGCTCACCAGCCTTTAGGGGGCAGTCACCTATGCCCAGTCCGCTGTGAGCCTTCCCCTCCGGTGCCACCTCACAGCCGCCTTTTCTCCACACCATCCTGCTCCTCCCTCATTTTCTGCTCCTATCAGTCTGTCTCAAAGGATGTGTGCCTCCGTTTAACCAGGATGACTGCTCCAGCTGAACCCCTCTCTGTGCACTATGGCCCAGGCAGAAGAGAGAGCCCTGAAATCAGCCTGTGGTCAGTTCCCACTAACCCCGTGGCTCCTCTGCATTTCACACTCTCCCTAGAGCTCAGACACAGTAGCAGGGGCCTCCGAAGTCCACTAAGAGGAGTAACGATGGTGGTAGCATAGACAAAATGCGTGCAACAGAAAATCTAGAAACACTTGGTTGCTTTTTCGCCTTCCCCTTCTCCTCACCTTTCTGGCATATCTAATCGTTTTTGGCCCCTTGAGGCTTCTTCAGCCCAAGCTACAACTTCATCGAGTCTTCCCTGACCCCATTAACTCTTAGAATGGCTTAGAAAGCACCATCATTCTTTTCTTTCTATCCAACTGGGAGAAAGAAAAGATCTACACTTGTCTGAGTTCCTGACCTCCTGCCCTTCCTGTGCCTTAACTCAGTTATTCTCAGCCTTGGCTGCATACCCACATTCTCTGAGGTGTCTGGGGCTTCCAGAGTCTTACTGGGGAGGTTCGGGGGGTGGGGGGAGCCCTGACTCTGTCTTTTAAGAAGATGCAGTTACTGCCCACCAGCTGTTCTCTGAGCCGGGCCACCTCAGGCCTCCCACCCACCTTCCACTCTGCTGCTTCCTGTGGTGCTCAGGTCCCTTGGCCTCTGGTGCCTACTGGGTCTCTGGCATTCCTAGGCTGTTTGGTGCCACAGGCCTTCCTCCTCCTCCGCTTTTATTTTTGAGTGGAGATAGTTTTGTCCCTGTTTTTTCGCTTGTTTTCTTTGCTCACTCTACTCCTTTCTTTACAAAAAGGAGGAAAAATACTAAAAACACGGAATGAGCAGAGAATCACCCAGCACTATTAGAGGCAAATCTGAGGTAGCCACTGTGCTGCAGGGGGATACACTTCTTCTTGGGCTGCCCATGTCTCAGTGCTAGAGTCCCTGGTTCAAGTGCCAGCTGCTTTACCACCAATCCAGCTTTCTGCTAATGCCCCTGGCAGGCAGGAGACGGTACAAGTCCTTGGGTTCCTGCTGCTCACGTGGGACACTCAGGCAGAGTTCCTGCATCCTGGCTTCAGCATTATCCAAGTGCAGGCTATTGTGACTATTTGGGAAGTGACACATTTAACATAAGATATCTTTGTCTGCTACTCTTTATCCCTCCCTCTTTATCTGTCATTCTGTCATTCAAATAAATAAATACATCTTAAAAGAGTGAATCTGCATCTTTTTCATAAAATGTTCTTCCGAAATCACACATCCTCTGGCTTCATCTGATCACATCACCAGAGATATCCACATTATCATAATGGTATATAGCTGTTATTTTTCAGATCTGTATACAATAGTGCCTGTATTTGCACAGAATGTTTCTAAGCTAAAATTATAATAATTTCCATGACTTACCACTTTTAAGTTTAATGTGATTTTTATATTCTTGGTTACTCTCTAGAGATTCATTGTACTATGTTTGGCAACTCCAGAGTTTATAATTCACTTAAGCATTTTTCCAATGTTATATCTTTGGTAGTCACAACTTCATGCTGTCAAACATGTTTCCTTGATCATCTCTGAGTACATCCCAGGACAGATATTTAGAAATAATATTTTTGTGTCAATAACTGACCAATACTTTTTTATCGATAATTATCAAACTGCCCTCCAAGAATGTGGTAGGAGAAAGTTCTCAAAATGAGATTTGAAGTCATAGGATATGAGAGTCTGAATTTTGGTATCTTCCTCCAAATTTTGTCCCCAATGCTTATTAACATACACTCCAGGCCAGAGATGTGTTCTTCTGAATTCACCAGTCTAATAAACAAACTATGGTGTCAGGTTGTTGTAATTGCCAGTACTGAGGTTTTTTTCTAGGAGCTTGAGATCATATCCGTGTTATTATTTGAATTCTTCTATGTTGTGTTTGTTCAATCCTGTGCCAGGGTTTCTTTGGGGAAACTCATCTTCTAAAAATGTTCAATTAGGAAGGGTCTTCTATTATTTTACTTTATTATCATAATAATATTTTATTGTTTTACTTTTTATAATAAAATATTGTTGTAATACTGTGTTATGCTGGTACATTTTTTGCTAAAACTGTGTTAAAATGTTTATAAATATTCCTCTCTGTGTTATGTTTCCTTTGATGTTTTTATGGACTTAATGTATTTCTATTTTCATTGACTCATCCTTTAGTTACATTCTATGAAGCTTCTTTATATTTAATATTTTTAAAAGACTATGGATCTTGAATGAAATTAGATTTTTAAAAAAGATTTTATTTATTTTTATTGCAAATTCAGATATACAGAGAGAAGAGACAGGGAGGAAGCTCTTTCATCTGATGATTCACTCCCCAAGTGACTGCAACAGCCGATGCAGTGCTGATCCGAAGCCAGGAGCCAGGAACCTCCTCCAGGTCTCCCACGCAGGTGCAGGGTCCCAAGATGGCTTGGGCCATCCTCAACTGCCTTCCCAGGCCACAAGCAGGGAGCTGGATGGGAAGTGGAGCTGCCGGGATTAGAACCGGCGCCCATATGGAATCCCGGTGCATTCAAGGCAAGGACTTTAGCCGCTAGGCCATTGCGCCGGGCCCTAGAAATTTTTATAAATACTATTTAAGGTAGACAGGTTTTTTTTTAGAATGCATGGTCAATTATTCCATTACTTTACTCCTAAAAAATAAATTTATGATTTCTCCATTAATGTCTCATGCCACATGTCATGCGTTACATTTCCACATACACTTACTGTATTCTTTCTGGGCACTACTTTTAAACTTCTCTTGAAAAATGAAATAGAAATCTTGTATCTGTTAATGTACTCCCAGGGTGGCAACAACAATCAGGGCTGGGAAAGGCTGATGCCAGGGGCTAGGACATTTTCCCAGATCTCCCATGTGGGTGGCCATGTCCCAAACTCCTGGACCTTTCTTTGCTTTTCCTTGGCCTTTAACAAGGAGCTGGATCAGAGGCAGAACAGCAGATACACAAATCAGAGACCGTATGGGATGCTGACTTTACAGGTGGTGGCTTTATCTGCTGCACCACAATGCTGGTCCCATTGGTTTTTCTAAAATTATAGGATTTTTTTTTTAAAATTACAGGTGCCAGAATGAAGCTCAACTAGCTAATCCTCTACCTGCAAGCGCCAGCTTCCCATATTTGGCACTGGTTCATGTTCTGGCTTCCCCACTTCCCATCCAGCTTCTTGCTAATGATCTAGAAAAACAGCAGAGGATGGCTGAAAGCCTTGGGATCCTGTACCCACATGGGAGACCCCGAAGAAGCTCCTGGCTTCAGTTTGGCTCAGCTCTGGCCATTGTGGCTATTTTAGGAGTGAACCGGTAGATGGAAGATCTATCTCTGTCTTTCTTTTTCTTTATTTTTCCAATTAAAAAAATAAATTAATCCTTAAAGTTACGGCATCAACTTGTCCAATTGAAAAATACTTTGGCATTTCATTATTTTCCAATATTAATTTGATAGAAATTTTTATCATGCATTAATTCTTCCTCTCCTAGAAATATGCCTAGTTATGCTTTTTATAATATTCCTCAAGTGTTTTGCTTAGTATTGTAATGTTATTATAATCTTACTGTATGAAGATGCATTTAACAATTCCATACTGTGAACATTTAGATTAGCCCCCATATCTACTCTTATAAATAATGTTATATGAAGGTTTTGCCTCTTAGGATTTTATTTGCTTTGTATAATATCCCAGGTGCGGTTTAACTGGGTCAAGGGCCATGCACGTTTTTATGGGTCTTGAGATACAAACCCTTTTTTGATGGCTTCAACTGACAACATTCCTTGTGTCACACAAAGTCTTTAATGCTTTCTCTCTGTTCAGTGCCACTGCTTCAGTTCTACTATTCTGTACATCTTCCTGTTCTCCAGCTCCTTGGTTGGAATCACTCTCAGCACTCTCACGTACATCTAACTCAAATGGACAATCTGATTGTATCAGTCTTTAAATGAAACATTTAAATAGTATCTACTTCCACAGAATAAACCTAGGACTTCTTCCTTCCCCTTGCTTCATTTGGTTGCAGAGTAGTAGGGGCTGCATGAATATCTGCAGTGGCTTGAACCCATCCTCTTTGCTAAGAATACTACTCTCCCGATCTTCAGCCATTCAAACTCCTGCCCATTCTTGATCTTCAGACTCTACGATTTTTCCTGTGATCACTCCACCTCTGCTTGCTTCTGTTACGTAGCAGGTGCCAATGATCTGTTGTTTTACCTCCAGTGACCAGCATGAGCTCACATGAGATGACCCGTGTGCAGTCGTTAGATTAAAAACCATGTGTATATGTAAGATACAACTAACAGGAGACCATATTTTCTTCCTTCTAAGGAAACCTGCAACCTCCTGGTGGAAAAGCAGTGAGCTGAAAACAACCTGTCTCTATAACACAGCATTGGGAATGAGAATAATTTTCTCATTGGAGAAATGCAGTGGAAATATGCTAGGGGAGCAGGTCTATCAACAGATTAGCACCTGGGGATCCTCCTGAAGCCAAAGAGGGAGAACTGAACATGTAGGGGATATGTAGTGGAGATTACTTTTGTAATAGCTACATGAGTGTCTTTGGGCTAATGTGTTGTGAGTTTTGCTATTCATTGTGTAGTCCTTGGCATCACAGGTTAGTTATTAGAAATGCAAGCTATCAGACCCCATCCCCGCTTTCTGAAACAGGCTTGTAATTTAACAAGCTCCCCAGGTAGTCCCAATGCATTAAAATTTGAGGAAGTATGTTCCAGAGATGTGATAACCAAGGTTTTGGGCTCATAGTTTTTTGGCAGTTAAATTACATTTTGAGCATGCTTTCACAAATACAGTTCTCTTCTTATTTATAAGTTATAGGCTTACTACTATATTATAAATTAATGAAAGCAGAAATCTTTAAAGAATGAGAGAGCAAAAAATTCTAAATAATTTTAATAGCATAAAATCATTAGCTTCTCAAAATTATCACTGGATTATCAACATTTTAATGAGACTATCATGATTACAATCTTTCATTTTTAAAAAGTTGCTAGTTTAACGTAGTTGGAATGTTGTTATTTGAAAATTTGGCTCTATGTTCAGTTTAATTTCAATATTTACTTTTAACTCTTGTTATAGTAGAAAATTCCTGGTGAACCACACAGCAAAGTGTTGTAAGCATTTTTCTCCCAACAGAACTACTTATCTAAAGTTACAAATGGGTAGGTAGGCCTAATAGTTGACACCCTTGTCCCATTTTGCAGTACTTGAGTTTGATACCTGAATCTAATTCCTCATCCCAGGTTCCCATTGATGTGGAGTCTGGAAGGAAGTGGTGATAGCTCAAATAAGATCTTGTTGTACATGTGACAAACCTATAGATTGGGTTCCCAACTTCTCTTCTGGTCTATCCTGGGTCATTGTCAGAATTGCTATTATATTTATTTCAGAGAGAGAGAGAGAGACAGAGAGAGGAGAGAGAGAGGAGAGAGAAAAACATGAATGAATTCCCACCTGTTAGTTCACATGCAGGGTTGGATCAGGCTAAAGCCATGAGCCTGATATTCCATCCTAGTCTTCTATGTCGGTGGCAAAGATGCAAGTTCTTGAACCAACACCTATTGCCTCCCAGGGAGCACATTGGCAGGAAGGTATACGGGAAGCAGTGGTTGGATGCAAATGAAGGCATCCCAACTGTTGGCTTAATGGATTCCTTATTAGTATCTTCTTTAATTTCTTCCATTAACACTTAGTTTTGAGTGCACAAGTTTTTCACCATCTTGATAGTGTTCTATCAATTTTGATGCTATTGTGAATGGGACTGCTTTCTTAATTTCTTTTCAGATTGTTGTTATTGAATAGAAATGCAGCTGATTTTTGCTTGTTGGTTTTGTATCCTGTAACTTCAATGAATGTTTTAGTTTTAATAACGTGTGTGTGTGTGTGCCTGCCCAGTGGTCATTTTTTTGAATGTGTTAAAAACATGTTGTCTGCAAACAAGAACAACTTTTTCCTTTTTGATTTGGATACATTTTATTTCACTTTCCTGTCTTATTTTCTGGCTAGGACCTCTAGTACTCTGCTGAATAAAAGAGGCAAGAATGGGCCTCTCTGTCCTATTTTCTGAAATTAGAGAAAAAGCCTTCAGCTTCTCATCATGGAATATGTTATAAGTTTGGGCTTGTTATAAATGACCTTGCTGTGTAGAGATATCTTTTATTTGCAGTTTCTCGAGGAATTTATATTTTGATACACTGATTTTTCTGAGAGCCTTTTTATGTATCTATTGAGATGATGATTTTACCCATTAATTTGTTTGTATGTGTTGACCTCTCCTTGCATTCCTGGGGTAAATACTACCTGGGCATGGTGTGTGATCTTGTTAATATGCTGTTGAATTTGAGTTGCTAATATTTTGTTGAGGAGCTTTGTACAATTGTTCATCAGGGATCTTAGTCTGTAAGTTATTTTTTTGTAGTGTCTTTGTCCAGTCATGGTATCAGGATAATTCTGGTTGCATAAAACAAGTTTGAATACTTGCTCACTGCTTTGGAATAGTTTGAGAAAGATGAGTGTTAATTTTTTTTAATGTGTGGCAAAATTTACTAGTGAAGATATTTGGCTCTGGGTTTTTCCTTTTTAGGAGAATTTTTATTTCAGATTTGATAGTCTTATGTATTATCTATCTGTTCAAATTTTCTCTTTTCTTCATGATGCAGACTTTTTTAGCTTGCATTCTCTCAGGATTTACCTAATTCCTCTTGGTTATTCAAGTTTCTGGGATGTAATTGTTCATAGTCGGGTTTTACGATTCTTTTGATTTCTGTGGCATTGATTGTGATCTCTTCAATTTCATTTTTAAAATTCTTATTATTTGAACCTTCTGGCTTTTATTCTTAGTCTAGTTAAAAATCTGTCTATTTTTCTTTTCATAAAATCACTCAGTTTTTTTATTTTCAATTTTGCTATTTAATTTCTGAAGTTATTTTATTATTTCTAACTACTTCTTTATTCCAACTTAACTTAATCTTTCTTTGATTCCTTCATCTCTGTTGCATCTTCTGCCGATATTTATTTGTGACTACCATGAAGCTTTCGTAAAAACATAATTTTAGGCATTTTTTAGGGTTAATGACTACTTCAATCACATAAAAATTCCAAAACTATATTCCGTCTTTCCAAAACTTTGTATGTTAGTTAAATGAAATTTATGTATCTTTGCATTATTCATTCATTCACAAATTTTGAAAGATACAATTATTCTGAATAATTTCTTAACATTTTTATTAAAATTAAAATTCATTTACACATCACTATCATAGTATTATACTATTCTCAATTTGTCTCAATGAGAGGATACTTCAAAAAATTAATGGAAAAATGAAATGAAAAGATGTTTATTTTGATGCAAAGAATTGAAGATTCATGCATGGTTTTTATAATCTGTATGTGCACAAATTTCAAATAGTTTTGGCCTTGAAATAAGACTACTTTTACATTCTGTTTTCCATGAGTTTTTTTTAAATACACTTATATGTAACTTTACCAATGAGTTTTGTACTTTCATATGTTTTTGAATTAAACTGTGGTATTTTAAAATTTAACTTGAATAATTTCCTTTAGAATTGTTACCTACTCAAACATTGTATTTTCAATCTGTTTTATAAGTTTGAAAATTTAAGTGATCTTTTCCTCTTTTTTTAACATATTATTTCTCATGTTAATAAGCATGAAGAAGATTAGAAATGATATCTCTATATTAATTTTCTTTTCTAACTTTGTAAAGTGATCATGCAGAGGACAAGTAATGTGGGTCTGACTCACTATCACAATATGAGGGAAAGGACAGCCATGAACAAAGAACTAAATTGGGGATTGGAAGACTACACTCTAATGCTGACCTCGTTATTCTCTTCTAGCTCTCAGTTTTGTCATCTGTAACATGAGAGGGCCAAACTATATTTGTCCTAACTCTTCCGATGTCTTTAATATCTGCGAAAATAGAGAAAAGAGGCATTTTTCTTAAGAAATATTTGTATATGCACTAAAATGCAAAATGTTGCATGTTATTCAAGATGCTAATAGACTTCTGAAGCTTTGTTGGTGGGTATTAAAAATGCCTATACTAAAAGTCCTTTCAAAGCTTTTAAACTCCAGTACTCTCTGATTTTCGGGTAGAGAAATGAAAAGGGATATTGATAGCTTGAAGTTCTAGAAACTTAGAAACATTAAATGAGTTCAATACAAACTCTCAGTGGTTTTCAGCTCTTGTCATTTTCAAATTTAATAATGTCAGCTTTATTTTAGCCTTAAAAAAGCAAGATAGAGTGCTAACAACCTGGAGCTACTCAGAATTGAGTTGAAGTTCTTACTAACACATGTTAGTGTAATGACTGTTCATGTTAGTTTTTAAATTAAATATATTCATTTCATTGAGATAAAATTCATGCAATACAAAAACTATTACAGATTGTACAATACAGTGGCTTTTATTACTTTCTCATATAGTGTTCTTCCAACAGTACTTCTGTCTGGTTCTAGTACGTTTCATCACCCCCAGGGTATATCCTATATGCACTCATTGAGTAGAAACTCCCCAATCTCACTTGTATCAGCTCTCAGAAATCAACAATTTGCTTACCGTTTGTTTTTATAAATTTTATTTTTAGAGGTCATTCACATCAAAACATGTGTTCTGACTTTATTCCTTTTTATGGCTGAATGGCATCAATTGTATGAACATAATCACATTTTCTTTACCCCTTTACCCATTGACTGACATTTGGATTGTGTTCACTTTTTGGTCATGAAATGCTGAGCTTTTGACCTCCCTTCTCCTACCTGCAAAGCAGAGTTATCGATCCACTGCTTTCAGGTTCATTGTGATTATTGGAGCTAATTCAAATCATGTATCTGACTACACTTTTCAGGTTTAGTTACTATTGATATAATTTACTTTTTTTTGCTATGTCCTTTTTCCATCTGCTCTCTTTGTCTATTTCTTTATTATTTTTATTAAAAAAATCTTTTCATCCAACAACAAAGGCTAGGGTCAGTTCTAGATCCTGAGCTGTAGGAAAAAAATAGTACACTTAGTCTAAGCTGTCTTCCAAGGTATTATATTTCACTGGAGAAGGGCATACTATAAACAAGGAAACAAAAGCACCGTAGGCCAATCAGTGATCTGTGTTAAGTAAAACAATCACAGAAAAGGAAATAAAAGGGAGTATAAATTAAATAGCAGTCAGGATGTACCTCTGTGATGATGTAAGGACTTGCAGCACTGTTCTGTAATAAAGCCTTTATTCAAGAGACCAGTGACTAGAGTGACACAAGTCAAGTTATTCTATTGCCCTGGAACCACACCATTTACAATTGCAATCTCCAGCTCCTCCTAGGTTACCTTCTCTGGGATGTTTGCTTCTTGAACCCTTTCATGAAAGTTCACTTTCTTGATGGAATTTTTTAGAGTCAAATTTGAATTTTTTAGAGTCAAAGAATGGCATAAGCCATTCTTTTCTACTCTCCCCCACCCCCACTACTTAGTTCCTTAAGGGAGAAGGAAGACACTAGACAAAGGAAGCTTTCACCACTGAATTTTTCCGCCATCTCAACAGCCTCAGGTGACAAAGACCTGTGGCCGTAGGCCATCATTTCCATCCTGGTTCAAGGTGAAGACATCACGGAGCTTTGTTCTCTCTGGTGCTCAAGGTGTGGGAACTGGGGAAAGTCTAGGCATCTTTCCTAGAGCAAAGCCGCATTTTGTCATTTTTCTCTGTCTCATTTTTACAAAAAAAAGACAAGGTAGCTTTTGGTAGTAAGGAAAAGATCAACAATTCTCCCTGGGGGTTTGGATTGGAGGATTCTGTGTTGTACTCCTTCCTCTTCCAGTTCTTTCTCTTATCTCTTGAGAACATTGTATGTACACTTAGGACAAAGTCACATTCCTTCCTATAACTTTGTCCTAAGTGCACATAGGAATATGCACTGAACTGGAACCACAGGTTCTAATCTGGACTCACACTAAGTAGCTGGGGGTTTGTCACTATAAAAAGGGTTGTCACATCAAAGAGATGCTTCTTCTTACAGTCTTAGAAAGTTCCTAGGCATTTGTTTTTATAGCCAAGTACGATATATATATATAAGTCAGAGAGGAAGATATTTCATCTGATGATTCACTCCCCAAGTGAGCACAACGGCTGGAGCTGAGCTGATCCAAAGCCAGGAACCGGGAAGTTCTTCCGGGTCTCCCACACGGGTGCAGTGTCCCAAGGCTTTGGGCTGTCCTCGACTACTTTCCCAGGCTACAAGCAGGGAGCTGGATGGGAAGCGGGGTAGCCGGAATTAGAACCAGCGCCCATATGAGATCCCGGCATGTTCAAGGCAAGGGCTTTAGCCTTTAGGCCACCGCACCAGGTCCAGAAAATATCAGGAATATTTATGGTAGGAATGAGCTATCTAGTAAGAAATAAAGAAAGAAATACATTTAAAATAAGCAAGCAAGCAAAAGATTTATATCAAACACCAAAGGAAGAAATTGAAGACAAAAACCAACAACAAACAAACAAAACCTGTACAATGTTAATATAGTAGAGCTTGAGAATTGAAAGGACCACTTTGTAAAGCAGTGAGTCTGTCAATGAAAGAGTTCAGTGAAATGGAACCTTCCAAGTGAACTTTAAAGAATAACACCCTTTTCTAAAATATGACCCTATGAAAAGAAGAGATTCCGTTCTTTCCCATGACAACATAAGGTTACTTGTTCCCACTCTTCCCCCACCCCCACCCCTTAAAACTCTCCCTGCTCTGGGGAATCGCAGTTCCGGACCTCTGGACATACTATAGGGCAGTGGTTATCAAAACAGCCTGGTACTGGCACAAAGATAGAGAGGAAGATCAATGGAGCAGAATAGAAACAGCAGAAGGGAACCCAAACAGGTACAGCCAAATAATCTTTGACAAAAAGACAACGACAATCCAGGCAAATGGGAAGTTCTGTTCAATAAATGCTGTTGGGACAACTGGTTAATAGCCTGCAGAAACAAAAAGATAGATCCACATCTCTCACCATACACTAAGATCAAATCTAAATGGATAACAGATCTAAACCTACATCCAGAAACCTTCAAACTTTTGGAAGAAAATGTTGGAAATACTCTGTAAGATCTAGGGGTAGGTCCCGACTTCCTAAGAAGGACACCAAAAGCAACAGAAATCAAGACCACAATAAACAAATGGGACCTCATCAAACTAAGAAGCTTCTGTACAGCAAGGGACATAATCAACAAAGTAACAAAACAACCCACAGAATGGGAGAAGATCTTCGCGCACTACGTAAGTGATAGAGGGCTAATCTCCAGAATATACAAAGAGCTACAAAACAACCAAAATGTCAAAACAAACAAGCCACTCAAGAAATGGGCACGGGAAATGGGCAGACACTTCACAAAGGAACAAACCCAAATGGCAAATAAACATATGAAAAAATGCTCAAGTTCCCTGGCAATAAGGGAAATCCAAATTAAAACATCAATGAGGTACCACCTAACGCCAGTAAGACTGGCCCACATGAATAAAAGCACCAACAACACTTGTTGGCGAGGTTGTGGGGAAAAGGGAACCGTACTCCACTGCTGGTGGGGCTGCAGGCTGGTACAGCCTCTATGGAAATCAGTATGGAGAACATTCAAACAACTCAAAATCAACATACCATATGATCCAGCAATAGCACTCCTAGGAATATATCCAGAACACTTGTTTTATGAGAAACCAACATGCACTCCTATGTTCATAGCTGCACAATCAGTAATTGCAAAAACATGGAAGCAGCCAAAATGCCCATCAGCAGAGGATTGGATAAGAAAGCTATGGTTCATCTACTCCATGGAATACTACTCAGCTATTAAAAAAAAAAAAGCAAAATGCAGTTCTTTGTGGCCAAATGGGCCAAACTGGAAACCATAATGCTAAGGGAAATGAGCCAATCCCAAAAGGTTAAATACCACATGTTTGCCTTAATTTAAGAGGATATGATGTTATGTAAAACATGTTATTTTATGTATATTATGTTATATGTTGTGTATAAACTAAAATTGAAATGTCAATGAGGTGGTCACAGAAGGTGGTTAAGAACTCGCATTTACTCTTAACATATTGGTTACTCATTAGTATGTCAATTAATTCCATAACAATGTTAAGTGCTGCAGATGGTATATTAGTGCTTTTAATTGACTGGGATGATACTCTGCTGGCTCTGTCTTCAGACCAGAGAGGGTATACCTAAGAAGCCGTTGAACTTGACTGGACAATAAGATGCTGGACTCTATGTTTGGTATGTGCTTGCAATGGGGGAATCTCAACTGAACTTGAACTGTGGTCATGCAACAAGGTGGAGGAATCCACCATGGTGGGAGGTTTGGGGAGGGGTGGGGAGAACCCAAGTACCTATGAAACTGTGTCACATAATACAATGTAATTAATGAATTAGAAATAATAAATAAATAAATAAAACTCTCCCTGCTCTCCTGATACCATGAAGAGGAATAACCAACTTATTCCCAAATAGTCATGGTGGTGTAGCAGTGGGAGAAGCAAGAAGCACCACGTTTTAGGAGGTAATGTGTTGCCAGAACACTCACATTTGGATCAGGGACAGCAAGCTAAGAGGTTAGGATCAGCTGAGGAGGAGAAAATGAAAGCTCCCAGGGCACCACTGAAGCCTGTCAATCATGGGAAAGCACGCAGGTCAATGTAGAAAGCTAAGCTTAATAAAACCCCCAGTGACTGTGGGTTGAAGTACTCAAAAGTTTACTCATAGTGCACACTTCCAGTTCAGTCAGCCTTTCTCCCTGCCAGTATCTCATTTCCCAACTTCAAAAGACAGAGTGTACTTTTGGATCGGGTTTTCAGGTGTTGCAACTCTCAGTCATTAACATACAGTCATAAAATACAATGTTGGAGTTGAAAATGCCTGCTTAGAGTTGACCATTGTATCTCTGCTCTCCTCCGCCATTAGCTTCTTGTCTTTCCCTCCTTATATCACTAATTTTTATTAGTGAAAGCTGCTATTACAAAATCCAATAGATAGGACAGCCAAGCCAACAAACATAATTCTGGAGATTGAGAGTTTGATGTCACAGTTCCAGCTTGGTCAGGTGTTAATGAGGACTCTGGCTTGCACATGGTTACTTTCTTGTATAACCTCATCTAGAAGACAGAGCTCTGTGCCTCTTCATCTTCTCCTCAGGATACATCTTGTGATGAAGGCTCCAACTTCATAAACTCATCACTTCCCAAAGGCCCAACCTGCAAGTACCATCATGTTTGGTATCGGGGTTACAAGGTGAATTTGAATGGTATGACTTCGCTACACTCAAAATGTAACACCAATACACTCATTCTTGCCTCTGGAACTTTGTCCTCAGTGTTCTGCTCCTGGAGCACTCTCCGCTGGCCTATGTGCAGATCTTTTCCCCCTGGTGCCTTTGGGTCTTTCTTGGAATCATCTGCCTCAAGATCCTCTCTTTTTGCTAGGCATTTGTTGCACACAGAAGTTCTTCCCTTGTTGGACAGTTTAGGTCCCTCTAGTTTATGTCCTGCCAAGAATTCAGTTACAGGTGGGTTATGGGGGGTGATGCCTCATGGTTATCCCACCCAAGTGAAGAAGGAGCTAAAGTATTTATAATCATGAGCTGTTTGGGGATGGAGTGATAATTTCCAGTCACTTCTCATCTAAGTGGGCACATAAACCTCTGATTTTGGAAAAAGAAACAAAGAAACATAGAATAGAAAGGAGCAACCCAGCATAATGAGCTCCAAAGCTATGATGAGGGCACTGGGACTTCTGTTACGCTAATCAATACATGCCTTAGCTTATTGTTGATATCTATATGTATGTATATATATATATATATATATATATATACACACATATACATATAAACAGTACATAGCATGCGTTTGCTTCTGACATGTGAAATTTGTGAGTGCAAATATCTTTACCTTTTTAGCTCAGTGCTGAACTAAAGACAGTCCCTGGCAACTAGGCATATGTTGCATTTTAATATATGTTATGAATAATGGATGATTTTATCAGAGATTTCATGCTATCTGTTGTGACCCATTCAATAGATCATGAACTTAAGAGTTTCTGATCATCATCAGAGAAATAAAAAAAAATTAGAACTGTCAAAGTAAATTTCAGATGATTAAATGCAAATATAGTTCTATAATATATTTCACTTTAGGTTTTAGTGTAAAAAAGTAGTAAATTAAATTACCTGAGTTGTATTGAAATTAGGTCCTGAAGTGAAATATATTTTCCCATGTAGGCTAATAATTGAGAATCATTGGTTATTTGTCCAGACTAGAGAGGAAGATATCAGGGCTCAGAGCAGTGAAGGCTGTGCCTGGGCTTAGGCCCAGCAGGCCCCCGGGATAGTCCAGCAGGAACACGATCATCCAGCCAGAATGCCTGCAGCCCACTAAGAGCCAAGGGACACGTCCCAGAGACCCGGGTTCTGCAGCCTGGCCTGGCCACCAAGTGCATCTACTTTAGCTCCTCAGCCTCTGGACTTCAGGATTTGGCTTGCTTTGCCCTCGTGTCACCGCAGGAAGCATGTTGCTCCCCAGGTCTCCCTGGTCTGGACTACCCTCAACATTTATAAAATAAAGAAAAATTGAAAATTCACCCTATATGTGTGTGGGTGGGCGAGTGATTTGCTGTTAAAATACATTTTCTAGATATCTTTACTATCAGTTCACCCCAGTTTTGCTTTTCTTTTTTTCCTGATTGGAAAAGCTTGCTCAGAACCTGCCTCTCTACCTACTTGTCATTTATTCTCTTCTCTTGTACTTCCTGGTGGGGAGAAGAAGGAGGAACAGCAGAAGCAAGGCACTTTCCTGGCTTCAGAGGTGCAGGGAAAGGCGTCTCGGAGAACAACGCTTCCGCTCATCACCATCCAGAAGGTGTCAGGCCGGCTCCCTCTGTAACCTCAAGTCTTCTGCTTCAAAGTCAACCAAAGCTGATGTAATGATATTTAAGGCCTGTAATGATATTAAAGGCTCCAATTTGCTGCTTTATTTTTCTCTTTCCTTGGGGCTTTGGTGAGGTACATACTTAGCAGAGACCTGTGGACATAGAAGCCCAGGTAATGGCCTGTCACTGTGAGGTGTGCCTGTAGGTAGGGTCTGGTTTAGGCAAAGAACAAAAAGTCTGACACCCTGGAAGCCTAGTTCACGGGGATCCGAGGAGTCAGCATGAGCTATGATGGAAGTGAAAATGCAGACTTCCAATGCTGTTGCTTCCCTGGTATTGATATATTAATCTTCCATGTTTATGAGTAAGTTAGAGAAAGGGAGGGAGAGGAGAGGAGTGGAGAGGAAAAGAAGGAGAGGGGGAATTGGGAAAGGCAAAGGGGAGGGGGAGCAGAGCGCAGGGGAGAGGGGAGAGGAAAGGTGGGGAAAAGGGAGGGGAGCGGAGAGGAAGGAAGGGAGAGCAAGGAAGGCAAGTGCCTTGGCGCCATTATGTTATCTCCTGCCTCCAGCGGACTACTACAGCAAGCAAGCAAGCAAGCAAGCAAGCAAGGATAGGTCGGATGATTCACAAAAGTCCTGGGAGCCAGCAGCCAGGGAGGACAGAGCAGCAAGGGACATATCATGCTGCCTTTGGGCAGAAAGGTAAACACCACCACCCGTTGTTTGTGTCAGACACCTGTTCATGGACATTCGCAGGACCCATCTCAAAGTAGCTGGGACAAAGTGATTTGTTAATATCTCTCTCTTGTCTCTCCTCCCCCCCCCCCCCCTTTTAAGAGGAAGTGGGAAAAACCTATCCTTTCAGACTTCAAAGAGAAAGTGAGAAAATGGAGACAGAGGACATGGATGGCCTAGAAAGGGAGGAGATTACTGACGTGGAATAACATTAAGGGCAGAGAGGACTCCTGGAACTCTTCCATCATTCTGTCTATCTCTTGTTATCCCTCACATAAATCTTGGGGTAAAATCACATAAAAATGATTTCATAATACAATAGCAGAAGATACGGGTGGTGTGAAGTTAAATTTCCTTCAAGGTGTGGAATGTGAAGTTTCGAGCCAGCTTTCTGTAACAGTGTGCAATAGCATGTAACTAAACAGGATGTAGTGTGATACGGCTGACCAACAGCACAGTGGACTTCATTGCAGCAAATGAAATCCTAGAATCTGTGAATACAACGCTCTGCCTCTTTCAGATTCCAGCTAAATAATGTTTTGCACCCAGTCATCCATGTAGAGTATCCCTTATCACCCTTGTTAATATTAAGTCATCAGTTTTCCTTCAGCAAGTTTTTCAAGAAACTTCCTGAATGTTTGAGATTTATGAAGAAGATGTAATAGTATCGAACCCACAATCCTTTTAATATTTGGCTGATTGCCCTCAATCCCTACCTCATTTTTTCCTCATATGCTATTACCCGTGTTCTAATCACTGTTTCTGAACTCCTTGAACTTCTAAATTACCCTCATTCAGAAGGATAGTTGTTTTTTTTTTTCTTTTTTTTTTTTTTTGGCATTTGTCTGCTATCTTCTTCATCTGCTAGTAGATTATTAAACTTTCCTTTATCCGCAAACTTTGCCCTTATTATTCTGATTCAGCACTGCTGATAAGGACTGAATTTCTGGTTAATACCTCTATCATGGCATGGACCACAGGGCAGAAGCCTAATCATAGTGGAGGCAGAGGATCATAACTTGCAGTCAGCAAGAGCTGATGGGATACAAGACCAGGAAACAAAAGTTGTACTTGAGGTTTCCAACCCTAGGCTGCTGTGTTGGAGTAGTCAGGGGTAGTTTGTGTGAATTGTTGTCAAGGTACTGTTCAGACGTACGAGGTTAAGAGACTACTTGGGACATGCACATTCTTTGCTGATGTACTGGGTTCAAGTTCTGGCTCTGTTTCTGGTTCAAACTTCTTGTTAATAGACACCCAGACGATGATTTGTGCGTCGGTGTTTATCAAGGGTATTACTCTGTGATTCTCATTCTTTGTTATCTCTTTCTGGTTTTGGAATTAAGTTAAAGCTGGTAGCATAAAAGGGGTTTGGGAAGGCATGAAAGGGGTTTGAATCCCTGTCAATTGCTTCAAATAGTTTAAGAGGAATTAGGATTAGTTATTTACAAGAAAATAATTTAGTGTAATTCATAGTGAAGTCATCTGGTTCTGGGCTTTTCTCTGATGACAGATTTTTTTTACTACAAATTCAGTCACTATCTTGTTTATTGGTCTATTTAGGCTTTCCATGTCTTTGTTTCTCAATTTGGTTAAGTTGTTTGTTGCCAGGAATTTTCCATTTCTTTTAGATTTTCCAATTTTTTGACATGTAGCTCCTTGTAATAATTCTGGATTATTATTTTGAATTACATAGTACTATTATAACATCTCATTTTTCATCTCAGATTTTATTTGTTTGAGTCTCCCTCACCCTTTTGTTGGCTGGTTGGATGAACAGTTTATCAATTTAGTTTAGTTTGCTTTTAAACCTCTTCATTTCATTCATTTTCTGTATTTTTTCATAGCAGTTTGAAACATGATGAGGAGACTAATTAGATATTTTCAAGATTATATTTGTCAAGTATTACTGCTATTTTAAAATTTTGTTTAGAGCTAACACAAAAATGTATACATTTATGAGGTGCCATGGGTTATATACAATCTCCCCAAACATTTATTATCTTCTTTGCTGAAAACATACAAAACAGTCTTTTATAAATACATCATATTATTGTTATTGTCACCTTGTTGTTCAATGGAGCATAAAAAGTTTCTCTTATCCAACTACCATGGATGCTGATTTAGGCTATTTTAATGCTTTGAAGCAACAACAAACTATTTCTTTAATTAGTTGGTTTATTCTGTTCCTGATTACTCTCTTCAGAATGGCCACAGGACCTTGATCAGCGTGAGATTTTACACATTTTCTGTGAAGGGAGATTGGGTGCAAAACTCGAGTGTTTTCCATTTTCATAAACACCTTTCTCAAGACAAGAGTACAGCCATCTTCAACTAGACAAATCCTTGAGAAAATAATGCTATTTGTAATGCTAACCTTGTTTTTTAAGCTGGTTCCATAATTCATATTTCATTTCTGATTCAAATTCAATATAACTTTATGTATAAATAGAAGAGAAGTCATAAGTTGTAGCCCTAGCATTTCAATGTAATGCAGCTCGAAGACTTTTTTTTCATATATTTTTTATTGCATTTCATTTTATAACAACGTTTCATAGGCTCTGATGTTCCCCCATCCCCTGCCCGTGCCCTCCGCCCATGGTGGATTGCTCCACCTTATTGCAGTATTACAGTTCAAATCTAGTCTTGGTTCTTTCAATGGAAGCATGAGCTCGAAGACTTTTTAAAACATTTTGCACAAAAGGTTTTCAGTTAAAAATTTTAAACTGAGAAATTCTATCATTAAATTGGCATCTACCACAATTCTTGAAAAATACTGTCCATTCCTGTCTTAGTCTGTTAAGGGTATCAGGATAAAATATATTACACCAGGTGAATTAAAAATTAGAGATATTTACTGCTCTCCAACTGGAGACTGTGAAGTACATGATCAAGGTATTAGGTGATTTGGCCCCTGATGAGGACTATTCCTTATGACTGACACACTGTTGCTCTTTCCTTAAGTGGTGGAAGAGGTAAGGGCTCTGCCTCTTCTTGAAGGTCACTAATATGAATATGGAGTGCTCATGACCTAACTTCTAAAGGATTGACCTCTTTCAGGGTATTAGGTTCTAACGTAGAAATTTTGGCAAACACTAACATTGTGACCACAAGTTTCCATGTAGCCCATCTTCTCACCTGTCAATTATCTTCTTGTGCTGAGCTGTAACTTCTGTTAAGTAACATCTGGCCTCTTATGTTCACCCTTCCCTCCTCTTATTATTGCTCAACTTGAAGCCACACATCGAGGGCCATTCATTATTTCATACACATTGTTGTTATTATTAGATTTTTTAAAAGTGATTTTTTGTGCATAGTCATTATTAAAACTTTGAAAATAAAACTTAAACAGCACTACATGTTTTAGATAAATTTGGAGAGATTCTAAGTGTCAAAGAGAAGAGTGGCTTTCAATGCTTGGACTCACTTAACACATTCATGTTGACTTCTGGCTGCCAAGCGAATGTGTGATCGAGACTCTTGATACATGCTGTTTCCAACACCACTCATCACTTCCTATGGCTCATCACTTCTCTCCTTCAGGTTTTGTTTTGTCTTTGTAATGCAAAGGCACTAATTTTGGACAATTCGAAAAAAAATGAGACCACCTGATCAAAAGTAACAGGTGGGTTTTTCTGTGATCATCAGCAAAACATAAAAATGAAACTAGAGCTAAAAGGACATGTATTTTTATTTTTGTATTTTTGCTCATAGAGAAGCCAAGTGTGTAAATCCTGAAAAAAAAAAAAAACCCAACACATGGTTGACTCTCCTAGAAGGCATTCTTAATAGTTTTCTTTAAGAGAAAAACATGCCAAGATGTGCAAAACTATGAAGCCAATTGGAGAAAAAAGACTAGATTAACCCACTTATAATAATGTCAGAGAAAAGTGGATATTTGACAGAATTTCTTCTCAGCATCGCCTAGAGATTCAGGAGAACTGTACAGATCCCTGAAGCACTGTAACCAACTCTCATGGTGAATCCTGTGTCAGAAGGTGTGGTTCATCCACGCCTTTCTTTCATTCACCTCCATGAAACATGGAGGAAAAAAAATCAGTTTTTAAGAGAAAAATTCTGTAAGAAAATGAATGGTGGAGAGGGAGTTAGACATGCAATAGGTGTAGAACCTTATGGAAGGAATTACTCTGCTGAGAATTTAAAGTGAGAAATATTTGGCAAGGATTTATATTTAAATTTATGGGTGAGGGAAATGCAAGACAGGAAAAGATTGAGAAGTGAAATGTTAATAGAGCATTATTTTTTTAGTTTTTAGGGAGTGAGAGAAATCTCTCTTTCTGGCCGAACATATAGGAAGTTAAAATTTGCTGTATTTACTATGTCTGTGTGTGTGTGTGTGTGTGTGTGTGTGTGTGTGTGTATACATATAAAATTTTGAATCATTTGATATAAATTGTCAGGGAGTACAAGGCTACTTTTCTAATACATTATTACACAGTCTCTATGAACATGGCCATGCTCTTATACAAACGCAAGAACACAGTGATAGCAACATGAAAATGATAGAATCAACTATGCTGCCCATACCCAAATTCCCAAAACTGCAAAGTGCTTTGTATAGCAATGCATTTGTGTGTTATTCTAAGATAGGTTTCATTTAAGCATTATATTTTGCATTTGATGATCAGTTTTAGTCTGGAGCAATCATCCTGTCTTCCATTATACATCTATTTTTGATGAATCTGTAACAGTTGTCTTGTATCTTCTCTTATGCTTCAGTCTATCTAACATTGGGAGTATCAGCTACACAAATGTTAGGAGTGACACAAAGCACATGAAGGGTTAGTCGTTATTGTTCTGTTGGTTTAGGTGTTTCAAAATACACTCTGAGTCAATCTCAGAGCAAGTAAGAGAGTTTCATATGATTCCCTATACTCCAGCTGCAAATGCACAAGCACAATTTATTTTCAGTTTAGGATAATTAATATTATTGTGGCATATACTGATTTATTCCCAAGATAAAATTATATAATCTTTAACCACTAAATTTAATGATCCAGTTTTAAGTTATATCAAAATTGGATTGAATAATTACAAATACTGGCTAATATGATGTAAACACATCACTGGCCAAGAGTACATCTACAGGTTAATTATGTGCAGTTGGGAGTAAAACTATCTTGATTTACCACCCAGCTTGGCCACTTATGAATTATTAAGGTAATTGTTTATTTCTTTGAATTGTCATTTCCTCATCTGTTTAATGGAAATAATAATGATCTGAGAGACATGTTTATAAAACTTCACATCCACCTGGCACCCAGAAAATGTTTTAAAATCTTCCCTAGGAAGAAACAAGAGAATTCACTCATTAACATGCTTTGAATGGATGCTACTCACATTTACAAAGGAAAAGTGTATTTTTATATATGCCTCTCTCTCTCTTGCTTACACACACACACACACACACACACACACACACACACACACATTTTCCAACCACTGACACTCACAAATGAATGGAAAATAGCCAGGGTTGAGCTGAGCTGGACTGAAGTCACCAGTCTGGAACTTCATCAGGGCTGCCCAGGTCAATGGCAGGGATTCCAGTACTTGACTTGCCAGTTGCTGGCTTCCAATATGTGCTTTAGTAGGAAGATGGATCAGAAGTAGAATTGCTTGTGCTCAAACCAGGTGTCCCTTGTGCATGGGGTGTGGGCCTTCCAAACAGCAGCTTCACTTGCTTGTTCAAAGCCTCTGTTTTTGGCAACATTTCATAAAATTACTAAAATGATAGACTATAACACTTCTTGACTGTATGAGTCAATGTTACCCAAGTAAGTTGAGATCAGAACCAGAAAAAAAAAACATACTTAAGACACTTTTGGAATAGGAGCCCATCCACTCTGTATAGTGGCTTGGGAAATACTCCACCCACGTCAAAATATCTCTTTGATGTTGGCAAGCAAGAACTTTCTGTGCACCTTTGCAGAGGAAGTGTCTACCATTATATGTAACTGCATTAGGAGCTCCAAAAATGCTCTCCCACACAAACTTTGGTACTTTTATTTTATTAGAAATGCTGCTTTTTGTTACTCAGTGAGACAAAAGGAATATAGTGGAATATAGTGCCAATGCCCCTTTGATAAATACCAAGGCAATATGAAATTCTGTGACTTCAACAACAGCAACAAAAAACAGGTGTAGGATGCACAAATGGGTGAGAGGTTATGCCCCAGAAAGGAGCTGAGGTTATCCCCTTTCTCTTCAGCTATCACCAAGGTCAATAGGCAAAGTCAAAGCCAACATGTGGTAGTTGTGATTTTGTTGAGGGCCACTGTACTAGCACTCTTAAAAAGACAAAGGTATAGAAGGACAGCTCTAAGATTTCATGAAAATTGGAATTAAGAGAAGTTAATCTTAATGCAGAAATTTAAATTCATGTATACAAGAGAGCTTCAAAAATTTCCTGAAAAATCTACATATGGTTTTCAAAAAGTTTGCACAAAAACCTAATCTGTTCATTTTATTTTTTTTCCACAAGTACTTGAAATTTTCTTGTATTTTGCGATTTCTATTTCCTGGTAGTTTCTAAGAGTACCTGGATATCTACCTTTGTTTTTCTTCAAGTTAAGCATATGTTAAGACACCCACAACTTCATTCCCTTAAGTAGTTATTCTAATCAGATGTGTTATTCCCTTAATCTCTACAATAAACTTGAGTGAAATATAATTTACTTGAATGTTAAATGGATAGCAATTTGCCAAGTACTTCAAAATTATGCAGTAACCCACATATGTCTGTGGGAGGCAAGGAAACATATATTGAAGAGATTCAGTTTATGTATACGAACCTAGAAAATCAACACTAATGTTGGCCACTTAATCAGCCAGTGCTCTTGGAGATGTTCAGTGTTGATATACATCATGGGGACAGGATAGGAGAGTGGGTAGGACTGAGAGAAGAGCTAAATTTAAGGGGGGTATTTGTGGGACCAGATCTTGGTGCAGTGACTGAAACTGCCCCCTTCAATGTCAGTGACTCCTAGGAGTGGCAGCTCAAGTTCCTACTGCTCTACTTTTAACCCTCTTAATGCACCTGGGAAAGCAGCAAAAGCTGGCTCGTGTGTTTAGGCCTCTGCCACCCGTGTGGGAGAACCAGGCAGAGTCCCGTCTGCTGGCTGTGCCAGGGGCAGCCCTGGTTGTTGCAGTCCTTTGGAGAGTGTCCCAGCAGATGGACGATCTCTCTGTGTCTATTGTTTTCTCCCTTTATAACTCTGCCTTTCAAACAAATAAACCTTTTCTCAAAGGATATTTGAGTCCTCCTCATTTTTAAACCTTCCTTTTCCATAGGAAAAATACAAGTCTTTTAATTTCATTTTATATATGAGCCTTATAAATAAAACAGGAAAAGACTAGTTATTCTGCATAGTTTGGCTACTATCTATAGTCACTGGCTTTTAATTTTCTGTTTTATAAAGTGTTTTGAGAGAAGTGGTTCTTGAGAATCTGAAAAACCACACTACTCGTCCAGTTTTTGAGAACTTTCTCCTTGTTATACTTTCTAGAGACCATCTAAACAAAAAGGCTTTACTGCTTAAACTTGTAATTTGCTTTTCAAGTGGAGGAAAGTTGCATACAAATAGCACAGAATCTTTGCAAAACTTCAAGCCAATTTGATTTAGGTCTTCTACAACATGGGAGCAAGGTGTGGTGCTTGGAGGCCGGGGTCCTGAGAGCCCACCTGAAAATCTTGCTTCACACACATCTTGGTGCCCCTCACATTAGATCACTGGTTTCTGTGACTGGACAGGAAATGAATTCTTCCCAGCCCTGCCACCACTAAGGTTTTGACTCACAGATGTTGCTAGCACCTGTAGGGCATCAAGCAGTAAAGAGACTCCCTAAATGCACTGAAAGTGATTGAAAGGAAGAGACAGACCAGAAAAGTCTGGCTTTGTACCTTAAGCTAGAAGAAGGATCTGTTTACAGTAGTTCAGAAGCACACACACCATTTCATTATATGTATATATATATGAGATACAAATATTTTGTATATTTTGTATATATATGAGATACAAATATATATACCTACCATCAACAGCAGAGCGAGCTCCAGTTCATTGGGATTTTGGGCCTTCTCTGACTCAGAAATTCTTTATGTTGGCAAGATTGACCATGTTTTCCAAGTGGGAAGACATGTTGCTTCTTCTAATAGGTGATTGTAACCTGTGTGATGCCACCCACCTGGAAGGATCAGTTTATATAAGATATACCTGATGCTCAATCAACAGTCCCTTGGCATTTCATGCAACCATGAATACTTGTGTCCAAATTAAGCTGTGACCCTTCCACAATCAAGGCACTGTTTGTGCTAGACCTAGTTAGAAAGCCCACAGAAGAACAATGCTGACTCCCCACCCCTTGGAAGAAAAGGACAAACAAGCATGTAAATAACTCCACAATGAAGTGGTTTTGATGGGAACTAAGAGTGGATGTCAATCTCACAAAATGCATAAATACATGCATCACATGCATGCACACTCTTGTTTACATTGCATGTTTTATACATTTCTAAGGTAATTGGTTCACATTGTATTTTTCCAGTATTTTTATCACAAACTAGCTAAAGGAGAGTAAAGCATTATTCTCATGATTGCTTGCTCTTTGGGAGAAGATTCAAGCATATTCAGGAGATTTACATATTATTCAAGAATGCCAGAGAAACATCATGTAGAAATCCAGAAAAATCATATCAAACAATATTATGATCACCTACACATACGGTTCCCGAAATTCAAATCCGACACTCTTCATCAACACAGATGTGATTAATGCAGGATGTAAGGGGAAGAGTGACTTAAAATATTCAAAGAAAAATGAGTGGGCACACAGCAGGATTTAGTCAGATCAGCCTGAAGGTGGGGGCAAGGTGAACAGGGAAAGTATTTGCAGCAGGTTTGTAGATCCTGTAGTGCATGCCAGGAGAGCAGCTCTGAGACCAGGACATTCTGAACAATGGTAATAGAACCACATGAGCTTCCCAAAGGCCCCTGCTACCCCATCATCTGGGGGTAAAAAGACAGTGAGATACAAACCACATCTTCCTTGCAAAGTTGAACAAGATTTGGGACAATGGACCAAAAGTGTCAAAGAATGGATGACTCATGTGAATAAGAAATTCTTAAGAAGTTCTATGGTAGGAGAGCTTCCGAAGAGCAGGAAGTGGTCGGAAAGTCACCAAGTGGGAGAAGGCTCCTGGGGAGAGATGAGATTTGAGCTGGATCACTCAGATCAGGTTGGACTAGTGCATGTGGGAAAACTGCACTCCAGCTAGAGAGCTGCAAGTATGCGTTTAATCATGCCAGTCCATGTTTTATGCCCAACTTCAGGGGAACTACCGACCCTTCATAGTCCTCCTATCGACATTCTATGTGTCCACCAATCAAAGGGTAAGACGCCCTGTTCCTAAGCACTTAGTAAATTGCAAGGCTGAACAGTTGCTCAGCAAAATAGGGTTCATTCTCTGCTAACAGACTAGGAAGCAACACACAGTAGCCAGGACAAAAACCCTTCTGCCGCCTCACTTAATTACAAGAGCTAATTACTCAAATATCAAAGCATCCCTGTGATGTCCCATTTTGTTTCACCCTTTTTTTGCTTTGAATGTTTAATTTTGTATCTTTACAAGCAATGATTATGATTCTACTTAAAGCAAATGCATTCAAATGCATAGCAAATCAAGCAAATGCATTCGCTTGTGATTGCTTGTTGCTATTATTTTTTCTAGCAGATGTATTTACGTGTTTTCTTTCTACTCTTCAATAAATGAAATTACAGGAACTAAATAGTAAAAGTTCAATATTCTAGAAATAAAACATGGTTACAAATACCCTATAGTTCATAAAGTTACAGGATTTCAAACATCTCAAATGCTCTTTGATCATTAATAAAAAGATGGAAAACCTGGATTCTGGGATTGAGAGATTTATTTCAAGCTACAACTACTTATCCTTCAAGATCAATGGAGTATGCTAACTATATTCTAGTTCTAATAATCTTTGCTTTATAGTTAAAGGGCATTATTTTTTTGGAATAGTAACTTATTCCTGCTCAATATTTATTCTGGACAAAATATGTCTAGCTCAGCTATCATGAACTAAAAATCACTAAAGAGACAATGTGGGGTTTCTTTAATATTTTGCCCCAGGTTATGTCAGTTCTTGTAAACTTGTGTGAGACAAGCAAAGACATTCTGCACCATGTTTTTTGCAATATCTCAGCTGGCAAAATCAGTAATTGACAGGATGATGGTATCTCTTTAGTGGGATCCCTTCTCTCCTAGCAGAATCAACAGTGAAGAATCTGGGACGTTGCTTGTTAGAAACGGTCTCAGATGAATGGTCTTTACACTGATTCATCAGTTGGAAACAGCTACAGTCAAGAACACTATGATTAGGGACAAACATGGCAGTGTAACAAGGACAAAACCATTCCATTCTCCACTCCAAATATTCCCACACTCACTAAGCCATTGTTTCTGAATCAACAGGGTAAAGTTAGAATGTGCATACAACTGGACAATTGGCAGATCCAGTGAAAAGTGAAAATTCAGCATCCTTTGTGCAAAGAATAAGATTTTCAAGAATGCAAGAGTAAGGATCCTTACTTAGTAAACTCATGTTGATTTTATTTGTAACTGAGATAGATGGACAAAACCATCTTCTAAATTCATCATTCTGCCACTCTCATTGTAGTTCCCTTTGTAATTTAGCTAGCTTTCTCTTTACAAGATCAAAACATGATTTCCCCTTAGTCCTTTTCTCTGACACACACTCTACTGACATTTTCTATCATGGTACTCTTGTTTTTTTTTTTTTTAATTTTTTGTTCAGGAAGCAAGTAATTCCGACCATTTGCAATATTTTAAGTTTATTTTTTCTTACCATGTCATGCCTAAGAGCATTCACCAGTTTTTGGGTTGCCACAATAACCTCCTTGGCTGTACCATGTGCATTCATTATCTCAGGTTCTAAAAACAGATAATTCCAAAAATGAATGATTCTCACAGTTCCAGTGTATCAGAACCTCAGGAGTAAGTTAACAGGGGTGTCTTGGCTCAATAGCTCTCTCTGACATTAAGGAGAGGTCCTGGAGACTGGGCAGGATGGAAAATGTGCTGCCAAGGTGGCTCATTCATGGGGTGGCAGGTCACTGTTGACTTGAGTGAGGATTCTCACTTTCTCTCTGCATGGGCTTCTCTATTGGGCATTTTGAATGAATATACCAGATGAGGGTATTGTAACATGGAATTAAAAGATAAGTGTCTGGTGCAAATTTTTTTAAATCCACTCATTTTTTTCATTTTATGCATTTCCAAAAACTGTTTCAATATTCTTTATGTAGGAGTTGGATTTCTTACAAGTGAGGGATCCCAGAGGGACAGGCAGGCAGAAGCCGTACTTTCAATAACTAATCTCACTCTTGATTCTGCTGTGTTTTATTTGTTAAACGTAGATAATGGAACTTAGTCCACATCCAGGGGAGAAGAACTAGGCTCTACCTTTGAAAAGAAGGAGTGTCAAAAATTGTAGACATAATTCAAAATCATTACCTCATCTTCTACTGCCCCTGGTATAAGTTATCTTACAAGTATCTTCCAAATTCAGTTTCCTAAGCAAAGTTTTATTTGATAAGGTCCTCTCTTAAAAACATATGACTTGAAAGTGTAAAAGAATAAGTAAAGACATATATCATTCAGCACATTGGTAACCCATCTTTTTTTTTTTTTTTTTTTTTTTTTTTTTTGCTTTTCATACCTGTGTCCCCTGATCTGTTCACTCCCAACCCCAAACACACCCAGTCTTTCTCAGGGACAGGTGCCATGCCTTATGTTGTTCCTAGTGTGAGTGCCCTGTGCCTCCACATCTCCCAAATAAGCCTTAGGCAACGCAGTCACACACAGCAGTTCCCCCTTTTTCCTTTCAGGGTTTAGCCATTCCATAGCAGTTTTTAATGGCTATCCACCTGCCAGAACTAAGCAATGTGCCGAAAGGATACAAATGTGTACTTTTTTGTTTTACTGTTGGGTGTATTCATGGAAAGTCCGGTAATCTTTCCTTTCGGAGGAAGGTCTTTCAGCAATCTTTATCGAGGCTAGCCCAGGGCTACGGTTGTGTTGGCTTTTTAATATGCGTTTGGCAAATAGAAAAGATTATAAAATTACTAAGTAAGGCTAATTCTCTCCACTAACAAGTATTCATTTTGCTCTTTCCCCTTTAAAACAACTATTCTGCAGCAATTGACTGAATTAAGCCTATTTTTGTCTTAAGCTGGGGGTTACATTTGAGCACTAATCTGATTATAGCAGCAAAAATGTTAAGAACTTAACATTGATCATTTATTTTCTGCCAGATTCCACTGTTTAATATTCTAGCTATAATACTATTGTCCCAACTTGACCTATTTGTGATATTTATACTGTTTATGAATTCTGAATTTTCATACCATGTGGTCAATATTAAAAGAAGTTCCTCTATGAATGTTTTATGAGTCCCTCCATGACTTCCTTCCTGGACAGTCATGCAATTGGCTGTCAAATGCCTCATTTTCTATTTTCTAGAGACACTTAATGAGATGAAGGGCAAATATGTGTGGGGCAAACATTGCAGCTGGCCAGGCTCTGCCTCCATAATGTGCACTGAACACTTGAGAACAAGTCGTGAGTCTGTCTCCCGGCAGTCCTTCACCCTGAGCCTCTGGACCATCCCTCCCAAGGCAAAGATTTTGGTGCTGATAGCAGCTCCTGACGCCAATACAAAGATTTTTCTGCTGGGTAGGCTTGCATTTTGTTTTTAAAAATCCAGAACAGATATGAGTGTCAACAACCAGAGGGAGTTGACGTTATAGAAGGGGAAAAAGGAAAGCTGAAATCAGGTCTGGATGTTCCAGTCAGCTCCACAGAGAATCTTGTTTGTACTAGATGATCAGGTTGGTTAACTCTCTGTGACGCCTTCTTGCTAGAAGAGGGAAACCAGAAGATCAAGCATTGATACTTCCGAGAAAAAGGCTTTTCCACTCGAGTCAAAGACAGCAGCTGTGGCTGCCGAATCCCTCATGAATGGGGTGTTGACACTCTGTCTGGCTCACACTCAAGTGCTTCTTAAATCAACCGTTCAAGGAAAAATCAACCATCCTGATGTCCTCTGGACATTTGGCAGTGTGGAGTTGAGTTGTTTTGTTTTTACATGCAATGTGTTCAAGATTAAGCTGAATCATTGGGGATTTGAGTTGGGTATGAAACAGATTTCTTGACTGTGTGGGGGCTAACTTTTGGAAAAATTGTAAAGGACTTTCAGTGTGTAAGAGTGTGTGGTGTGTGTGTTTGAAAATACAAGTATAACGAGAAAGCCTGGTTATAATTTCGTCTTCCCTCAAGGGAGATAAAGGCACTGGAAATTTCTTTCATGTGGGATGATAAAGACCTTCTATGTAAGGTAACTGGCCTTGCTGCATTTATAAATTAGGTCATAATCTGTAATGGATTTCATCTTTCTTTAACAATGGATCGCCATTTTCCAGTTGTGATAGGATTATCTGAAGGCTTCCATGAGTAACCTATGGGGATGCAGTGAACACAGTTGGAGAAGGAGTGTAATAAACCCTGAGCCTTTTGGGGTCAGGTTGTCCTGGGACACTCTGCCATTCATGCCTGGAGAAGCAAGAGCTTGGCTTCCTGGCAGAGGAAACTCAGGGTGCCATGGCAAGCCTCGGTGGCTCTGACTTCTAACCTTGGGCTTGGAGGTGGCTTTCTCCTTCCAGCAGCATGATTTACCCAAAGGAGTGATGCTCACCTGAGAGACACAAAACAGAGTTTCTCTGGGAAGATCTGCCTCATAAATGAGGAAAATTGTCAATGGGAAAAATCTCTCTTGAGGCCTTGTAATTTCTTTTTTTTAAAAGATTTATTTTATTTTTATTGGAAAGTCAGATATGCAGAGACGATGAGAGACAGAGAGCAAGATCTCCAATTTGTTGATTCACTCCCCAAGTGTGGCTGCAACGACTGGAGATGAGCCGATCTGAAGCCAGGAGCCAGGAGCTTCTTCCAGGTTTCCCATGTGGGTGCGGGATCCCAAGGCTTTGGGCTACAAGTAGGGGGCTGAATTGGAAGTGGAGCCACTGAGATTAAACTGGCACCCATTTGGGATCCCAGCGTGTACAAGATGAGGACTTTAGCTGATAGGCTAACTGCACACGGCCTGAGGCCTTGTAATTTCTTTATTAATTTATTTAATTGGCAGTCACACAGACAGAAGCCTACAGAAGATCTGAGGTATAGCATAGCTGTTATTTCAATCTTTCTCTCTCACTAAGCTGGGTCACAGTCACTTTTTTGAGACTCCTGTTCCATCAGAACTTCAGTATTTGTGACAGGCCACCTTGACCCCAGATACTGCAGAGAAAAGAACTTCTGTGGCTACCTAGCTTTAATAATCATTGGACAGTTATTAACTTCAATAATATAGGTGGGATGAATAAAGGTTCCTGTGTGTACCTATCAACATTGATCATGTTAAGGGCATAGCAAGTTAAGCTTCCATTTGCAGTTGCAACATCCCATGGCAGACTGCCAGTTCAAGTGCTGGCTGCTCCACTTTCAATCCAGCTTTCCGCTCTTGTGTTGGGGGATATAGTATTTGACGGCTCAAGTACTTGAGACCCTGTCAACCAATACCTGTCACTTTATTTCTCCCGCTTTCTCTGTCAAATAAATCTGATCAAGTTGTAAACTCTGAAAAAAAAACAATCGCTGGACAATTATTAACTTCAATAATATAGATGGGATAAATAAAGGAAAAATCACAAGATAAATCCACCAGGATCTGTGCATTTGATGGTCTATTCCAATTTCTGTCAGCAGTTAACTTTGTGACATTGGGTCTAGTTTCTTATGTGCCTCATTTTCCTCCTTTGTAAAATTAAGGAATTTTGGATTGAATGATCTCTGAAATCCCTAGTGCACTGTCCCCTTAGATGCTCTAGGATAAATTGAGAGAAAGTGTGTAAACTGCTTAATACAGTCTTACTAAATTCTCAGCAAGTAGACTAAATTTTTGTTTTTCATGCCATGATCTTAATGGAGGCACATAAAATGCTGAACGAGACAAACCAGTTTATTATCTTTATTAGTATTCACTTGAGCCAAACAAGTTTTAGAACCTCGTGAGCAAATGTTTGTGACTGAAGTCCTTCCTCCCCTGGGATATGCCATATCTGGGGGAACTCATCAAGGAAAAGAACCCTCAATCATTTTGATTTGCAAGAATCCTTTGGCCAGTTCTTCAGGTTTCCCAGCTGATCAACTAAAGCCCATTCTAGTCTAGGCTGGAAACCTTTTCATTTTCCCTCTCTGTTTCAGAGGACAGTGGCACTCTACTTCCTTATGGCTATGAGATTATTTTGCCAGATCATCTACCCATACCTTTTAAAAATAATGATCTACTGTAGCAGCTATTGGCAGGAAACCTCAAGGATTCATAATGATTCATTATTCTATACTTGTTGAATGTATTATACAAAAAGCAACCATCTCCAAATTCAGAAAAACTTCAATTTTATCACATCAAGAACTGACACCTTCACCAAACAGTCTTTCAGTGGCAGCCCTGGTAGCTCTGGTGCTATGGTGTTGCTCAGTTTCCTATTTGGGTTTTAGAAGGTTGAAAACAAAGTAGACTTGTTCTTTCTTTCTTAGGGAATTTGTTATTAAAAGTCTCTCTGCTCTTTAAAACACATTGATTCACAGATAATAAAAACCTAATTGTTCAATTTACCTCCCCTCAGCAAATACATATGAGAAAAGAAGTCAGCTTGTAGGACCAATCAGTTGTAGGTTTAAGATTTTTCTGCTGGTTATAGATACTGGGCTCCACACTCCAGTCTGACTCTGTAATTTCTCTTTCACTCTTTATTGTCATAAACTATGCATCAATGAGAACCTGGAAAGAGGGAGGAAGAATTTTCTGCACCCCCCGTCGCTTTTGCTGTAAATGATGCCTAAGCAAGGTAAACAGGTAACACCTGTGATTACCCTGATTCATAGCAAGAAGCAGCAACAATTTCATCTTCGAACAGAGACTCAGTGGTTTTAAACACGTTTCTTTCTGAAAAAGCAGGAATAATGAATTAAATAATGACTACTTAAGAGAAAAATGTAGAAATTAAAACTTTGATTCCTAGAGTAGTTTGGTTATCATGGAGATCTGTTATTCTTCTGAAGCCGCACTGCACACACCTTACTGCCATCAGCCGAGCTGTCCTCATGGCCGTTGCTGTCCTTTTGCCAAACGCTGCTTGATTTCCAAACTCTTCCCCCATTAGCTGACCCTGACACCTGAAAGGGGTTCCCAAGAGATGGCAAAGAGGAGTCATTATTTTCTTGAGGGATATGTGATGGAAAAGGGTTTAGGAGGTAAAGAAAAAAAGTCCTTGAACTTGGACAAACTTTTGTTTCCTTGTCTGTTTTAGTACTCATTTTCTTTGATTGATCATTTATTACACTTATAGTTGGCCATGAGCTATAGAGAACACAAAAGGAAACTGAAAAGGGTAGGTAACATAAGCAACAAAATAAAGTATGATATGTAATATATACCTTCAGCCAAGACTTTATTTACAAAATTCTGTTGACTTCCTACTATAAATAATTTTCTGAACTATGCATTAGCAAAATAAGTATTAAACATGTAGTTCTACCTCTGTCACAAAAGCATTAGAAATAGTACAAATAAAAGGTCTTGGGATCTTAGGAAGAAAAAGGAATGTAAATTGTCAAAGTTTTGTTTTTTAAAGCAGATAGCATGCTGATGAAAAAAATGATAAAGTGGTGAATTACAAAAATACCCAAAGCCGTGAATATTAAAAATAAAAGCAAGGGTTCATAATTTCTTTGCAAAATGAATACTGGCAATATTTGTTTCACAAAAGATAGAATTATTTTAAAATTCATTGTCTGTGAAGTAGTTATGGGCTGTTTTTATCTGAAGTATAGAACATAACCAAGAAGGAAAGTAAACAAAGGGCACAAATCAAGTATAAAGAGAGAAGGTGAACAAACTGAACAAAGGTATCTGTGAAATCAGACATGTATTAGCATAATATTAACTTAAAATTAACATAAACTTCCATAATTTTAATAAAGCAGCATGGTGGTGGGAGGAAGAAATGGGATCTCTTGTAACTAAGGCAAGTATGTATTGACTAATTCTTTTGTTATGGTTTTGGATCTGAAGACTCAAGCAGCCCTCTTACAGAGTCCCTTTAGGAGGTGGTGGTTGTAACTCTCTCCCAAGTTCTCCAGCACGCTGCAGGCTGCAGGGAAGATCCTGTTCCACTGGAGCCTATCAAGGGACCTACTAACTGGCAGAACAGCCGGCAATTCTCACACTATGAAGATGGAAAAATCTCCAGTGAAGAATGACTGTTTTCTGGTACAAATCCTGTACTCGTATTTCTGATTGCCTAAAGCTTGACAGCAACAGCCCAACATGCATGATCTTGCCTCAAATCTTACAGATTGTGCCTCTGGAAATCTCTTTTCTATCCAAACAAGAAACTGAGTAGTTCAGGAGACCTTTTGGTTCTTGGCCTCTCCCTTTTTGGACAACAGATACGATGGCGTCCGCATTGGGGAAAGCTAATTAAGATTTCATTAAATCCTCAGACCAGAAGAAAATTATGCGCAGGATATAGCACTATGAAGTACTTTATAATAGCTATGCTCTGAAGAAATGACATTTAAACTGCTCATCTTGTCTTAAATCAAAATCCAGGGATCTTTATCTCTCTCAGTTGTAAAATGCATGTATGTGTATGTATTTTATACATAGGAGAATACTTCAAAAAGTTCATAGATGGGATTAAAACATAAGTATTTTGGTACAAAAATTTTAAGAAATTTGTGTACCTGAAGAGTCTTCAAAATTTCACGAACAGTGTTTATTATGAAAATCAAATGCATTTCAACTGTTTTTCACCAAAATATCTTTTTTAAAAGATTTATTTATTTTTATTGGAAAGGCAGATGTACAGAGAGGAGGAGAGACAGAGAGGAAGATAGTCTGTCCGATGATTTACTCTCCAAGTGACCACAATGGCCAGTGCTGTGCCGATCTGAAGCCAGGAGTCAGGAACTTCATCCAGGTCTCCCACATGAGTGCAGGGTTCTAAGGCTTTAGGCCGTCCTCAACTACTTTCCCAGACCACAAACAAGGAGCTGGTTGGGAAGTGGAGCTGCTAGGATTAGGAGCAGCATCCATATGGGATCCTGGCACGCCCAAGGTGAGGACTTCAGCCACTGGGGCACTGCACCGGGCCCCAAAATATCTTTTAATCCAGTTCCATAACATTTGTGAAGTATCCTAGTATGTGTGTATATTTCCTATCTATCTATGTATCATTTGAAAGTATGCCATGAGCTTTATTGTTTAGTCTGTGTTCTATTTGTCATTTTATTTTTTTGATGACAGAGAAGTCACAGAAATAGGAGTACAAGGAAACTATGATGGACAAACTGGTATTTCAGCTCTTTGTATTTTCTTGTTACAAAAGAGATGCAACATTATCCAATTCAAATTGGTTCTGGCCTTGTAAGCTTAATACAGTAGGAACTTAGGGATGTATAGAAGTCATAAATCCCAACAACTAACCAGGTATAAAGGTATCTATAAATTCACATTTGGCAGAATCTCAGCTGACTCGCAGAGATGCAATGGGACACGGCCATTGAGAAGGTTACAAAATGGGAGATAAAAAAAGATCATATTTTGACAAAATCCAATCATACTGGTTTTTAAAGAAAATCAGGCTTAACTAAAGGCCCTGTTCTCTTTTTGCTGTGATTATTCGTTTTTATTATTAACGTTATGTATTGAAGATTTCTCCCCCTGCTCCAAATTTAAAAGAAGTGATCACTGTAGCTGTGAAATCATTGCTCTGTTTTGCTTCATTTAAAGCAGATGCAGTTTATGGGATCCGGATTTTTTAAATGGATCATATTGTATACTGTATAGGCTGCAATTTGTCACTTTGCTAAATTTCAATGTGTTGCAATAATAGTCAGACTTTCAAAAATTCTAGTGTAAAACTTGGTTTTTCAGTGACCAGCTCATTAGATCTCCAAACTGTTTAATTTTTTCCCTCTAGTTTCCCTAATAATTTCCCTCTAGTCTAGTTTCACAGCAAAGAAGTAATCCACAACAAAGAATATTGATTTCAGGAATGCATTTACTTAGCACATTTATTTACATTTTTATTTACGAAGTAGGTTGGTTTGCGCCTAATCTTTCTCCTTGCTCTATTTTCCTTCCTCTTCTCCTTACTTTATTTCCCCCTTCCTCTCCTGAGTTCATAAATATTGATAGAACACCAGCTATGTTTCAAGCCTAAGCTGCAAGCCAAGGACATGGTGGTGAAGGGCAGGTGAGGTTCCCAGCCTGACGGGAGCTGGAATTTGTTGGTGGTATAAATAGGCAAACAGGCAATTCCAATCCAGTCCTGTGACAAAGTGCCACGTGCACAGGGACTCCGAGAGAGAGAGAGAGGATTTGCTTGGTTTCAGAGATTGTATCCATGACATGGAAGCTGATCTCTGAAGGCAGAAGAGTTTTCCATCTAGCGACCCACATGTAAGCACATGGAGACCGTCTTTGATGAATCAAGCTCTTGGATACAAGGGAAAGGCAAATTTGGCAAAGGAAAGAAAAAAGAGCAAGAATGGAGACTAGGAGACCAATTTTTAAAAGCTGTTAAAGTTATTGGAGCTAGAGATCATATGACTGTGGCCTGTAGCTGTGGTAGTGCAGTGGAGCAGAGAAATTGGTTTCCAAAGTCGAATGAAGGATTGCAACGATAGTTGACTTTGGACACAGAATGTGTTGAAGTTTGCATGTGTGTGTGTGTGTGTGTGTGTGTGTGTGTGTGCACGTGCACTGCAATCATGGAGAGGAAAGAATCTCGGATGGCTATAGAATTTCTAGTTTTGACAGTTGTGATGGTGTGAGAATACAGAATACAGAATACAGAATACAGAATACAGCAGCTGGGGGAAATGTAGAAGGGACACTGAGTTCAGTGTCATGTGAAATGAGAGCCCAAATGACCAGTGGACTAATGGATTGAGAAACCATAGCTGGAGGTCAGAATTGGTGAGAGATGTCAGCGTAAAGGCGATTGTTGAAGCCATGCACTTAATGAAGCCACTGAAGAAACACGTGCCAGACAGGAGTGGGGGTGGGTATCTGCATCCTGCCCATCGATCAATGGGTGATACCCATGTCCAGTAAATGCCAATGTTCTCTTGGGACTTTTCTGACCTATAGAGATTTCACATTATGACCTTCTTATACCTGCTTAGGTCCTAGAACCCGAATGGGCATACTGGAGGGAAAGCTTCTTTTGGGAAACATCCAGATGCCCACACACACAAAGTCTTGGGTCCATCAGTAACTGGTTTCCGCTACACAAAATGTTGATCTAGCCCTTCATGGAGTGCCTAGTTGCTGAGTGCCACAGAAATGTTGACAGTCATGGCAGGAGTCAGATCTGTTTATTATGTTTTTTAATTTGTTAGTATCTCTTTCTAGGCTAGTGAAGTTTTATTTTACATATTTTGATTTAGGATCTCATACCCCTTTTTATTTTTTATTTTTTATTTTTTTATTCATTGATTACATTGTATTATGTGATACAGTTTCGTTGGAACTGTTTTCGAGCATTTTTGCTGTGGCCCATGTTTATTTGTCTTATATTGAATACTTTGTGACTTTTTGTATGTCGACATTTCCTTGATATTATCCTCAGGTTTAACCATAGTATGGCTTATTATTCTTGCTTTTTATAGTTATTTCTTTCGCATCAGACTTTCTGTGTAGTGAAATTTTTGTGTGTTTAGAGATCATTTCTCTCTTTTTTGGAGTACATTTCTTGCAATATACTTGTAATAACTATTTTTGCAGTGAATTCCCTACATTTATGGTTGTGTGAAAATGCCTTTATTATACCCTCATTTTCTGGGTATCTGTTTCTTGTTTTCTACGATATTCTGGTTAACAATATCTATATTAATTCTGTTTTGAGAGTATACTTTGCTAGTCCCTCGTTAAGGAGCTGTTGATGATCTCCGGCAAATGGAGTCTTAATTTTCACCATGATGTAGCTAAGAATGGATTTAGCAAGTTTGTCCTGCTTGAGAATAAATTGATTTCCAGGTTTTAAAGATTAGTTTATTTCTACAACTCTTGGACATTATATAATTATTTAAACATTGCTTTTTGAAAATTCTGTTAATCTCTTTCTAGAACTTGATTTAGACACATTTCATGGTCTTGTTTTGCCTTTCAGTTAACCTCTCCTTCATATTTTCCTGAACTATATCCTGTGTTATTTAGATTGGTCTTCAGATTTGCTCATTCTATTTTCAGTTGTATCATCTGCTATTTAAAGCCAAAGTTGTTCTATTTCCAGGAGTTTTGCTTCAATTCTCATTACCTTCACAATCTCAACTGCTTCTTGTTCTCTTCTTATAGTTTCAAACTATTCTTGGTTTCTGTAAGACTAATAATGATAGCATGTGTTCTGTGTAAGATATTTATAATTTCTGAAGTTGGAGACCTGTGTCTGTTAATGTTTGTTTCCTCTGGATTTCAGTCACTTGTGACTTTTGTGTTTTGTGAGTTTGGGATTTGGGTTGTTCATGTCTTGGATTTTAATGTAGAGTACTGTTATGAGGAGACTATAGCTGTGGGTATCTCTTTTTGTTAATCACCCTTCATATTTGATTAATATGTCCAAATTTCAGTTCCTTTACACAGTGCTTGCTTGTTCATGCAATCTGTTGCACACTTAGGGAACTTTTCATGGCACATGATTTTTATCCAGGATAACTGAATTTTCAGTTTCTTGTAATTGCTTTGTCTGGAATACATATGATTCTTGATCATCTTTGCTAGGAAAAGAAAAACAGACTAGAGCAAGTCTCCCCAGCAATATTATCCTTCTGCCCAGAAGTAACTTGAGTCTCTTTTACCTATAGTCAGTTAATCAGAACTGCAAAGGACTGAACAACTGCAAAGGACCTGGGTAATACTGGAACCAAACCCTGTGATAATGGATGAGTATTATTGTTTTGGCTACCAAAAAGTCCACCAATTCTTGACTTAAACTGTCTACTTTAAACTCTTGGATAATAAAATGTAAATTCAAAACAAAAAACGTGCATGAAACATATCTGAGAGAAATGAATTCCTGTAGAAGATGTTACCTTCATCTGATACCTGGGCTGAAACAAAAATGTTTTCACACTATTATTATTTCCTGACAAGCTTTTTCGTTATTTTTCCTTAAGTTCCAGGTTTATATGGATCTTTCATTGCAGGTTCCTTGGTGATCTGTCATGCCCATATCCAGTATGCTATGCAGATAAACAAATCTAAGTGGAAGCTTAAGTTCTCCTTGGTTTTGCAAAAACTCTCAGATTTCAGTTTGTCTCATCTGTCAATTAACAGGGATTCTGGCTTTACCTTTGTTGTGTAAGTTTAACAAAAAACTCACTTTTGTAACAGCTAAGCTAAACATTTCAAATGATAATTTTCAGGAAGAGTTTATTGTACTAAAATTGAAATAAAACACAATAAAGAATATCAAATGATTGTATATCTACAACTTCCCTTAAAGATGATGTTTAAGAGAGCTGTAAATAACACAGGCCAAATTCTAATACGTAATTCTAACATTTCCAAACTTTACATTATATACAGAAAATATCATGATAATCATCTTTGATTTATAGTTCCACCCAATAGTATTAAATATTATTCATATTTGTAGTGAATGATTTATAGAAAAATTATTGAAAATTTTAAGCCTTTATCAGGCTATTTGAAATAAAATGTAATTTGAATTCATGATAACTTTTTTCAACCTCAATACAGCAACTAGGCTTAAATTTATGTTTTTGTGCTTTATATAAAAAATAAAATACCTTAAAAATGAATTGTTTAATACATCACATTTCTTGAATGATTCAAAGCACATTAAACTACATTCATTACTACTTATCTGTGAGAAATCATTATTAATGTCCTTATGTATTAAAATGAATAACAGTCTGTTAATCTTTGTTTTGAAGCCTAGAGTATTTTTGCTTAATCACATCTAATGATTTCATTGCCAAGAGACAAATGATTAAAACAATTCTGAAGTTGATTTGCAAGATTATGTAAAACGATGAAAGGGGGTTGAGAACTGAAGTAGGCATACAGAAACTGTCCTGCCTAATAGTGCCCAGCTGTGTCAGGAGATTCAAGCAGAGCAGAGCAAGGGCCCCAAGGAGGGCAGGGAGAATTGCTGAGTCATCTCAAAAGTGGGAAATGAAATTGTCTTCCAAGCTCCACCTCTCACAGTGCCAAGCAGATAACTTGGTTGCCAGAACTGTAAGAATAACACTAAATTTCCATCTATTCTCTACTTCCTCAAACACCTTATTTCCCATGTGCATTTAGGACTTGGGGTAACAGACTGGTTGAACAGCTGGCATGCCTATCTTCCTTATTTCTACCTTTTATAATAGGTCCCTATGGCTTTAATCTAATCCAAATGTGATTTCTTTTGCAGTAAATCTAAGGCTTTGCTGAAGTGGTAAACAGAAAAAGATTAATGCTGAAAATTTAAAGGAAAACAGGCTTTTGTGTAGCTCACATTGCTTAATGCAACGCTCAATATTTTGTCTATCCATATGCTTCTATAAATAGGGTAATCAAAGTATTTAGTAACAGACTGTTAGAACTTGTAAGTTTGGTAAAGTTGCAGAATATAAAATTGACGCATAGAAGTTAGTGCCTTTGTATGCACAGTGCCATGACCAAGAAAGAACTTGTAAGATCAGTCCTATTCACAGTAGCTATAAAAAAATAAGTACTTTACAATAAAGTTAACCAAGGAGGTGAAAGATCCCTACAATTAAAGTTACAAAACATTAAAAAGACATAGAGGACAAAAAACTAATGGAAAAATCTTCTATGTTCCTGAATTGGAAGAATTAACAACATCACAGATTCAATGAGATCCCATTCAGAATACCAATGATCTAGAAAATACCAATGATCTTGATCTCAGATCTAGAAAAAAACTATGCTGAAATTTATATGGAAACACAGGGATCCTAAATAGCTAAAGCGATGTCAAACAGCAACAACAACAACAACAAAACAAAACTGGAGGTATCACAATATCAGAGTTAAGGACATATCATACAGCAGTCATAACCACAACACCCTGATATGGATATGTAGACCAGGATAGAACATGTAGGACGGGATAGAAACTCCAGAAATTAACCCACACGTCTATAATCAATTAATGTTTCACGAAGGACTCGAAACCAATCCCTGTGTAAAGAACAATTTCTTCAAAAGTGGTGCTGGAACAATTGGGTCTATGAGTGCAAAAGTATAAAAAATGACCCTGAACTTATAATTTATACAAAAAGAAACTTAAATTGAATCAAGTATCTAAATTTACATATTATATCATACAATTACTGGAGGAAAACATTGGGGAAACTTCACAAGACATTGGCAAAGGCAAACACTTGTTAGAAAACATCTCAAAAGCATAGGCAGTTAAAGCAGGCCTAGACAAATGGGATTGCACCAAACTGAGAAGACTCTGCACTGCAAAGGAATATTCAACAAACTAAAGAGGCATGTGACAGAATGACAGAAAATATTTTTGCAATATACAACTGATCATGTATTACTATTCCGCGTCAAGAAACTCAACAACAGCAAAACAATGGAGCAAAGACATTGGCAAAGGACACGAACAAAGGCTTTTCAAAGGATAAAATACACATGACAAACAGACACATGAATAAAACAATTCAGGATCAGTGGCCATCAGGGAAACGCCAAAAAAAAAAAAAAAAACAAAAAACCCACAATGTGATTTCACCTCACTCCACTTATAAAGGCTACCATTCATAACCAAAAATAAATAAGGGTTGGCAATGATGTGAGGAGGGTACCCTAATCTACTGTTGGTAAAAATGTAAACTAGTTTAACCATGATGAAAGACATATAGGGATTCCTCAGGGATCTGAAAATAGATCTACCATTTGATGTAGGCATGCCATTCCTGGAAATTTACTCAACCAAAATGAAATCAGCATGCATGAGATTTATTTGTACTGTTTCTCTTTCTCTCTCTCTCTCTCTCTCTCTCTCTCTCTCTCTCTCTCTCTGCAGCCCAGCACAGTAGCTGAGATATGGAATCTACTCAAATGTCCATCAACTGATTAATGGATAAATAAAATGTTGTATTTACACATTATGGAATACTACTCAGCCATAAAGAAGAATAGAATCATATTTTTTTGGTAACAAAAGGAATGCAACTGGAAACCACTGTACCTAGTAAAACAACCAAGTCTCAAAAAAGATAAATATGTTTTCTCTGATATGTAGCAACTAACACAGAACAACAAAAAATGTATAGGAATGAAATGGTAACTTTGGGATATGATTGTCATTTAAAGATCATGCTGGTCATGCTTAAACTGCAATGGAATTGTGGTCTTCTTATTATTAGTGTCAAATTAATCCTGCCACTTCATATAGAGGGTATTACAGTTATATCTTTGCAATATGACATAGCAGGCTGGAAGAGACATTGAAAAGAAGCAGAGGAGTGTAAGAAATGTGGTTGTCTTAGAACTTCAGCCATGAAATGCATAAAGTCTGTTCACTTTATATTGATAAAAATTTAAAGTATTGAATATTGTCCAGCCAAAAGGAAGGACATACTCATCATGGAAATATGATGTAATTGAAAATTTTTACAGGAGTTTGCTTCATAAATCAAAACAATGTTTAGATGCAACCCAAGGTAAATAGAAAGGCCTATGAATGAAATCTTCTACCGCAGCAGCACAGTATATTAGCAATTATGCCCACCTTCTGTAAATAATAGATTTATTAAAATTTTTAAATGTTTTACTTTGTCACATATATACGGCCTCCTAGAACTATTCACATAAACAGTCTTAAAACCTGTTTTCAAACCCTTTATCAAATGTTTAATTGTTTGCACCAAGTGGAGATCAAACTCATTTCTGGCTTAGTGCATTGCGATAGTGTGGCATCCTACAGACTTGTGCCAACTCTGATTCCAGATTTTTTATTGTATTTCCATTACAATAAGAGATTCTTTCTTCTGCCTCGTTCATTCCACTATTAGGACTTTCCACTGAACTTTTAATTTGCTCTATTTTGTACTTCATTTCAAAGAATTTGTCCTGATTTTGTTACAGGGTTGCTATTCCCTGTGTGACATATTCCTTAAATTCCTAAATTCCTGTGTGTGCTTCTCATTGTTGATAAGAAGCTGTGTAATGAGTTTTCTGAATGCTCTATCTCCCATTTCCTCTATGTATTCCTCAGTTAACTCAGGTTGGCAAGAACTTTTGTTCCTTTGCAGGGGAGTCTTCAGTAATATTCATTGTGCCTTTGTCTCTCCATTTGCTCTTGGTCATTGTACTTCTGGTTATCAGATTATTCTTCTTAGGACAGGTTTCTAAGCTGCATCACCCATAGGTCTACACTTTAATTTTACTTATTGTAGTTGGTACACAGTTCTTTGCTTGCAATCACCTATGCCTCTCCCTCCAGTGAGTTTCAGGTCTAGACCCTAGCCATAGTCTCTTTAGCTTTAGCTCCTGGCTCACCATCCTCCTCCTGTGATCCCATGCTGAGGCTGCATCATTGTCTGTATAGCCCTTTGTCCCACTTCCAGTTTGAGCGGTTCCTAGATCAAGGTACTAAATAACTAGATTGTTGGTGGTGCTGATCTTGCTGGAACCTGCTATTTGTTAGGTCTGAGGGCTACCTGGACCTATTTTGACCTGTAGGATCAAAAGTTGATACTATTTTCTTTGTGGGGTCAGTGCACTGAGCTGGAAGTGAGCTTGCTCCCAGCTCAGTGCATGTACTGCTCACTGTTGTCCCTGTAGTCTCACAGCTTTTGCTGTACTGTACAAAATACTGCCTGATGTGCCACTACTAGAGTTCTTGATCTGCTGCCCTTAGGTCTTGGGGCTACCTGGACCTACTTTGGGTCAAGTCTGCAGGATGCCACACTATCGCAATGCACTAAGCCAGAAATGAATTTGATCTCCACTTGGTGCAAGTGCTGTCCTGTTCCACAACTTTGCCTCCCCACACAAAATGGAGCTCAATTCAGCTCTGGTGAGGCGGGGGCTGGTCTGTGAAATCCACCCTGTTCCCACACTACTTCTTTGGGATCTGCTGCTGCTGCTCTCTCTGCCCCTGGTCAAATCAAACAAATAAGCAGGATGGGCAGTTCTTTACTTGGGTTTGCCTGCTGAGCTCTTGGTGACCTTCCCTTCCTTCCTGGCTGCTGGTGGAGCTCCAGCTGCTGGTGGAACTCAGTTCATGGCTCAGTGACTGCCACTGGGGTATCTGGTCACTGCAACACCACACTATTGTCTCTGCTGCTTTTCCACGTCTGTCAGTCTCCAGGTGCCCTTCTGCTGTCAGCCTGTACTCCCACATTTTCTGAAATGTGCCCTCTCTGCTCAGCCTGGCTAATGATTCTCTATCTGCCATTCCCTGTTCTGCCATCTTGACTCTCCAAATGTCAATTTTAATAATACATCTTCCTTAATTGAATATATTCAAAATGTCATCGCAACATTACTTAGTAATAAATGTTAATGAGATGTTTTATACCACTTTGCTTGAAGTCTTCCAAATCCACTGACAGCACATCTTGCTTCTCATTAGTCACATTTCATGTGCTCAGTACACATGTGCATATGATGCCTATCATATTAGGTGTGCTGTCCAAACACTGAGTCCAAGGTTTTCCCTTGCACTGGTTCCACTTGAATCCCAGTCATCTAGAGTTGTCTCTTCCAGTGAGACCTCCAATTCACTGCAAGGATGTAACCTGCAAGTATCATGATTCCCATGTGAGTGGAAACAAAGCTGCTCTTTAGCCTGGAGAACTGTGGGGTGCAGTTAGCCCAGGAGGCCTGCACAACTTCCCTCTGAAATGCTTCCAAAGGCACAGCCAAGATGCAAAGTGACTGTTTCAAGATTTCACCTGGGTAGTTACAGATGATCTTTGCAACTTTCAAAATGCCTGTGTCCAGCCCCTTGATTCTACCTGTTTGGACCTCAGTGCTAGACTACTTACATAGCCGAATGCAGGTGTACTTACCTTGAGCCCTCTCCTTTGAGTGACCCTGTCAGATTCGACCTATCTCATCTTGATTCCCTAATTTCCTGGGACTGTATCCCTGCTGCTGTATCTTACAACCCAAACCCTTACTGATTCCTAACTTTGTAATTCACATTCCTAGCATTAGTTCTTACAGAGCTCATTTAAGTGCAAATCCAATAACCAGGTTTGCTGGTAAAGATTGGTGTAATACAGGAGTCAAATGTAGGTGAGTGTAAATAGTCCAAATTAGAGATCATTATGCTCAGTGAATAAACCAATCCCAGAAAGACAAACACCATACATTTTTCTGATATATAGCAACTTTATGCAATATGCAAGATAAGTAGATACATAAGTAAACATGTATATACATATGTTCTCATAGATAAATTGTAGAATGAGATAGCATACCAAGAAGTGAAGATACATTGCTGTATGCATCTTTATCGCTGAAATGAACGAGGACTCCCAATGAAACTGTTAAATATGTCTTGACAATAGAATGCTAGACTTTCTACTACTGTCTACACCTACAATGCCATGATACACTTAACTATCAGAAAGTTGGACTTAGAACTGTTGCTGAAAGTCTATGCTATCGTAATAACATAAGGGGAAATATTAGGGGGTTGGGACTTTGGTGCTGGAAGGAGGACACCCCCTGCTTATAGAACCATATTATGAAAAATGATTTTAAAATATCACTGATTTATAGAAATAGATTTACAGAAATGATTTATGAAAAATTCTTTTCTCTACCATGTAACATAAAGTGGTAGGTGACTCAAAGCTCCGTGATTTTTGTCAGAATTATTGCTATTTTGCCATTCCCCAGCTATTTCCTCTGCCCTCTGGGTCTAGCATGCCATAGCATCAGGAATACTTTCAAAGGAAATATGAAGACAGGGAAACGAAGATGGCAAACTTTGTCCTTCAAGGTTGTAGTACAGAAGTGGCTCTCCTAACTTTCACTCAAAATTCCTTTGGTCAAAATTTACTTGTCAGTTTCTATCACAGTGCCCAACAAGAAGGGCCATGTGATCTTTCTTGAGTTCCTTTTAGACTTTCTGAAGTTGAGAGAGAAGAATGCATCTAGAGGGACACCTGGTACCTTTTACTTTGTTTAAGTCTGAAATTTGCTCTGGATTTATAACTAATGCCACATGCACAACGTCTTTGAATTGTCATCATCAGTTAACCTTCTTATAAGTTGGTGAAATTCAAGCAGAGAAGGTATAGACACTGATGAGTTTCCTTATGTCCGTTGAAATTTGAATGATGGGTTAGATATTAAATCCAAAGAGACATTAGGTTGATGTAAGAAACATCTAAGAAAAGTTCACATCTTTGTGCTGATTGGACTCATCCTTATCCCTTTGGCCTTCCTGTATTCAAATTTGTTTCAGGGTATCATCCACGTCTTCTAGTCTGCAGTCAGTGGTACTGTCAAATCAGTGCTTTAGAGTGGGTGAGCCTAAGAGCAGGTGGTAAAATAGTGACAGAAAAGGGAGGAGGGAATAGAAGAAAACTTGTCATCTCAGTGGTAAAAAGCTGCACAGCTCCTGTTGAATCAGGATCTCAACTCTGTTTTGGGTGGGTGGGAGATGAATAACTCAGTAGGACTATCTTGAATTGTGTCTGGTGTTAAGTGTCTGTGTCATCGCCACATTCCCATAAAGCTACAGTCCCCACATCTAAGACTGAGCCGTCACATGCTAGGGCTCAGGTGAGAGCTATGCTTCCTAAAGAAGGAGCCACAAATCCACTCAAGTCTAGTGTACTCTGGATTCACCACCCTCCATGGCCATGGCCCTAATTATGACTTTCTTTATCATCTGCCCTGATGAATATTATTCCCAGGAAAAAGTGTTGCCCCTGAGGGATGGAGCTAAGAGACAGACTTGCAGACCCTTGGCGGAGTGTCATTAGCTACCACGGCCTGTCTTCTGGCTCCCAGGTCCCTTCTGCAGCAGCATGGTTGCCATGGCACCACAGTCCTGTCGCCACTTGAGGTTAGATTGATTCTGCAGCAGTGCCAGAGATAACAATGGCCTCTGCATCTGTCTTGATCAAGTAGAGATTCTTAAAAGCAGCTCTTCTTTTCCAGTTTTCGTGAATAGGAGTGGACCCCAAAGACCTCTCCTTTTGGTGCTTTCTTCTTCCTTTATTTTGCTCTTTTCTTTTGTAGATTGCTTTTGGTGCTGTGGATGCCTATGGTGTGTCATCGGCTGGTAATCTCAGCTTATGCCAGTTAGCCCCTCTGATAATAATGAAATAAGCTCAAAACAGCAGATATAAAGCAGGGGTTCTTTAATGTTTGCTTGTAGAGAGCAGTAGGTTGTTGATGGTATGAAGCCCAGCAGAAAATTTTGCTTCACAACCCACTTGAAAAGGTGGAAACCGCTGACACTGTCCCTCTGTCCCAAGTGTGTGATGGAACAGTGGAACTTGGAAAGGCTCAACCCATACTCATATTTTCAGTGAAGGGCATTTTGGATATCAGTCTCCCTAAACATGAGGGCACTTGACAATTTCATGAGAAATGCTATAGAAAGACATTTTTTGACCAAAATTTTCTAAATCAATGTATAGAGGGGACTTCAAAAATTCATGAACGTCTATGCACATAGATTTCAACATCTATTTGCACCAAGATAAGGCTGGTTTTTTAAAGTTATTTTTGAGTGCAGAGCAATAGTAAGAAAGAGAGCAAGAGCCCATTCTTTAGATCATTCCCCAGATACCCACAACAACCAGGGCTCAGCCCTCATTGCAGGTGTCCCGTGTGGATAGAAGGAGTCCAAGTACATGTGCCATCCTTATAGCCTCCCAGGGCTGATGCTGCCACAGAGCTGGAGTCAAAACAGAAAGCCAGGGATCAAAAGCAGGTGCTGTGAGGTAGGATGTGGTCATCTTAATCACCAGGCGGACCACTTGCTGTGAAGCTACTCTTACTTCCATTTCGCCTGAATTTTTTGAAGTTCCATTTTTATGTTTACAAGACTTTTAAGTTTGACTTCAGATAGTTAACGTTGTGTTAATAGAGTGGATTAAAATTAGATCTTTTCAAAATTAAAGAATAAAAGGGGAAGGAGAGGGACTGGAAGACAGAGGGGAAGTGAAGTATGATTATCTTAAAACTGTACCTATAAAATGCATAAAGTCTATCTTATTTAGATTAGCACATTTTTTAAAAGATGAAGTCAGCTGTTATCTTTGCCCAATCTAATTTAGATATATCTAGTAAGTGAGCTCATTACAGAATCTTAGTTTAAACTGCATATTAACTTAATCTGGATATTATACTAAACTCAGTTTATCAGAGTTCTATAACAAATGCTATTAATATCTAATAAAGGCATACAGATTCAAGACACAATCCCAGGCATGGCACTCATGCGTATATAGTTGGACATGTTATGTTAAAGGATGCATATATGCCATATCATTAATTCTAAAATGGATCAGAAAAGAGGAAGAGAGTGAGAGAGAGAGGGCATGAGAAAGTATTTAAATCATTTCCCGAGTTTTCCAAGGGACATTAATCACTGGTGTGGCCAATCTTAAACACCAAGTCATACCAGGAGTGTCAAAGCTGTAAAATACAAGCTAATCATAAATTCTGGTGACTCAGTCAGATGTCATTGTCTACTGCTAGAAAATTAACAGTCATCACCTTTCTCTCAAATTGTTAGGTCAACAGAAATTAAAATGGATCCCTGAATTTCTACAGTTGTAAAGCACATTATATCTCTAGCAATGTTTGGTACCACACTTCTATATAATTGTCTTATTATTTAAGAAAGCATAACTCAAGCACAAAGTATAGCCTAAGGATCTGTATTTGTAAGCTAATCTATTGTGTTTTATAATTTATAGACAGCCCCTAGGTTGTTAGTGTTCTGCTTTTCTACAATTTGTGTGTTTATGCAAGGGAAGACACTGTAGAAAGAAAGGTTTGGATCACCCGTTGGAACAACTGGTCTCTGCTATCAGTGCAGAGAATGACTCCAGCTCCAATCTTTCCCCAGAAAGTCTGGTGGGAGAAGGATGAAACAATAGTGCTCTGGCCTTTGCTTACTGTGAGGCCTTGGGGGAATCACTCTTCCCACTGGAGGTTCATTTTAAGGTTAATAAGTGAAGTCCAAAAAATAAAGACAGATGAACTAGACAGTTTGTGCACAAACATGATACAGTCAGAGTCACATGCCTGAACTTCAACTAAGGCAGGAAGGAACTGGCAGAAAAGTAATCTGAGCAAGAGAAAGGCTCCATCTGATAAGACAATGTGCCAGAACTTGGGAAACTAAAGCAAAGTGATGTTAGAATTCAGACTGACAAAATCTTGGCCAGAAATGAAACTAGTCAAAGACCGCAGGAGCAATGCCAGGGTTTGGATATTAGGTAAGAGATGCCAGACATCTGGATCAGGCCACAAACCAAGATGCTGTAAGATCTGGGCTTCTTGTTTCCTTGAAGACATCTTGGCACACACGTGGGTCTGATCTGCTAGAAGCTGAAAAAGTGTGAGGTGGGAATGGGACACAGGCAGTTCCCAAAAGCCAAGGAAGCCTGAATCGCTTTCCTATGTTAGATTCTCTCCTTAGAAGCCAACTTCACTTCTTCAGCAGGAGTGGAAATGGTCCTTCCCCACAAAACAATGTGTTGAAAATGTATCCCTGCGGTTGATCATTTGATGAGATGCTTTTAAAAAAAACTTAAAAAAATACTTGTCTCTACATCTGTGTGAATCTCTGTGACTATATTCATAGTTTTTTTCATCACTACAGTATCATTTGGGACTGCTTTTCTCCAGAATGGTTTTAGACAAATACGAGGAGTTTTCAGTCACCTACAATCTTAGGGCAATCTTAGTACAGCTTGATGTACGCCTAATAAATGAGATCTGGTCTACAAACCTGTGATGGTTTCTGAGGCACACACAGAAACGCATCAGACAAAAGACATAATGGGAAAGTCAGGTTGTTGAGAACCAACCAAATAGGACTCCAAGTTTATGCATAGGTTGGGTTATCCTTCTCTGAAGTATCTGGACTCAAAATTACAGCTTGTAGATGGACTCTGATTTCACTTAGACCCGTTAGGATAATGCTTTCAGCTTTGGAAATCGTGTGACTCAGGAGGATAAATGCACTAATTCATGAGATGTCATCTATATATTCCAGGAGGCAGTCATGTTTAAATGAATTGCAATAAAAATCAAATGGGAAATTCAATCCCTGTCTTGCTAGCCACATTTCCAGCCCTCTAAAACCATCACCCATTGTCCTGGACATTGCAGATATAAAATATTTCCATCACTGAAAACAGTTTTATTGGAGAGTGCTGTGAGTCTAGATTTTTATGATCACATATATTAAACATATTTTAGAGCTCGTATCTCATCATTTAAAATGTGTGCTCCCTCGATAGGGAACTGATTAATTGTATACATAATTTGCAAGATTCTCTCCATTGGTTCTAGAATGTGGGTTCGTGAAACTTCAAGAGGATTAACTCCCAGGATCAAGTGATTGAAAACCTGAAAAAATAGGCAGATGCAAAATCAATATACAAATTCTAAGACAAATTCTGTAAATATTATTTGCTATTTGATGAGGATTGTATTTTAGAAACAAATAGTTTCTAAAATACAATCTTAGAAACAACCTAAACTAACTGAAGCATTAATGGCCATTGCACAAATTAGAAAATTTAGAGATTGCTAAAGGGGTCAAGAGCTATTTTGACTTCATTTGGTCGCAGTGTGTTCTGGTACTGCATATGGGGATCATTAAAGCTTACTGGTTAGGTCTCTCTTTTTTTATCTTACATGTTGCTAACTAATCTCTGATTTATTGCCTTCTTCCACTCTCAACTAGTTCATTTGGAAGAAGAACATTGTGCATAATAGAGCACATGTTGTGTAACTTACGGTTAGTTGCATTTTCTCTCATTAATTTTGAGATTGACAAATAAAGATTGCTTCTATTTGTGGTATACAAGATGATATTTTGAAATAGGCAGACATCATGGAATGGCTAAATCAAGCTAATTAACATATTCCTTGTCTCACATACTTTTTTGGTTATTTGGCATTTTAATTAGCCTCTATAAAAACAAAGAGGTATGAGCATAAGTTTAATTTTGTCTTATCTTTTTTTATCAGGGATACAGCCATTTATTTTCATCATCCAATTATATCAGAAAGTCACAAGGAAGCTTAGTAATGATGATTTAAGTTTACTCAATTTTCCTTTTAGTAAACAGGCTGAAACTACAAAAGGATTTCGCTGGGAAACTTCTCAAGTCATTGAACCCTACCCTACTTTGATGCTAGAAGTTGTAAATTTGACATGGAGAGCATAGGGTTTCAAGCCAACACACAACTCAAACAATTAAGAAATAAAAGCCTAGGGCCTTGCTTCTCATGTGGGTTACCTCAGTGAGTGGGAGCTTGGCATTGCCTATATGTTAGACAAATATTGCAGAATTTAGGAGCAGATTTTTAACCACAAAACCTTTACTGAGTCAACTTATTTAGTTGCATTGAGGATTTACCAGGGTGTCATGCTTTGTGTTTGTCTCTCAGATAAGGAGAAAACTGGCTCTGAATAATGGTTCATATACTTCATTTATTACAACATTATCACCACAATCTATGGAGGAGAACAGGTAGCTATTTTTCTACTTCAAATAATTATGAGGATTTTCTTAGGTGATTCATTTTAGCTGATAATCAATTTTAAAATTCTTTGATTTTTTTGTACCAACCCAGTTAACATCTTGATAAAATGCAATACTGTACTATATGTGGGCCATGTGACCAATTCTCCAAGAAAATCTCATGAGCTGATCTCAGTGCCCAATGAGACTGTAAAATCTTTGTATCAAGTACCCCCAGAATAAGATCTTCAATTTTATCTGTGTTAAAGAAATTGTTGATGGTAGACTTAGAAAACACAATTAACAACTTCAGAGAGTACGCATCTAGGGGAATAAGTAATATCATTCATCATTTATATCAGAAAAGTTCATTAGTCATCTATTGCATTGTAATACATTTTGCCAAAACTTACCAGCTGAAAATCATACCTTTTCATTTTTATAGTTTTTATGAATCATGGTATAGAGAGCTCTGAGTTAACTCTGGTTCAAGATTCTCATGAGGTTGTGATTAAGATAGTGGGTAAGACTGCAGACATGTAAGATTTGACTGGGCTAAAGGATTTGCATCAGAGCTCACTCACATGGCAGCTGGCGGGACTTCTCAGTGTCTTACGGGCTCTTGGCCTCCAGTTGCTCTACTCTAATGGGTCTCTCCATAAGGGCATCTGAATGTCCTGGCAACATAACATTTACTTTTCCCACAATTAACAATCCATCACACGAATAGAGTAGGAATAAACCATATGACTTCTTATGCTTTAGCTTCAGAAGACACTATCATTTTTGCCATATCTTAAAAAAATGTGAGACAGCCTTACCTTTCAATTTTTTTTCCCTTTAGAATGAGTGAATTATGTACAGGGGAGGAGGATGTGTTAAATACTTCATGGACAAGAAAACAAAAACTGCCCTAGAACCAACTTTATATTCATCCTCTTCATCTTCCTCCTCTTCTTTTTCTTGCTCTTTTAAGCCTTGACAGCTCCCCCCCCCCTTTTTTTTAAAGATTTATTCATTTTATTACAGCCAGATATACACAGAGGAGGAGAGACAGAGAGGAAGATCTTCCGTCCGATGATTCACTCCCCAAGTGAGCCGCAACGGCCGGTGTGCGCCAATCCGAAGCAGGGAATCTGGAACCTCTTCCAGGTCTCCCACGCGGGTGCAGTGTCCCAATGCATTGGGCCGTCCTCGACTGCTTTCCCAGGCCACAAGCAGGGAGCTGGATGGGAAGTGGAGCTGCCGGGATTAGAACCGGCGCCCATATGGGATCCCGGGGCTTTCAAGGCGAGGACTTCAGCCGCTAGGCCACGCCGCCGGGCCCGACAGCTCCCTTTTTTGGATGCATTAGGCTTTCCTTTGGCTTGGTATGTGGCAGTATCCTTTTCATTTTTTTCCTCCAGCTTATCAGCCCTCTTTTTGTAAGGCTGCTTCTCATTGGCAGCACTGTTCTTCCACATCTCTCCCAATTTCTTTGCAACATCACTTATAGAGAGGTCAGGATGCTCCCCTTGGATTTTTGGTTGATACTCAGAATTGAACAGGAAGAAGGTCGAAGGAGGCCTCTAGGGTGCATTGGGATCTTTGAACTTCTTCTTTGGCTCCCCTTTAGGAATGATTCAGATTTTAATTTCTCTTTCATAATGAGCCTTGACTGCCTTTGCCGTGTCTTCAAAATTTCCCTTCTCCTTAGTAATCGGGGTCTTCCTCCTCTCTGAGCACTTCTTAGAAAACTCTTGAGAAGTTGACAGAAGCATCTGGGTGCTGCTCCTTGTGCTCCTCCTGGCAGTTTGCACAAAGAATGCATATGATGATATTTTGCCTCTCAGTTTCTTAGCATCTCCTTTTCCCATGGCTAGTTAATATTCCTCTGCGAGGCACAGAGTTGCTCAGTGCTGGTCGAGCCTCTTCTTTGCTCCAATGCTGTCACAATAGAACTCAGGTACTGCAATGGCTGTGAGAGTGGGAGCCAGATGTAGCCTGCTCACTTGGCTTTGTAACTGTCATGTCTTATTGATCACACAAACTCTGGCAAATATGAGAGAAAAAAAAAAACAGGGGCCTCAAGAACAGACTCATTAGGGTCATGTTGAGGACTGGATATCACAAAAGGAATGACCTAAACATATTTGATTTTGATGTGGAAACTTTTCCAAAGATTCATAGAGAATATGGGTTATGAAAACAAATCTATACAAAGATTCCACAAGTTTTACCTGAGAACCAACTTATCTTTTCAATTCATTTTCCATAAATGTTTTTAAACACTCTCAGTAATGTGGGTAATCTAGAATACATGCCTAATGAAGTTTGACTCAAGAAATTGGAAGTCAGCATTTTCATCTTGCTTTGTATTCTTCTCAGGGAACATGTTTATGGATTGAAAATCTCCCTATAACTCAGTGGATTTCTATCTCGTCAATCTTGTCATTCTGTTCCTTTACTTTTTATGAATGACGTAAGAAATCCTCTACTAGTGTATGTCAGTATTATGTATAATGGATTTAATGTAATTTCTTTTCATTTTTTGTAAGAGGTAGGTGTAAAGAAAGTTCAGGCTACTCTATCAACTGGTGTGTGGTGTGATGGTTATAACCATAGCCTAATTAGAAGGTTGAGAATTTGCTTTCTTCTAACAACTTACAGGCCTCCTGTCACTTGATCATGGTTTTTGAGTAGCCTTGTGAGTTTATTATATTTACTGTTTATGTGGCTCCTGGGGTTTTTTTTCCTTAAATTTCATTCACTGTGAATGGCAGTTTGGCTCCAAGTGAAGAATGATGTCAGTTTCTCTGTCAGTTTCCAGAAGCATTCTTATAATTTCCAATGTAAGATAGTGAGATGGTTATCATTTACAAGTAACCAATTATATGCTGAAATACACAAGCAAAAATACAAAGGTAGTCATCAAGCACCAAACCAGGGTGGTTTACTTTCTTTCACTAGTACATGGAAACGCAGAACCTGAACTACTGGAATCTGCACAGTCTTGGATGACTCAACAGGAGGCTCAAAGATCCATGTCTGCACATCTTTACAGATTGCTTCTCAACAACATGCTGAGTCCAGATGCAATCAGCCTCCAGGACAAGATATCAGACCAGATTGGAGGCCTCCTATACCTTTCCAACACTCATCTTTTCCATATGTTTAGATTAGATGGCTGAAAATTCACATGGGTTCTCTCTGCTCTTTAGACTGCATATACTTTTTAAAGAGACTACCCTATTTAAATTAATTGCAGCTGTTGCATTCTCCTGAGTTTAGGGGACAAAGAGATGATCCTTTGTCAGTTGTACAATTAGAAATTGAACCAGCAGAAGTTTGAACAGCCAGTCTACTTTAGTACTATGCAAATACCAAGAGGCAGGAATTGAACTAAACCATTAGCTGCTTTTTAGAAAAAGGATTGATTACCCACTAATCACTACTTGGTATCAATGACAAAGATTTCCTGTATTAATTAGGAAAAACCAACTTAAAGTTGAAATTTTTATAATAGCAGCTTAAAACAATGAATGAATGGAAAAGGAGTGGATAAGGTGTCATATTCTTAAAATTATGTGTCTATGAAATACATGAAACTTGCTCTTTAAAGAAACAAATGGATAGTTGAGAAAGAGAAAATTCTCAAAGAGCAAGAGGTTAAGACAGTTTGAATGAACTGTGAATTCATATCTCAAAGCTCCTGTCCAGTCATTATTACAAAGCTCAGGGATGACATGGTCCTTTTCCTATGTATCTAGAATCTCAATACCAACTATAAATGGAGATTTAAAAAATTTTGAAAGCACACAACATGCCATAAGTTATTTGGTAATCTGGGAGGTAAGAAAACCCCACCAAAATAAGAGAATGGTGTATATCATGAAAGGGAAAAGAGCCAAGTGATTAGGGTGTTCGGATTTATCTGTTGTTATCTCATTGGGATATTTTCTGTATAACATCCAGCTGCTGTGACAAACAGAATACAATTCACTTTGATTTTTTGGCTTTCTCCCAGATGTAGGGAAAATCCCAAATACCTGAGCTGCACAGAGGAAACAACTGTCTCATTCAAGTCCCTCTGCAAGGTGTTATTTATAATGAGCACATTAGTTGTGGCTGAAGCCAAAACATAGACCAGCAAAAGATTTCCAATAGCTTGCAAGTCTTTCCGACTGAAGTTTTCTGCAGTGACAAGATGGTACTGTTGAAAGACTTTGTAATTGTTTTATTTCTAAGCAACTGCCAATGTTTAATTAGGCTTCAGCTAACAGACTTTAAGCTGATTTAAGACAAATGGCTCTGCTGTGGCTAATTGTCAGCATACTAATCTGGAAGTGTGTGACTGCCATGTGAGTCTGTCCCCTGCAGTCACGTTTTGGAAAGGTTAAGATGTCTCTTCCTGCTTGGAAATCCTGCAACCATCTGTTTGGGGAGATTAACCCATACATACTACCTAAGTTCACCTCTTCAGAGTTCAAGCTACTCATATGGATTGAAAGCTTGATCAAATGAAGCAATAACATCGGCTTTTATGAATCAAAACAGGCTTGCATCCATTGGGACAGAGAGACTTGGAAAACATCAGAGCTGGAAAGGGCCTCAGAAAAATTCTGGTTCAATGCCCGCAGATGCATATGAACCAAGAAACGACTAGTTTCGTAAGCTCAAGTTCTCTGGGACTTTAGAAATGAAACTAAAATTCAACCTTTAAATGGTGAACCTAAATGCTTCTTGTCCCTGTTCCCTTGGAGAATTTGTTTTAAGATTACCAACTAACAGCAACTCTTTCCAGACAGGAAATGGAGGTGCGAGATGTTTAAGGCACCTGCACACGTGCCTTGTGGTGCAGACACAGGACATGGCCTGGTAGGTGGGGGGCAGGGAAAGCCCTGGTGCCATCAGCCAATGAGATTCAAGGTCAGGCATACCTTTGGCTGTACTTCCACTGCTCAGTCTTCTTGAGGTCTCCCACCACATTTCCTCAAGGGGGTCCTCTTGCTTCCTGACTCATTCGCTGTCACCAATAGCCTGTGGCCAACTCCCCTAGCTCCCCTTTGGTTTTGGGTCATCTTTCCTGAATGTATTATTTGCTGCTTCCCTAGAGTTCTCACCTCCGTTGTGATTCATTGCTATCTCCACTGGCACCTTCAGATGTCTAGGTTTGAAATCATTTTGTCTATGAGGATGATGTGAGTTAGAAAATGGGAACGCTTGAGAAGAACGTCTGAGGTGTAAGAGTAAGATAAGCACTCCCAAAATGGTGGTTCTTTCTTCCTTATTCCATTTGTTTTCCCATCTTTTTTTTTTGTTGTTCTGACAATGTTTTTATTTTCCTTACTTGAAAGAAAATCTTGTTCGATAAGCAGAGAGAGCAAGCTTTCATCTACTGGATCTCTCCCAATATGGTCATACAGGCAACACTTGTCCAAAGTCAAAGCCAGGAATTGGGACTTAAATCTAGCTATCCTACAGGGGAGGCAGGAGCTAAATGCTTGGGCTGTCTCCCTAAGGGCTGTTAATAAAACAACAATCAATTTTAGCCAACATTTTTGTGTAAAATTTCAGAATTTATAGAATATTTATGAAGTCCATAGCAGCAAGTATAAATCCTAGTGGGGGGTGGTGTGGCAGATATTTGGGGGAGAAAACGAAGGCATTTAGGGAAAAGTTGTGTAAAATAGGTATAAAATTCATGATGTGCTTAGTTTTAAAGCCATATTCAAAGGCCGATGCTGTATTATAATGGGTTATCTCTCTGCCTGTGGTGCCAACCTCCCATGTGAATGCTGTCTACAGCTCCCAATGCTCCGCTTCTAATCCAGATCTTTGTTAATGGCCTGGGTGAGCAGCGGAAGATGCTCCAAGTCCTTGGGCTTCTGCACCCAAGGGATAGACCTGGAAAAGGTTCCTGGAGCCTGGCTTCGGATCAGCTCAGGTTTGGTCATTTGGGGACTGAAGCAGCAATGCAAGATCTCTCTGTCTTCTCTTTCTGTAACTCTGCCTTTAAAATGAAATAAAATAAATCTTCAAAACAAAAATGAAATATTAAAATATTAAGAAATTACAAAGAGTCACTTCAGGTATTTGTCATTGACGACCTAGGCTAATTTTCAGTTATTCTAAAACTCTATGTTAACAAAGATTAACAAATCTTAATGAAACATAATTGTGTCTTTAATATACAGGTAAGGTCATCATAAAAGACACAATTTCATAATTTTAGATGTGTGTGGGAAAATACAGCACAGAAAGCTGGAGCGCACACTGAGTATACTTACTAGAAGAACACAGCCAGTTACTATGAAAGGCTATTTTCACTAACCCTGGTTTGCCAATCTGCAGTGTTGCAAACATGATAAATGTTCTCCACATAGTGACTGAGGGTGATTTGGGCAGGTTTGGGACATGCTTTCTACTACAAAAAAAGTTTCAGTTGAAGGCTAGAATAGAAGTGACATGGTTTACAATTTCATGTTTATTTTCAAAAGCAATGTAATTTCCTTTTTCAAACTGCAAAGCAAAACAAAACAAAACCAAATGATGTTCCTTACTGCTTAAACAGTTTGGTCAGTCTCCTTTTAACTCTCGATCACTTAGCAATAATTTAGAATCCTAATTATGTCCAGAAAATAATACGTAGTCCAGTAAACTACAGAATGATTGTATTGGTAGAAAAATATAATAACCAATGTGAATGAAACATTTGTTAAATCTGTCCAGATGGAAATTAAGAAAAGAGATTATGAAAAATGAAACTCAAGAGAAGCTTGAAATAAATGAGAAAATATTTTACTCTATGAACCATTAGAAGTTGGCACTAGACCAGTAAGCTAAGGGGAAATTTTAACATGGTTGAAACTTCTCTGTTTCTTAATAGCAAGACACAAAAGCTGCATCTGTTAAATACACTGTGGTCATAGTGATACTCCTCGGTGTTTTCCACGCTTTTGATTGATTTTAAAAAAGACAAAAACTCAGTGTGACTAAGAGGAGCACAGCAGGTAAATCTACTGATCCAAGTGATGGACCAGTTAGAAAATTAAACACATTTGAAGTTTTTTGAAATCACATAAATTTAGAACTAATCATTAACTGATTCCTTTTATCCTCACTGGGCCAAACTCTGGGTTACTTTAGAAACAGTGACATCTTAATCTTTGCTTTCAGAAAATTCTAGTGGATGCCAGTGGAAGTCCACCTGTGTGGATTTGAAACACATTGCTTCCTCATTTTCCAGTAACTTGGGTAGGTTAGTTAATCCCTTGGTATACCATTTCTTTCATCCACAAGTGCATTAGCCTGCCCGAGTATTTTAGATCTGATAACAACTTGTAAAGCAGTGGCACTGTGCTGGCATGTAGTAAGTGCTTCATAAATGTCTCCTGAGATGATGCTGGTGTGGCCCCTTGCACAGCCTCTCAGTAGCACTTTCTGGTTCCTCTAGAAAAGCTCTCAGCATATACTATTGGAATTGCTTGACTAAACGTATCCTTTTACATATCCTAGGATCTGTGAAGAAGATGGGGACACCATATGATCAGCAATTCACTTATCCTAATGCTTGACTGATAACCAGTTCTAAAAAAGTAGTCCACAGTCAACTGGTAAATGATAATTAAAGGAAGGAAATTTGATTTGAATTTTAAAATAAATATATTAGCAAAGTGGTATGTAGATTTTTAAAAAAGACTCTCCATTCCCTAAGTAGAGCTTTCTGAATCATGTGGGTAGGAGACCTGATGGGGCAATTACATATTGAGAGGATCATGGGAAGTGGCCCTATCTCATTAAGACTCATGCCTATTAGTTCCAAAATGAGTACCAGAGACTTCAAATAACGATATACTTGTTAACACATGTGTACATATATATATATATATATATCTCTGTAATTATATTTACATATAAGTTTTCATGAACATACAAGCTAGTAAAGGACACTATGACAAAATAGGAATAATTAGAAACAATTCATTTCTTGAAATGGAATGTAATTCCTTAGTGGTAATTGATCTCTTTTTAGTCATAACAGTCAGGCCTCTTATAATTAGCTATCCAAGAATTGTAAACCCCAAAAAATGGCTTTCTTGACATTAGAAAAAAGAAAACTTCTACAAGTTACCAAGAGCATAGTTCTTGCTTTCAATGCCAAATTGAAATAAAGACATGGTTTGAGGGTAAAAGAATTTACCTAGGTGAAATCCCTCAAGATATTAGCCATCAAGATATTATCTGATAATTGTCTTGTAGGGCTGGCTGTATCACTCCTGTAATTCAAAGTGTTAAGCTGCATAAGGGGGCCAGCAGACTGGATTCTGATGGTATCTGGCATTTGAGGAACGTTTATGGGCTCAACTCCATAGATAAAACAAAAATTGGGGAATAATCAGATTCTGATTACTCTGAAGGACAGCTCAAGGTCTTATGTCCTATCCATTGATCAGTGTTTAAGAATCTGTGGCTGTGCCCCAGCTACTAAAGTTCACAGATGATTGAAATATGACAGGCCTATCATTGTGTGTATTAGCATGTTGGGTTCTCTTGGGAGATTTCACCTAATCCTTCTAGACATTGTTTCTGCTAGAGAAACTGTTTCTCTAGCAGAAACAATGTGCCATGGGGAGACAGCCAAACCTTTACAGGCCTGTTTCTCAGCATTTACAATTGCTTTAAGCAAAAACAGATTGATTCCTCATGTCTTTAACTGTACATTATCTCATGTGATGTGTACATTAGGGAAGAAATCAGGTCACTGGTTATTCTAAACTCCTAATGTCTTAATGCCATGTTCTAAAACAAACAAACAAACAAAAAACACCCACAAGATTAAAAAAGAAAAAAACCTAAATTAGAATTAAAACTTCCAATTATACTCTTATCTTTTTTAGACTACATACATATTTTAACACTGTGATCCTTGATAATTAATTTATCACCATTTTTCTTTACATAATCTATAAGTCAATATTTAGATGTACATCATTAATGCTACATAGTGGTTTTTAGGAAGCAGATGACGGTTGTTAAACGTCTGTCTTGTAAGAAAAATAAGTGGTTTCATTGAACACTTGACAGTAACTAATGTAAACATGATATTGAAAGAATGACACTAAATGACACATGGGCATAGTTCATTTATGCATAGTGCAGTTGAGGAAGCTAATGAAGGTGCAAGTATCTTGAAATGCTATGTAATCCACTAGAATTCAGAGCTACCTTTTGGTACTTGGTGTAAATTGTGACAAGAGTACTTTGCTTTCAATAATGAAGAAAAATCTTTCACCTTCTGGTGAGAAGTCCCTTAGAGAGGGACTTTCTGGATAAAGCATCTAATTTTCCTCCTTAGGTGTGTGGATTTACAACAGCTGTCAAACCTACTTAATTATGGGCCCTCAGAGTCAAAATAGAAATGACAGATTTTCATTTTGATAGCAACCACCTTGAGTGTTTATTTAGCAAGTGTGGGTAATTATGCCAGTTCTTATTGGAAAATTTTCTCCAGAATTGTCAATCAAAGGCTATCAGCTAAATATTCAACATCTCAGGGTTTCTTTTTTCCCCAATTTTTTTTTCTTTTTTGTGGTAAGACTTTTCTTTGAATTCGAAAAGTGATTTCTCACTGGTACACAAGCAGCAATTCTATCTCCAAAGAAAGAAATGTTCTAAAGTATTGCTGGAAAACATTTTTATATTTCAGGGCAGACAGCAGCAAGCAAAATGTCCCGGTCATCAACTCAGGGGGTCACTTTTAGGGCCAACCTTTCTGTTTTTGGTTCTGTAGTGCTTTATTATAAAGCACTGAATCCACAGCAATGGTTTTAGAAGGAGACCATTATTTACCAAAGGTGTGAATTGGGGACTCCTACATGCTATCTGCTGCTCTGAGAAACCAGCTTTCAGAACAGGAAATGAGGCAAAACATTAAGCTTCTGTATTTGAAGCAACACAAGTAACAATTTTGTTATGATCACGCTTGACTATTTTGGAAGCATTTTCTCTTATCTTGTTTGAGCATCATAACAGTAATTTCAGTAGGCAGAAAAGACCAACACTTGGAGCAGCACACTGGGTGCTGGAATCCAAAACCCAGCTTTCCTGCTAGGTGCTTTGTAGAATGGTCTGGTTCCGGTGTGTTAGGGGTGCACAGCCATATTTAGAAGCTTCCAGGAAAAAGGAGGATCACAATGGCCTGTTTTCAGGTTACCAGATAACACATGGTACACTTGTTTCAAGCTGAGTTTCAGTTAAACATGTCTATTGCTATATTTAGGATATGTATTAAAATTGATAGCCTGCTATCCAAATTTAACTGGGCATCCTAATCTAATCACCCCCAATTTCCCTTCTGACTTGATTACTAGGCTTAGACAATTTATAGTATAACCTATGGGTTGAATTGTAATTCCGTATGGCAGATTGCAATTTCTTTTGGAAACAGGAGCTTTTCAGAGGTGATCGGACTAAAATGGCAGCATTAAAGTGGGCCCTAATCTGGTAAGTCTAGTGTTATGGTAGAGTAGCAACAATGTGATTGGAGGAACGCTTTTACCAACCAACTCTCACCAAAGATGGATGGAAATCACCAAAAGCTGTAAATCAGGGCAGGCTTTTCCTTCGAAACCATTAGTGAAATCACGGCCCTACTGTCACCTTGGTGTCTGACTTCAAGTTCAATAGAACTATGAGACAGTACATTGGTGTTGTTTTATAAGCCACTGATTTTGGTAACTGTTATAGCAGCCCTGGCAAACAAATACAGCTAATAGAAATTGGCGTACCTTGTATCTCTGACTCTTGCTTTGCTGCTCTTACAGGTCAGCAATTCTGAGACTCCTCCAATTCAATTTGACTTACACTGTCCATTCTGTTTGAATGCTGTGTAGCTCTAGGCTGTCTACTAAGCCCAGTTATCACATTGAATCCCTGTGGTTGTACATTATTGCTTTACTTAGGTCTTTTTGAGTTTTCCAGTTTTCCTTCATTCTGAACCCCAATTCATCTCCCATTTGGGTCTGTTTCCTACATGTTAGACCATATCATGTAAATGAAAGATTAACCAGAGAGTATTACCAGTAAGTTGGCTTGGGTATGGGTCACAAGTTTGATAAAAATACCACCCCCAAAGGTGATTAATTTTTAGATGTTTGATAACCAGCAGTGATGAAATAAGAACGTTAAGAGGAGGGGAAGTGTGCAGCAGAACGTAGCACAGACAGAGATTCTCCTGGTCATAGGCTGCCTCAGCATTGCTAGAAGGCCAGTCTGAGCTCAAAAAAAAACCAGAACAGATCATATCACATACTTGCCTGAGCAGCCACACAAAAGCTGGAATTTCTTAGTCTTCATCAAATCATTTCTTCTTGCTCTCTTCAGTGAAGCTTAATGGAATAGGAGCGTTCTCTGTAATTGGTACAAAAAAAAAAAAAGAATGGAAAAGCTAAGCCAGATATATTTACTTTTTGTGCCCCGGCCTTTCCATTCCCTGGGACTCACAAGATGGCAAACATGAAATTAATATTAATGAATACTAATGAAGACAACGGTCAACAATCAGTGTGTCTACTCAAAAAAGTAGCCTCCTAGGGAATTAAGTGAGATAATGATTCCAAAGACAAAGCTTATATAGTTCATCTTAATCAGTGTGAGTTCTTGGTGTTCAATACTTCAAAATGGAAGTAAATGTAGGTATTGTAGTAAATGCAGGCATGGGAAAAATGTAGGTATTTCATTTTCTTTGTAAACAAAATCAGCTTTTTCTTTTAATTCAATTTTCTATGAATAGTTCGAAGTTCTCTCATACCATCTCCATTTTGCAAAGGCAGTGCCAAGATTCACAGAGCTGACAAATGCTTGAGCTAGTATTTAACCATGGAGTCCAGATAACAAAACCCTTAAACTCTGCAGATTGTTAAAAAGCTACTCAGACAAACTGAACATGGACAATCTCAAGTCTGAATTCTGTTTAAACTTTGTCTAAATAAGCATCCTCAGGGAACTGGACAAAATGAGGGCAATTCAAGACGTAGGGATGAACACAACAATGAGGTCAGAGAAAAGTGGCACGCTTCATTTGATGGAGCAAACTGCTTTTGATTTCAATCTGTATTTCAGTGTTGGCAACGCCTGCGTCGCCACGTACCCCGAGCCGAGCAGAGGGACTAGGGTTACAACACAGACAATACGCAGAGAGCCAACACAAGACAACACGCAGTACACAGAATGCCGATCGATGACAGATTGATCTTTATTGCAACTCCAGGCTTTCTTTTATACTCTCCCTAGCTCCTCCCAGTGTTTATCCAGTCCTCAAGGGACCACCCTAAATCCTCGAGTTCCTCCCAGTAGTGGCCACCCTAAATCCCTTGAGTTCCTCCTAGTGTTTATCCAATCCCTTGGCAGATAACTTGACAAGTAGGAAGCAGGAACTTGCGGTTAAGCCAGTGGCTAGATATATCAGGCCAAAATTACCAATCCTGTTATGCTCTGAGAAACAAGCTCAGCTGTGGAGTTAATCCTTGGGAGACCGGGGCCTGCATTTCAGAATTTTGTAAAAGCTGCCAAATTTGAATGAGTTATTGCCAGGATACAGGTCAAAGGACACAATTATTATGCAACTTGAGAGTGAGTATGCAACATGTTAATTGGCAGAGTTAATGAAAACCAAGCCGTGGAGCAAAATCAATGAAGTAAAGCTCTTGAGCTAACATTTGGAGCACAACGAGAAAGAAGAAATTTCTTTCTGATGATTAGAAATATGACCAACCATAGTAGCTAATCAATGCTGTCAAATGGAAAGTTGAATACACGATGATGAGAAAGTTCAATGTTACATATACCCACCCTGAACAGACACACGTGGAAAAATTTGTCTCATCAAATAAAAATTGCTTATTGTTAGTTTTCATCTGTCTTCTCATGTATATAGAGTGTGTCTATTTATGTACGTACAGTGGCCATATGCTCATAAAATGACTATATATACATATATATACATATATTCTTCTTATGTTCTTACACTATATCACTGAAACAGAATAAAGGAAATAAAAGGAGGAGCACACACAACAGAAGATAGAAGAAAAGAATGTTGATAAATTATGTGGAAGATCAAAATAAGCATTTCTGGCTAGTAAAGATTTCATGGTTATCCGTATTAATTTTTGAAGTGTTTTTGTTTCCTTAAAAATTAACATATCACAACCCTTAGCAAGGTACAAAGGTCTAAAAAGTACTTTGCAAGTCATTAGCTATCGTATAGATAGTAAACGTAATATCACACTACAGCTTTAAGAATCCTGTAAGACCCACAGTGCCTTAAAAACCTTGTGCAAGCAATAAGGGCAAATAATGTGGCAAAGCCAAAATGTAAATAAAGGTATGCACAAAGCCCATACAATGAATAACGTCTTCAACATTTAAGGAGAAGGAAAGGACTTTATTTATTGATATAGCCTCCTTGTTGCTTCTGTTATTCTCCTGCTACAGAGTGTTTGCATTGCCAAAATGCACATCCTCTTTCTGGCTATCCACATAGCTCACTGTCTCACGTTCATGTTTTTGCAGGACATTGTTTCAGAAAGCAATTTGGAAATCTCCACCCTTTCCCAACCGTTAACCTATCACAACCTTTTGTAATTCCCAATCTCCTCTCTGCATTCATTTTTTTAAAGTTTCCTTTGCTTGTGTGTGTAATTTGCTGTTGTTGGACTTATTTTAAATTTGAAAAGCAAAAAGAGCTTCCAACCTTTAGACCCTTCTCCAAAATTCTACAACAGCTGGGGTGGGAGGGCAGTGACCGTCAAGAACTGGAATTGGGAACTGAACTCACATCTTCCTTGTGGGTAACACCAACCATCACCCAGTGAGTTCCAGGTTCTGCATCAGCAGGAAGCTGCAGTCAGAAGCTGGGACTTAGAATTGAACTATGAATAGAGCATCCTGAACCCAATAGAGCCCCATTGCAAGACCAAATGTCTATTTTTTGCATTCTTTATCCTGTAATACTTCAGAACATTTAATATATTAAAAATCCCACATCTTTCTAAAAATTGTATTTAAGTTCCAGGAGAGCAAAGAATTTTGTCTGTAAATATAGGATTATAGATTCCCCTCTCATATGCAGTTTTCATTTCCTTTGGATATATTCCTAGCAGCGGGATAGCTGGGTCATAGGGCAGAACAATTTTCAGTTCTCTTAGCACTTTCCACATGGACTTCCATAGTAGTTATACTAGCCTGCACTCCCACCAGCAGTGAAGAATGGTACCTTTCATCCCTCATCCACATCAGCAGGTATTGTTAGTAGAGTTCTGAATGTAGGCCAATCTCACTGGAGTTAGGTGGAATCTCAATGTGGTTTTCATTTGTATGTTCCTGACGGCAAGGGAACCTGAGCATCTTTTCATATGTGTATTAGCCATTTGAATCTGTTCATTTGAAAAATGTCTGTTTGTTTCCTTTGCCCGTTTTTTCACATTTTTTTTTTTTACTGTCCCTGGTTTCTGAAGCTTTTTGTAAATCTTAAATGTTAGTCCCTTATCAGTTGTATAGTGTACAAAGATTTTTTTTTCCATTCTCTTGGCTGCTCCTTCACTTTATTAATTGTTTCCTTTGATGTACAGAAGCTTTTTAGTTTGGTGTAGTCCCATTTATTTATTTTGGCCTTAATAACGAAGCAATAAAGGCTAATACAACGTTCTTAAAAATATATTTTTTGTTGTAGTTGAGAGGCAGAGAAAGAGATAAAGATGATAGGTAGAGAGACAGCACATGCTCTTATCTGCTGGTTCACTCCCCAGATACTCTAAATGGTTGGGATTGGGCCAGGGTAAAGCTAGAGGTGGAAACTGTCCAGGCTAGTCTCCCATGAGGGTGGCAGGAAACCAATTCCTTGAGCATAAACAGGAAGCTGGAGTCAGGATCTAGAGCTGGGATTGAAGCAAATACTTGGATACAGCATGTGAGAATCTTAATGAACACCTAAACCACAGGCTTAAACACCTGCTCATAATACCTCATTCTCTGAAGGCTTATAACTTTATGTTTACAGGATTTGATTAATATCCATTTCATAGTGTTGTGATAATTAAAGAAGATAAGCAAAAAGCTTATCATAGTAGCTACCACTTAGAGTGGTATATATTCTAGACATTAGATGTATGTGTCTATATAAAAGCTACAGCAGGAACAATAAGAATGTAAAATGGCAAAAAAAAAAAATTAGAAAGATTACTGAATATCTTGTCCAATGCACCTTCCCAGGTCACTTTTGACAGTGTCTTTGAGTCATTTTACAACTTTGTTAATGTAGAAAATTAAAGTAATTCAAATATTTTTTGCTCACAGACATACAAATATATGTTGTCCAATGGAAATACAGTTGATTAATATCCTGTGGATATTGACTAGTTGTGCATTTGTTAACAAATTCAGTCTCAGCTTGAAGTTGCCCAGAGATGTGTCTGCCCTTTAGACTTCCTTTCTAAATAGGTTGCGACTTACTATCAATTCCTTTAATAGTTTAAACAAAATCTCAATATGCTTTCATTTGCTATTTTTATAAAGACTATGATTTTATCTTTCCAAATATATTCCTTAACAAATCTGTGGCTCCTGGTCTAGACTGTAGATTTAATCTTAAGCAGTTAATCATTTGATTATTTTATCAACATTCTATTTTTGCGCATTCCCTTTAATAAATCATTAGACAGTGTACTCATGCATTGGTTTGTGTTTATAAAAATTGCATAACATCCAATTTTAAAAAGAAAAAATAGAAGCTGAACAGATGTAGCAATGGGGAATACCACAGGAAGGAGAACGGAGAACTGATGTTTGAGACACTAGACTGAAGTTCAGAAAACTCTGCATTCCATTTCTAATTTGCTGGCAGGCCCTCCAAAAGGACATCACTGCTGAACTTTTGTCAACGTAGGGCTATCTCTGTTCAGTCATGGGAAGTCCTTTGACATGCTGAATTCCGAGCAAATCAGGCCCATGTCTTTGGTCAGCAGTTTTATAATGTCAAACTTATTGCAAGCTACTCCATTAGTGAAAACAAAGCCCTCAAGTATATTTCCTCTCTTGAACATCATGCGAATGCCTCATATCCTACTGTTGATAGAGATAGAATGGTCTCATGGAGAAATAGATATTTCTACTGCATGGAGCAGATATCCCTGAAGAAGTGAAGCTACAGATGTCCAGAGTGGGCAAGTGTAGACAGCTGTTCCAGAACCACCGGTGTTTCCTCAGCTGCCGTGGACAACCATTGGTGCTTTGTCAAGAGGAACTAAAAGCAAGTATAACTTCCTTTGCAGGCATATAGTGTCCTGTATTTAATAATCTTAACGCATCACAGAGCTGTGTGATAATTAAAATAATTTGTAGAACGTTCTAGTGACTAGCCTTTATTGTCTGTTATTTTATTAGATACTTTGTTCTCATCCCTCAGTGTCCTATTCTTAGCAGCCTTTACCCTGATTGAGCATATCACATATTACACTAACCAGGTAAAAAAAAATAAGAAGCAAAAATCATTCATATAGCAAGGGGAAAGATTTTGAAACACTTGTCATGAATGAGTCTTACAAAGTTTACCAGGCTTGGTGTGCTCCATGGATTTCTTAAGTTCACAATGCAGTATGTGCCTACACTGACAGCATAGTATACCTATTTTTTAGAACATAGATCTAAATATATGGCTTGCTTAAAACAAATCCATTTTATTCTCAGTGATCTTGTAAGACTAAGACTTTTGGAATGTCTGCACTACTCCTAAATGTATGGTTATGAAAAAGGGAATTTTCATTTTTGGTTGAACTTATGTCTGCATTTTAATTCAAAAGATCTGGTTTCAATGGAATCCTAGACAGAAGTTTGATGGAAAACTTGACCCAGCATCAAACCTCCAGGGGCTTCTGCAGTGGAAGCCCCTTTGCATGTTAAGCCTAGAGCACCTATACAAATAACTCCACAGTCACAGTTTCAACATCCTCACATTCAATCATTACAGCCGTCACGCATTTTGCATACTTTGTGATAGATCTCCAGAAACATTCCTGAGATGAACATCTGCTACTTCAGAAGCTGGAAACAGAAATAAGGTGCTATGTAAGAATAAACACAGTGCTTTGTAGGGACACGAAGTAGTGAGATGACCTGTTGACAAGTAATGACAAGCAAAGTGCAGTCCCTGGCATTTCACTGCAGTCATGAGGCCGCAAGAATCTTGTAACAAGAGAAGAATGTGGGCTGTGCCAATTCAAGTTTCTTCTTGCTCATACATCACCTGTTCCAGTAGGCATAGCCCATCCAAGAGGCAGAATGAGACCAGGAGCCAGAAGCCTGGGTCATAGAGACATTGCTTAAATATATACTGCAAATCTTCTGCCTTGCATCTAATCCCACCATGTAAACAACATGAAAGATACCTCTATAGATTGTAGTGTAAGATAACAGGAATATTTACTTATCACCCTCACCTTTTCCCTTCTATTGAGCTCTCCATAACCTCTTGATATAAGTAATCACTACCTTCAATTTATAGCTGACGTTGTTGATATTTTGGGAGCTTAAGTTGTTGGTCCAGTGTAGCCACAACACTTAGAAAGTAATAGATTGGGTTTTAAAAACGAGTAGCCCGATTCCATGTATCATAAAATGATCACTAATTCCACTTCTTGGGAAATATTTTAACCTCCAGTTGTTGTTGAAACAGACGTAAACACTTTAAAAATGTTTCACTGGAATAAATTGTATGCAAAAGAATGAGCACATAATGTCTCCTCTTAAATCTCCTTTCCTTTAACTCATTTTGAGGCTATGGTAATGCAAAACACAAAATAAGAAAGTGTAATCTTCATGTTTCAATAAGCATTGTCTCAGTATTTGCTCAGAATTTTCACCACTATTATCCAAACATATCAGTTTGATACTAATAATGAACATACTGAGAATAACTTGTTATCCCAAGCACTTCACACAAATTAACACATTAAGTACTAAAGGGCTGTGAAAAAGGCATCCCAAAATGCTCTCATTTTACAGACAAGTAACTTGAGGCACATTACACATACAAGCAATTAGGGGAAGAGCTTAGATTTGACCTTCATAGATTGGCTTTCATGGATGTATGTATGTTGTACTCTAAGACAAGAGTTTTAAGTACTATTTTTCCATTAAGTGCCATTAACAACTATTTTTCACAGACTAATGTCATGTGCTTATATCTATATCTATATCTATATCTATATCTATATCTATATCTATATCTATATCTATATCTATATCTATATCTGTAGTACTTCTTAATACCTGCAAAAAACTTTCATGTGCCATATGCTATTTGATATGGCATCCCTATTAGGAATGTTTCAAAGATGCGGAAAACAAACAGCTAGAGAGATTATGTCATTTGCCTTGAGAAAACACAATTGGAAATAAAAGGCAAGAATGAAAATCTCTATCCAAATACTCTTGCCCTTCTTGATGACTGGAATGTGGTTAACAGTAACATAGCAGCTATGTGGAGTTCACATATATCTAGATTTTAGGAAAAGCTCTTGACTATCATAGATGAGAGATGCTGCTACATTGAGAAAAACTAGGGCTGGTTACAGAAACCCATTAAGAATGCCTTCGGTCTAAATGAAGAACCTACTCCATGAGTGACCTGTTTAAAGTCGTAGGCAGAAAATGGGGGTGAGGGATGAGTATTTCACTGGTTTAATATCTAGTTATTTTCTAATTAGAAAAGAGTTTCTCAAATTCCAGTTGTTTATTAACCTACCCTTGTTATTTCTGTCTTATCAATGCAACACTGGGTTTAGCTTATATAATGCATTTTTTTGGTCGACATACTCATTTTGTTTAGCTTAAGCAAGAGAATCAGAAATTACAGGTTTTGTGAGGTACAGTTTCTAAACATGCAATAAAATAAATACAAAATGATAACTTTAAGCTATGTTCCCAATGATAAAAAGCTTGAGGTGTGCCAAATGAAGGGGAGGCTGCTCTACAGCAAAGATCGATGAACGCAGCGCTTCTGTGGTCCTGTTATGCTCTTAATGTTCACTGATGCAGATAGTAATAAACAAATCTCTCCTTCCTCAGTTTTCTGAGCTAGAAACAGCAGCTTTGTGTATTCCAATTGCTACAGAAATATGGTGAGAATTCAGTATGACAGCCAAGAACATTCAGTTCAGAAGCGATAAAATGCTCCATTAACAAACTTGAACCTTGGAGAAGCACAAGAGATTAGAAAGTTTTCTTAATTCACCGTGGAGGCGTGTCCTGGGGACAGAGGCTACTGAACTGGCAGTGATGTTGGGCTTCCCCATGGGTATATGAAGGTTATAATGTCAGCCCTGCTGTAGTTCCTTCCCAGTTTCCATCTCACATGACAGTTCAACGCGGTTCTCACTAGAATCACAGACACAGAAACCGCACCGGATACAGAAGTAGGGGATTCCCAAAGTGTCACTTTGGAAAGCAACATTCTGTTTCTGTTCAATTAACATGCTCCTTGTATTCGCCATTTATGTGTATTAACATACTATCCACATGTACATATACATATGGACATTTATTTTTCAAGATCCAACAAAACATTGATATGATTCAAATAAATCATTGTAATCACTTCTTCACATTAATATTGTCTTCTCAAGTTTGAAAGTGGAAAAACGGGCTAAAAAGAATTTTGTAATTTTCTTTCACCTAGGAAATTGTTAGAATCATTTATTGCACCTTGATCTGTGAATTGGCTTAACAATAAGTAGACTACATTTTATGCTCCTTCACTTAAGAGGTGGAGTTTAATTTTTCTTCCTAAGATTTCAGTTGGATTTAATGACTTTCTGATAAATAGGCCGCAATGGATATTGCATTCTGAAGTATTTGAGGTTGAGTCATAAAAAGCTTAGGAAGCCAGTCTCAAAAGGACAGATATATGTTCTGATATAAGACGACTATCATGAATAATACAAAACTGTAACTGTTACTAAAGGACTATTCTACTGTAATAAAATTGGAGCAATAATGGGAGGGGGAAATGGACAGAGAGGTTGGGGGAGGGGAGATCTTTATACATACAAAACTGTATCACAGAAAATAATAGCAGTAACTGAAAAAAGGAAAAGCTTTTCATCATCTGCTTGGGTCGCCTAAAACGTGTTTTGAGGAGCTTCCCTCTAGCATTCTCCATCTTAGAATTTAGCCATAATTTTTCAAGGAAGCTAAAATAACTCCACAGGAGAGGCACTCGGGGAGATTAGAATTGCGGGCCCAAGTTGCAATTCTGAGCTCCCAGTTATAGTTGGCACCGGCTTGCCAGTAATGTTGTGGAGTCACTGCCCATATCTAGGCCAGCGGAATCTTTGGTCACTCTGGCAACAATCACATGATGGACTCTGTGTGTATTTGCTGGCCCTGGCATCATGGCAAAGTTCTGTAAACTGTGTTGGCTTAAATCACAGAGGTTATGCTTTTCAAGTTCTTTAGCCTAAAAAAAATTGAAATCAAGGTAATGCAGAGGCCATGGTCCCTCCATAAATTCTATGGATGAAGCCCTCCTTATTTCCTCCAACTTCCATCAGTTCCAGGTATTTCTTGATCTTTGCCAATGGCTGTCTTCACATGTATTTTACAGAATGTGTATGAATCTCCTCCTCTTCTCATAAGGTCCTTTTCTCATAAGATCATTGGGTTTAGAGTCTAACCCAAATCCTGGATAGTTTCATTCTTGAGAACTTTAACTGATCGTATGCATAAGGGTGCTATTTCCAGTAAAGTTCATACAAAGTTCTAAATAGACATGAATTCTCAGGGACCGTATTCTTTCCATTGGAGATTCACAGCAAAAATTGTATAGTCAGGATTTTTTTCCCTAAAATGTATCCACAGATTGATAGGCATAATAAAATGATTGTTTATATTAGTTCCTGATTTATCACTATTGATATTGCTAGAACCATAAATAATTAAATGTATCTTCCAAAAAGAGAATTCCTTAATCCTGACTTTAGTCACTTGAATTCTTTTTCTTCATCTTTTCTCTCTATAGCGTGTTGGGATCAGTCCAAAAATGCAGCCTACTTCCTGGCATGGGACCTGGGAACAGATTCTAAACTCTAGAAAGATAGAGATAAATTGGCATCAGTCATCTACACATTTGCCAGAAGAAAGAAAGCTTTGGGATGTGTGCACCTGTGTACTTGGCGCATTACAATCAACAACCACTATCAGCAACTATTGTGTAGCTTATATAACAAAGGCAGAGGTGGAGAATCATCAGCCAACTAGAAATGTCTATCTTGGACTTGCTTATTGAGCTGATCCAAAACAAAATCCAATCCAAAGGCTGTGGTGGAACCTGGCCTCCTGTGTTTTGACATAATTTCTTATATATGATGATTAGATCATGAAGAACAGAGCATCTGAAGAAGGGCTAAAAAGCAGTTAAAGAACAGAGGACAATGATTGAGTCACTTACTTCAAATGACAGAAAATAAAGTTTTCCAAAGTCCAGATGAAGTTTAGAACACTGAAGAAATTGCTCAGTCATCTTCCTCTTGTCCAACTTTTTTTTCACTATCTTTACATAATTTCTGCCTCTTTTTTTCAAGCATGCATCTCCCATTTTCTTACCCTATTTCGTCCTCGTTCTGCTCATTTTTTCCAAGTATCTTCTGTCCTTTTCACTTTTCTTCTTAAACCCAGTGGCACTTTCTACAAAGCATTGCAGTCTTTACAAAAGCGTATTTACTGAGTGACTGTTTTCTCAGATTTAATTATTAAGTATTTATATAAATACTAAGTATTTATAAAATTATTAAGTATAAAGTTGAAATATTAGTGTCTAGTTGAGAAATCAAAGTTGAAGTTTATTCGGCAATTCAAACTGAGAATTTAAAATCACAACCAACCAGTTGCCTGAGTTGGCTATTCCACAAGCCCAAGTTTGGTTACAGGTTTTTTTTCTTATTCTTAGTGTGGGCCAATGGTTGGATCAGGTTTAAAAAAAAAACACAGATTTATGTATGGTTATCAATGACATTGAAAAACTGAAGAATACTGGGTAACAGCTGACACAATTAGTAAGGATATAGTTATATCGCCACCCTCATTCCCATGCTAGGGTGGTATTTACAGGAAGGGAAAAGGCAGAAAATGGGGCAGTAATTCTCTTCCTACAATGGCCCTAAAATCCAAAGCACTTACCTTTTTATGGAAAGGCAACAAGAGGAAGAACCAGGTGGTCCCTTCCTCACACCTGGGATATCAGGATTGAGCTCTGAATTCCTGGTGTTGACCTGGGCCAGACTTAGTTGTTGCTGGCATTTGGGCAGTGAACCAATAGATTCAAAATTTCTGTCTCTCTCTTCTATCACTCTACCTTTCAAATAAATAAATCTTGGGAAAAAAAAGGAGAGAGGGAGAGCTAGTGATGAGGATACTAACACTCAAAGCTGATCAAGTTACATAACACCTGTTGAATGAAGTAGTCAATTCACACTGAGTTGCTTCTGGCCTTGTTCACCATGTTTTGGAGAATATGTGCTTCCCCTGCTCACCCTAAACTCCCGCCCTCACCCTATAAGCTTATCTCATGCATACATTTGCTTTACTTTCAAGAACAAACATTTGAATCAATTGGCTAAATATTGATCAGAAGCTCTAATAGTTAAGTCAAATTTTTGCAACACCATGAAAGGTCTCATCCAGAATCTGAAAAGTCTTATCCAAGCTCTACAGTTGAGCTAAAACCCAGGGTCATAGGTTGTGGCTGACCTGTTGTTCCTTGTATCAGGTTTCTCCTTGGAAGGAGTATTTTCTAAGCCTTTTTTTATTTGGGAGGGAGTGCAGGGGAAGAAGAGAGAGAGCTAGAGAAGCAGAAGTTGGCCAAGGCAATTCTGAGAACAGAAGATACTGACAGTGAGGGGAGTGGACAATGGAAGGTCACTTCCCCTGGCTGCTCCAGTTCCATCACCTGCTGGGGCTGGCTACTGCAGAGATTCTTTGTTTTGGCTGTTTGCTTTAATTCTGGGATAGTTCCAGTTAGCCTTTTCACTTTTTGTAAAGTAACAATTCAATCATTTTCCCATGTCTGATGTTTTTCATTAGAAGAATAACTGCCCCACTCTAATTGTTTAAGTATACAAAACACCACACTATATTTATCAAATGTAGCTGTCTTGGCCGTTTTAAGGTTGAGTCATCTCTAGTAACATCCTTTCATTTCAAGAAACACTTGCAACTTTGACCTCCACAGAGACCCTACTTGTATCCTGACAGACTGCTGGCAGGGGACTGATTGTCCTGTGTGTGATGAAGTTTATTGCAGATGCTTTGCTTGTTATTCTGGTTCACACAAACTCCAGTCGAGTGTGTTGCTCTCGGCAGTATCTCTATTTCTTGCACTAGCTGCCTACCACAGCCATGGGGCCTCAGTGCTGGTCATCAGCTATACGTGTGTATCCCAGGATGAGTCAGTTTAGTACCGATGTTGGGGTGTCCCTATGGGACAGCTGCTTATCTCCAGAATTCCTTTCAGACATGGTATCCCTAAACTACCAATCACCTGAAAATGCTGGCAACTGGGTGGTAGGAGCAACATGTCCTTAACTACAGAAGTCTCACCTTTTGTCTCGTTAAACTATGTTTGGGTCTGATCAAAAGGGAAGACATACATTCTTTTTCCAGCTGATTTACTTCCTTAGTGCCCAATACATTGGGTTTGGATTTTGCTATTATCGAATTATCATATTATTGCTGCTACTGGAAAGGCAGAGCTATAGATGGAGTGGGAGAGGTGGAGAGAGAGATTCAAAGAACAACCATCTTCTGGTTCACTCCTCACGATGACTGCAATGGCTAGGAGTGGGCCAGGCTGGAATGACTGAGTCATAGGAAGTAGCTTTACTCGCTGTACCACAATGCTGGCACCCTGGTATTCTCCCAACCCTTCAAACACCTGGTTATCTATCATGGAGGATTACTTACTCCATGTATGGAGTGTAGATGATGAACTGGATAAAAATAACCAAAAAGCAGGAGGCTTGCAACCAAGACAAACACATCTTGCCAGCTGAGGTTCTGAGTCCTTGCTGGTACTGAGGCACTGGGGTCCAGATGGTGCTACCATGGGTCTCAGATGGTCTGCTCTGGGTCCTGCCTCAGTTGCCAAGACTTTCAAGTAAAAATAATCAGTTTGGTTGAAAAATCAAGAATGAAGTTGTCCAGAGAGTCAAATGGAGAATTTGAGACCCAGAAACAACCAATTGGTGGTGAAACTGGCTGCCCTGCAAGCCCCAGGGGAGTCGCAGGTGTTTCATTTTTCTTGTAGGGTAGATACATGCACAGAATCAGGTGTAAACAGCTTTGTTTATGTGTGGTAACCAGTTATGCTGAAGACTGAGAAATGCCTCGTTGAAAAAACCAGAACACCTGGAAACATCCATAACTTTAATCATGGACCACAGAGAAATGTTACACTCCACACCCCTTCCTACACAGGAGATGGCGTGCTGAGTCACTGTTCCCACAATGATCCAGACACCTACAGCTCCCTCCTTCTCAAGGGTTAGTATTTTTCTTGCCTGTGGCTGATGCTTCCTTGGTCAAAGGTGAGGTTCACTGAAAAGTCAGAACTTGAGAACCAGTTGCAAGGCGTCATTACATCATCGACAAGGTTCTGGCTGATTTAGGCCTCAGCAGTCATGAAGTCTGCATTTATTTAAAAGTGCTGTAAAATAAAGTCACCCAGCTAAATTGCATTTGGATTCATTCCTCTCTATTTGACAGATTATGTGATTTCTTTTTCAACTATTGACATAATGTTTTAGATTCAATGCTTGATTATGGCTTGTATTTTAATAGCTTCAGCAGTGCAAGATGACATTAAATGTCATATCTATTTTGTCTGGAAAGAGAAACATTTCACCAACTGTTGTTAATTTTGGAAGTCTTATTTTTTATTAGTCAATAATCTCAGGAAAATATGTATGTGTATTTTTTCCCACAAAGCTTAAACTATTTCACTTTAAGAGAAAATTCTATGTGCATCAATCTGTGTCACTTAATTGAGACTTTAAGGGATGCAATTTATGAAAATAATAATGTACACCAGAATATGTGATAAAGCACCATCAGTACGAAATTAGTCACCTGGAACTTTCCTTAAGTCTTTCTCAAGATTGAAGTATTCAAAGTAACATAACTGAGTTCTGAGACAGAGGGATAGAAGCTGGGGACACTAAGATTCTGAGTGCTGAGCTTCGAGATTTTTTTTTCCTGCAGTTGTCTTAAGAGTGACCTCATATGGCCTTCAGGGCAGAACACAAGAAGTCCCTCGGGGGAAGCAGATGTGACTGGCACAGTGGAAGGTGTCTCACCCTATACTGTGATTGGGAAAGCAACTCAAAAAAATAAATCACTGAATATGCAACAATGACAAAGATTAAAGTCCATGAAAGAAGCCAAGGCAGTCTTATGTGTGTGGCTATAATAGGAAGACCTAAAACTGATTGTATGAACTAGCAGTGTTTTATGTCCCAGCAATGCACCTGTAATGACCCACCTGTTAGCCCTGTACACTGCTACCCCAGGGAAACCTCAGGATAATACTTGGATTCATTATCTCTAGGATTACAATGTCTGTGGTTTGCACATGAGCTTTGTCTTGCGTTTGAGAGTTCTATTTTGATAGACATGAATGACTTCAGAGTAGGCGATGATAAATAATGATACCTAGTAAGAGTGGGGGAAAAAAAGGAGAGGGGACAGGGAGGATTGGATAATAGGCACCAAAATGCAGTTAAAGAAGATAATTTTCTAAATTTTTGCAGTTCACTAGAGTGACTATAACTTAAAACAATTCATCATATATTGGAGAAGAAGTACAAGGGAGACATTCGAAGCCTCCAAATATAAAGAAATGATACAGAGACAGAAATTTTAATTAATCAGATTTAATCATTACACTTCGCACAAATGTACTGAATATCATGTGGTACTTCTTCTATAAATAGGTACAATTACAAGTTGAAAAGTTAAAAAAGCAAGAAATTTGTTCAATGTAACTGCTTTAATTTACACCATAAATTCAGATAACTTCCAAGCTTAGCTTTATTTTCTATGAACAAATACATTTTAAAACAGATTTGTTTACTTATATTTGAAACGCAGATCCACAGAGAAAAGGAGAGACAGAAAGATCTATCTCTACTGGTTCTCTCCACAAATACACATAGCAGTTGAGCTGAGCTGATCCAAAGCCAGGAACCAGGAGTTTCTTCTAGGTCTCAATGCTTTGGGTCATCCTGTAATGTTTTCCCAGGCCATTAGTAGGAGCTGGATGGGAAGTGGGGAAGCTGGGATACAAACCGGTGCCCAGAGGGGATCCTGGCATTTGCAGGGCAATAATTAGCCAATTGAGACATCGTGCTGGGTCCTGAACAAACACGTTTCAATGAATGGTCTTCACAAAAGCAAAATTAGAGGGTGAATTAAATCACCCCGCGAAAAAACTGGTAATTGTATCCAGAGAGTTGGAAATATTCAAAGAAATAAAAGCAATTCCAATACATACTCTGTGTGTGCTTAAAAATATTGGCTAAATGAAATTTGCCAAATTCATAACATATGTGAACTGTACACTGAAATGGAGAAGATTCCAGATGATTTGTTATTTCACATGTAGCTGAAGACCAATTTAATTATACCCCCAAAGAGTGCTCCAGAGCCCTAGAAATTTTGTTTTATTTTGCACAGATTTCTAGCTTCATTTGCACTTGCCTACAAAGACTCTTTAAAATGTTTATAACGGTGCATGTTATGAAAACTGTGAGTAGATTTCAACATTGTTGACCCAATTTAACTCATCTTTGGAATTTCATTTTCTATGAGTTTTTTCAATTCCCTTATAAAAGACATTCCTTCTCTTCCACACAGCTTCAAGTGAAGTTTGTAAGACTATAGTCAGAAAGCCAAGAAATAAGTAGCAAAGGTTATTGGAAAAAATAATAAAATGAAGCTGCAGATCCAATTTGCCCTGTCCTCCCTGCCCTGCCTTCTAATTCTGATTTTTGCACTAGGCTCACCATTGTAATTCACCAGAAAACTCCAAGTCTCATTAATCCTGGTATCTAAATGATCAGCTAATGATGAAACTCCCTTCTTTCTTAGTGTTCTCTCTGGGTTTTTTGGAAGATTTAGCTTTTCTTTTTTTCCTTTTTCAATTTAGATACACAGATCTTCTATGTGCCAAGTTCACTCCTCAAATGTTTGCAACAGCTTGAGCTTAGCCAGGCCAAAGCCAGGAGATAGGAGCTCCATCCAGGCATCTCACAGGAGTGGTAGGAACCCAAGTACTTGAGCTGTCACTTGCTGCTTCCCAAGTGCACCAGCAGTGAGCTGGGTGGGAAGTGGAACACCTGGAACTCCAATCTGCGCTGCAATTGGAGCTGTGCACCTTCCAAGCCACACTTAACCTGCTATACCACAACAGCCACCTTTCTTTCTATGCACTCCTATTTCCAGCATTTAGATCATCACCCTGTCATGTCTGCAGGCTTCAGATTCCCTTAGCCCAGGCTAATCCAGTTGTTAATCAGGTGCTTTTGGAAATCTTGATTTCTTCATGTCATTCGTTGCCAACTTTTAGTAGGTCCCTATTTCCCAGCACATGCAATCTTAGTTCTCTGCATGGCTTTTAGGAATCCCCATTATGCTTATATACACATCTCTGTTGTATTCATTTTTTTCTTCCCAGCTTGGAATCACATAAATTAGTAAGGTCAGTCACCACTTTTTGTACAAATGTATCATGTTTCTTCCCAATGCCTCACCTTAGATCCTCTTGTTTCAAAAAAAACAAAAAACAAAACAAAACAAAACAAACTCAACCCTTTGTGTCTCCACTTAACATCTCCTTTAAAGACAAACAAGACAAACACAGTCCCACCTGCCCTCCAGATCCCTCTAATTCTAATGCAACTCCTTTGCTGCCACTCCTCTGGTCTTTGACTCAGTCCGACTTAGAGGGCTCTGTATCATTTCATAAATTATTGCTGTACTACCGTGAATGAACCCATTTCTTGAATTTCAGCATTACTTCCTCAAGAAAGCCTATCCCCACCATCCCACCATCCCACTCACCTCCAATTTAGTTTAGATTCCCAAAGCGTATGTTCCCACTGCTTGCACACAGTAGGACTCAAAGCACTTGTTGGTGCATGTGTACTTCTTTCCTGCAATGAACACTTTAATGATATCAGTCTAATCCATCCATATCAGGCATCCCCGTAACCCACAGTGTCTGGCATACACCAATTGCATGCAAACCAGCTTCTATCTTACTGTTAAGTTCTTGTCTTGTTTTTTTAAATTTCCCAAGCCAAGTGTTGTGTAACTTAAACATATATTCAAAGTCTTTTCTTTAAATATAGAAAAATCATTTCTGCCAATTGGCTTATTCTTCATGGAAATGGTGGAAGGGCAAGGTTCAAATGTATTTTAATAAGTTAATTAAGAGAAAAAAGTTCTTATTAGCAAACCACAATGGAAGGCAAAGACAACACAACCTTGGGGGCCATGAGTTACCTGAGGTGCAGCCCCAACAGGGAAGGGTGAAGGCAGATGTTGAGGGTCTCTCCTTGCATTCCATAGAAGAGCATGCTCTTCTGATGGTTAGCTGAGCTGACAGTCTTAGAAGACAGGGAGGTGCAGGTTCAGACACGGCCAGTAGGATCTACAGCTTGTCCTGAATTTACAACTAATGCTCCACCCACCATACTCGTAAAAGGATGCTGGACTCCTTCAATTACCCTCAAGGCTAATATTTCTTCCCAGAATTTTTTCCAAGAAATCATCTTTGATTCAAGATGAGGCAACAGCTCAATTCTGCAGATTTCTCATGCAAAACCTGAGTTTCTGTGTCTCCTTTATTAAAGTAATTGGTAGTTCATCATTCCTGTTATAGTCTTCTCTTTAAACCAAATCTCTGACATTTCACTCCATGGTCCATGGTTAGGAACAGTCTGACCTAAAGTGTAAATATAAGGACCTGAAAGCAGTGAGAATCTCATTTTTTGAGGGTCTTCTCATTGCCCTCTCTGCTTCTCTTCTTTCATTCTCCCTGGGACTTATGAATTCCAGAGCAGGAGTTCTTAAATGGGCACAAAGACCTTTGGAGATCCTAACGTGTCTGTGCATGTAGCTAGTGAACAATTTGTTGATGGACTGTCTTTTCTTTCCCAGTGGTCCCAATGGAATCACTGATACCAAAGATTTGGACCTATGAATCCCAGAAATGTAGGCTATCTTCAGGCCTCATTTCTTCCTTTGCTTAAATTTATTTGTTGGGTTATCTAGTTAAAAATGAGGAGACACAGCAAGCTCCCATCCATTTGTTCACTCTCCAAATGCTCTCAGAGCTGGGCTAATCCAAAGCAGAATGTCAAAAGCACCCCAAGGATTTCCCTCAAGGGTAGAAGTACCCAGGAACTTGGATTATCACTTGCTTCTTCCAAAGCTGTGCAGTAGCAGCAAGCTGGAAGCGGAAACAGAGCCAGACACCCTGGTATGCAATGTCAGCGTTCCAACCTCATGATATAATAGCTCAGCCAAACACCCACCTCAGACCTCAATCTTGATCATTTTTTTAATGATCAAGTTATTCAATCTTAGTAGCACAATCTTTGCTTTGGCAGCTGATATGAAATAAGGTCATTCATTCATTGGTTCGGAGTATCTATTAGATACTAGACATTATTCTTGCTAATGTTGAAACAACATAAAATGGACACAGTAAGATGTTTTAGGAAACAATATTTTCTCTGTATAAAGGTCTTAGCTAAGTGCGTATTACCTTTAATCCATACTAAAGAATTATGAAACAGGTATTATTATTGTTGTTGTTATTATTATACTAATTCAAGTTGAGGAAACGGGGGCAGTAACCAAATTCATGTTGTTATAACTCATAAGCAGTAATCACAAAAGATGGAGGATTCTCTGTAAGTTACCCCTCCAAAGTATTAGAAGAATTAATGCCAAGTCTGCAGTCAACCAAGTGTGCAGTCCACAAGAATGATGAAGTAAATGCTAGCAGAGCCCATCACTGTAATTCTCTAAAAGTGCACAATGCCTCTTCCTTAGGCTTCCCATCAGCTCGTCTCGTTTCCTGGTGCACTGGGAGCCGAGGACAGTAAGTTTCATTTGTGAGCCTCAGTGCTCTAAATGCAAATGGCAGCTCTGACATCACCGGCTCCTTCCTCTCCTCTCCTCATGCTAAGGATTCTCTGATTGCTTCCCCACACTCTTTCATTTCCACATGTCTTCATGGATGTCTTATCTTTACTCGCAAGAGGATAACATGTCCTACAAGCAGCAGTTAATTACATCAGCAGCAGTACTTTGCAAGCCCAGCTTCACTAGAGGCCCAACAAAAAGCCAAACTGTGTTAGTCACACATCTGAGCAACACCAAAAACTCTTTCCATTCATTTTAATCACGTGTATTTACATATATTTACAATTGTCTCTGCTTAACCAGAAATAATTCCTTTTGGAGCTTAGTCATCAAATCACTTGGCTGAATGTCCCAGTGTTTAAGTAAGTTTAGCTTTCACTTGTTCATAACCACCTAACATGGTATTTCTTCCTTCTCCTCTTTCTCCACTCCTTCTTCTCTTTCATTTTTGTGCCATGTGTGTTTCTTGCTGCTGTTTTCACAAGTTTAAGATTTTATATTTATTCATTGGCTAGATGTTTTTATGTGTTTATAAGATATTTTAAAATGATCATCACTTTTGTTAATTTTCCTTTACTAACAATCATCTGGGAAGTCTAGTGATTTGAAAATTAAAGAGTTGGGATCTAGAATTAGCAGTTCAGTATGGTGTTCCCTTACATTACACGGTTATGGAATTATTGAAATATGGATTATGTCATGTGTGAAATGGTTATATTTTGCATATAACAGCTTCCATTCATGTATTTTTTTAGTTTTTAAATCAGCTACTAAAAGTTGTGAAATTATATGTGATTCACATTATGTTTCTATTGGACAGCGCTGATATATATAGACAAATGTTTCATTTCACCCCATGTAATAGAACAAAAGTATTCCAAACTGATACAGAGTTACCTAAGTTATTTACCTGTTGATCAATTTTGTTTAGGTAGTACATAGGGGCAACTAATACCTGTGAAATTATAGATGCTCAGAGAACAAATGGAAAAGGAGAATTTTAAAATGATTTTCAGTTACATATTTGTTAAGGTTTTTGTACTGGACACTAATTTGGGATTCTTTTTCTTTTTCAACAAAAGCTTTGGAGTTAAAATAATGTATATTGTTTAGAAAATATTTATTTTTTTCTTTAAATGTTTACTTATTTCTTGAGAGAGAAAAGAGAGAGAAGAGTGTGTGAGTCCCACCTGCTGGTTCACTCCTCAAACACTGACAGCAGTTGGGGCTGGGTTGAGCTGAAGCCAGGACCCAGGAGCTGTGTGTACACTCCAGATCTTCCACCTCAGTGTCAGAATCTAACCATGTCATCTATCACCTCTGCTAACCCAGGAATTGCATTTTCTGGAAGCTGTAATTTGGAAGCAGAGCCAGCAATTGAAAATAAGCACTCCAAGATGGGATACAAGCATTTTTTTTTTCTGGCAGCTTCAACACTAGGCCAAACCCTTGAAAAAATAATTACTAAAGAGAGTAGAGTCTTAATTATTTTCTAATATTGACCTTCACTGAAAATGAATACATCCTTTAATATTGATCTCATGAAACCAAGAAAGACAGAGTGCCAGTTCCACACTGCTGAGAGGAGCTTTCAATGATTCATACCTGCAGAGCTAATGTTCCCCAGATGCCCTTTTCATGAACATATGTTAGGAAACACTATCCACAATCCATACTGACATACAGTTGCCTGTATTCTGGATGAATCTAGGCCTTAACCATGTCTGGGATTTTTGAAACATGAGCTGGAACAGGAACACACTGGATTAGGTGTCATGATGTTGATGTTATCCAGTATGCAAATGCCTCATACATGTGCACACACTTAAACACGTGACATTAACCAGGAAGATTAAAGATTTTAGACTAGTCAGTAGACCACTTAATTATTTAACTTGAAAGAGAGGGAGAAAAGTAAGAAGAAAACACACACATGTACACACACACACATCTCTTGATAGTTTACTCCTCAGATGGCAACAATGGCCAGAGTTGAGTCAGGAACTCTATACGAATCTCCTACATGAATGGCAGGGACCCAAGTGCTGGATCAGTCACCTTCTACCTCCCAAGGTATACACCTCGGAGGCTAGAAAACAGAACTGGAGCTGAGAGTCTAACGCAGGCATCTGCAGTGCCATCTTAACCACTGTGCAAACAGCCACCACCAATCAATAAACATTCATTGATTGCCTGTTCTATGGTCAGCACTATAAGCTGTGAAGTTGTATGATGGGGTTTGGCGTAAACAAACATGCAGCTGCTTAGGTTCTAAGTTTCCTTTAGGTCATCATCCAAGTGAAGGCTAATTTCGTTTCTTCTTAGTGTTCCTTACCTCAAAGTTCAGAATGTAATATGCCTTGGCTTTGAAAAAGGACAAAACAGCAGACAAAGGAAGGAGGAAAGGGACCTTAGAAAAACAGCTTGGGGGCAATAGCAGTGCCCTTGGTGGCAGCACACTTCATCCAGCAGGGATACTTAGAGCCCAGTGTTCAAGAGCATAGGGTCTTCAGTTGGCTCCACTTCCTACCAACTGGATACTATTATTTATGAGGGTGTCATCTATCTAATCCTGCATTTAGTTTTCTCCTCTGAAAAGTGACAGTGATTATTATTCTCATCTTCTACAGCTATAAAAATTAAATGATACAGTAGCTGTCAATTTCTTCACCAAACATAGTATCAGTAAGGGCTCATTAAATATAAAAATATTATCTAAGTTCTATGGTACAGATCTAAGTCTTCTTCCCACGTACTGATTTTCTTCCAGATATGACACAAACTCCATCATTGCCTCTACCACGAAACCCTTGTCAGCACACACATCCATTAAGATATCACATTGCAGGGCTGACCTTGGGGAAAACATGTTTTTTTCCTTATGAAATTTTTGGTCCTTTGCATTCTGTTTTTAATATTGTCTCCTTAAAAAAACTAATATAGATTATCAGAGTGAATGTATGTTATATAATTCTCTCAAGAACACTTTGACTTAAAAATTAATGTGTTGAGGGGGCTGTATCAGTGATACAGCAGGCTTACCCTTTGACCTGTGGTGCCAGGATCCCATGTGGATGACACTTGATGTCCAAGCTGCTCTACTTCCCATCCAGCTCCCTGCTAACACACCTGGACAGCAGCCAGAAGAGACCCAGTGCTTAGGTTCCTGCACCCATGCGGGAAATTGGAAAGAAGCTCCTGGTTCCTGGCTTTGCACTAGCCCAGCTTTGATCACTGTGATCATTTGGGGAATGAACAAGTGAATGGAAGACCTCTGTGTCTCTCCCCTCTGTAATTCTACCTTTCAAATAAATAAGTAAGTAAGTAAATCAATCTTTAAAAACTTAATGGTTTGCCCACCTCACTTGATTTGGGTGTTATGAAAACACAAATACAGTAGAACTTTAATATACTTAAGAAATAGGCAACAAATATATACATGGTTTTTGTGACTATATATGCATATGCAATGCACAGTAGACAAAATACTACTGTGCCTATCAGAGTTATGTCATGTAATGTTTCACAATGAGTTCTGGCGTATTTGCAATATCAAGGGTATTTGAGATTTAAAGATAAGTTCTCCTTGCTCTCCCATCTAGCTTCTTTTTGACTCCTTTAGATAACAGGACCAATGATTGACTCCTCAATAATAAATGAAATGATTCATTTTCTTTTGGTAAGATTTATTTTTTTATTTATTTAAAACGCAGAGTTACACACCAGCCAGGGTTGTACAAGGTTGAAACGAGGTTCCCAGAGTTTTTCTCAGTCCGCTATGTGGGTGCGGGGGCTCAAACACTTGGGCCATCTTCTGCTGCTTTTAGGTGCTTTGGGAGGGAGCTGAATCAGAAGTAGAGCAGCCATGCTTTGAACTGGTGTTCATATGGGATGCTGGCATCACAGGTTTAACCTACACCACAATGCTGACCCCTATTCTTTCTCTTAAAATGATGATTTACCAGATTACAATGTTCTACAGTTACAATAGGATTTTCCAGGTCAAACCAATGAATTCCATATGCTAACTCTACTAGTAAGTATATTTTAAACTTTAATTTAGCATACCCATATACACATATACACACATAGCATGAACAGACATTTTCTAATGCAAGCTGTAATTTGGCAGTTTCTTTTGCCAGATTCTTTGTTACCCATCTTTTTAATCATGAGAAGGGATTCTGACTGAAAATGTTTAGAATCAAACTATATTCTGCATCAAGGTTTCCCACTTAACTTTTTGCAATCAGCACACTAATATTTTTCTGCTCTAAGTATTATGGGCAGGAACATGATTGTAGAATCACTCTAATTTATTTGGATAGGCTGCTCTTTTTTTTAAGATTTGCTTTTAATTTTACTGGAAAGTCATATATACAGAGGGGAGGAAAGACAGAGAGAAAGATCTTCCATCCATTGATTCATTCCCCAAGCGGCCACAATGGCCAGAGCTGATCTGATCCGAAGCCAGGAGCCCGGAGCCTTCTCCAGGTCTCCCACGCGGGTGCAGGGTTCCAAAACTTTGGGCTGTCCTCTTTCCCAGGCCACAAGCAGGGAGCTGAACGAGAAGCAGGGCCACTGAGATTAGAACTGGTGCCCACATGCGATCCTGGCGTGTGCAAGGCAAGGACTTTACTTGCTAGGCTATTATGCTGGGCCCAACAGACAGCTCTTTAACAGATGTTTTCAGGAGATCTCTCAAATGACAAATTTAATCCCTTAAGACCTCATTAGAATGCTGTCACTATATGCCAGACAATTGTATCTGGTGGTTTTCAAAGGGAACAGTAATATCTAAACTTCAAATTGACTTTGTTTCCAACAACATCACTTCTTAAAAGGATTTTTCATACTTTCAGTAGTTACTACAGCCCACAGGGAACCATTCCAAGCTCTTTTGAGAGGCCCCCCTGTGGCAGGCTTTCCATGCCTGAGGAGTTAGGAGCCTTTGCCATTGCCCAGGACACTTGGGGACAGCATATTTTGAAGGAACAGAGTGAAACATGAGAAGGCAAAGCCTTGACATTTGGAAAAACAGGCCATCTTGTTTGGCAAGATGACACATTTGTGTCATTCCTCTCTGCTGTTTCTCTGTAATGCTGGAAATGTAGGAAGGATGCTGAGAGCATGGATTACACAGTGGGTAGGCAGGTGATTGCCATGGACTGAATCAGTGGCATGGCATCAACAGTGGTGCTAATTGCTGCAAAACAATTTTTCCTCTTTCTTTTTTTTTTTTAAGTTTTTTCCCTTTCTGATAATGATCTCGACTACCTGCCTTAGACAATTTTCAGCAAAATGGTATGCAAAGTAGCCCCCAAAATGGACCATCAGACATGCAGACTCCAAGCTCCCTAATGAAAAATAACAACAAAAAACAATGAGCAATATACCTTGAGTTGGAAGACAGGATATAACTTAGTCACATGGAATACATCTGGTGGCCAAGACTGCTCAGCAGACTTCACAGAGGAGGTGAATCTCACTGTGTAGTCAGGAGCCACAACTCCTGGCATGCTCCTCCAAGAAATGGGGCAGAACATGAGTGGAATGTTTCAGGCTGGGTAACCACTAGTTACTGACTCAGATACAATCTGGTCCCCTGCAATGTAGCTATTTCAGAAAAACATGGGGAAACTGAGAGGGCCTGTGCTGGGAAGGTTCCAATGCCATCATCTTGAGGGAAAAGGGTGCAGACAGCTGAATACTAATGGAGTGATACAGGATATCATCCATTGCAGATATGTGCCTGCTTGCAGATACAACACGGAAAATTAAATACAAACACATGCAGGTGACACATTACCTGTAAAAATAGAGCTAAGCACAAATACTCTTCAATTGTCAGTCTTTCACTAGGCATTCCAAATCTCTATTTTCTGCTTGGTTCCAGAATCAGCTACTTACTTAGCAAGGCTTTTAGAATGAAAAAAGTATAAAATTTTCCCTTCTTGCCTGGTTTGATTTTAAGCTATTTCCACATCTTCCATTTTTTCCCGTTGATATGTTTTGGGAAGCATGAATATAGTTCATTTAATTGCATTCCACATATAGCTATTATCTCTCCTTAGAATTTATAGTTCGGATTCTTATTTGGGACCCAGAACACCCACCTTTCTTCACAGGACCTGGGTCTGGATTAAGCTGTGTTTCCTGTATTGGGCACCATCATTCGTCTTCTTGCACTGCCTTGATCCACTGGTACTCTCCATGAAAGTTCAACCTAACTGATTAACTTTCTTCATGATCTTATGTTGTTCCCACTGACTTAGTGGAAGTTTCCTAGAGGCATATCCTGAAAACAAAATTCAAGTGCAAGTGATTTTTGGGGAGAGGAGTTACCAGTAGAAAAAACAAAGCAATATGAAAACAGTACCAAAAGGAAGTGACAGGAGAAGCAAAAAAGATGAATCATTAAAAAAATTACCACTCTGAGCAGCTAGAGGTGAATTTTACTTGGAAAGATGGACTAGAACATACAGGACACAATTATCCTAAACAAATGAGCTAGAATATTTATTCATCAATTCCTTTCTGACCTTATTTGAGAGTTGTTTGGAAGGGTGATTATTCTCCCATGCTTCTGGTTTGCCTCACATAAAAGTAAGCAATTGCAGTCTTCAACAAAAGAGCTGCAAATGTTGGGTGTTGGAAGTTGACTCTCTGCATGGAAAGGGTAAGTGCCGGGGAGATCATAATCTGCCATCCCCTAACTGTGGGCTACAACCTTAAATATGCTTCAACCCCAGGATGGATCAGATCTCATGTGCCAGCTGTGAGAGTCTGTGTTGCCAGCTCTGAATTGGATTTGAACCCCAGTTGCATAGTTATATAACCCAAGTTCCTATTCCTGTTTCTGCACTAAATACCGGTGATCCCAAGATGAATGAGACATGATTCTTCCTTCAGGAAGTAAATTGTTTAGAGTTTAAAATCACCTCCTCACTGCCTTCCAGAAGTCCACTTCTCACTTTCTTTTATGCTCTGTGTCCTGCAATATCTACCTGTTGATTCCAACATCTTTAGGAAGTCTCTCTTCCTAGTCTACCAATAATTATCTGGCATCCTTTTTTCTTGATGTTTCCAGTCTTGGTTCACTCCATTTCACTCCAGGGTTACCATGTACATTGGGTTTCACTATGTTAGTGTTGTTCTTTGTTTTCTTGTAAGGCTCTATTAGCAACCTTCTAACTCAAGGTGGAAGCTATTCCCCACACCATGATGATTTGATGTATTTTTCTAAAACATTATTTTTAATAAAGATTTATGTTATTTATTTGAGCGGCAGAGTTAAGAGGGAGAGGAGAGATCTTCCATTTGGTGATTCACTCCCCTAATGGTCACAATAGCTAAGACTGGGCCAGATTAAGGTTAAGACACAGAGCTTCATCGGGGTCCTGCCAGATGCATTAGCAGGAAGCTAGATTGGAACTGGAGTGACTGGGACTTAAAACAAAACCCATATGGGATGTTAGCATCACACAGTAGCTTAACCAATTATACCATAGCACAAGCCCCAAAATATGTTATTTTCTGATAAAACTTTTAATTGCTTGTTTCCCAACTTCCAGTTTTCTGTGTCAACCCAATTAATCTAGTCCTGGTCAAGCAGTGTGCACTTTCAGGCCCCACATTCCCACTTACATCACTTACCCCACTGGCCTGATTTTCTCTCCTCTGCATCCAGCCCCACTCCTTTGTTCAGGTAGAGCTGAGATCTCTTTTTTCTTTGAAACTTCTACCCAACCTTATCTGTGCCCAGCCTTCTTCACAGAATCTGTTATTGCCTCACATTTTGTCATGCTCTGAAATTTGTGACATTATTTCTATATAACCAATTATATAGTCTCATAATTAAAATAGGTAATATTAACACCAACATGACAAGATTCTCTAAAACTTTATCATTTTGCCCCATAGCTATACTATGGATAACTCCTATTTTTCCCTATTTCAAGATTCAGAAACAGCATCTGAGATGATGAGGAACTTGTACAAGAGGGAAACAGTTAAAAATGTTTAGAATTACAATTTGAAACTGGATATGTCAGATTGTTTTAACATTTAGGGTACCTTCCCAGCAGCAGCTATAATACTTCCTCAGTAAAACTGTAAAGTAATAAAAACAAAGATAAAGCTTCTTTCCTTCTACATAGTAATGTCTTATAATTAGGGTAACTCAATCAAGTTGTTTTTATACATTTCGGGGGATTTTGTTTTAATGATTTTGAGAGAGAAGCATTGCAAGGTACTTAAATGCAGTTTGCTTTGCCTACTTAATTTAGGGGAAAATTAATGACCAAAACAAAAGCCTCTACCCATGTTTGGTGAATCTGCTAGGCTGTCAATTCTTCAAAGTCATGAGCAATGTGTGACTTTTCATCAATGTATTTACCTACTGAAAAAAAAAGTCTTAAAAAAATAACAAAGTGTTTTGGAGTCTATATGCCCCACATGAGGGCAGGTTTTTCTTAAACAAAATGTTTGAAACTAGGGACTCCATCCTAAGAAATGAGATGGTCTCTTTGAACAGATTCAGTTACGCTAGAGAAAACAGGACGTCCTCTCTGCTCCGAGCATTTGACTTTGTACTTTCTGTCACCTGGACCTTAGCAAAGGATATCCATGTTGTGCTGTTCCCAACATGCAAACTCCATGCACAGAACAATTTACAGTTTACATTTGGGGAGACAATATAGTCATTGGTCTTTTCCTGGTAGTAGCCATTCTGAAACAACCTTCTACTTGCTTTATTTTCCTGTATGTTGCAATGATTAAACAAATGATATAAATTGACTGATCACTGGACATGTATGCCTCTGTATTAGAGCGTGTTAAGCTGCTGTCTGGGGAGTCACCTCCAAAGGCCCCTGGGTCATTTACTATTCCCTACAGGAAGCTGTAATGCAGTTTGCTTTCTTATATAATGACAGATGTCAAGATTGGCAAATCATTTGCTTATAGCTCACATTAATATCTCTTTTGGGTTTAGTCTTCTTTGGATTACCTGATACAATTTTGGTTCTGTAAAGCAAAAGTGTTGATATTCTTTGTAAAAATATCTAAGGCCAGGCATACTTCACCACTAACACAACTTTACAAAACATGAATACTTTCATGATATGTGTGTTCTCCTAAGACTGCGACACAATTGACAAACCATACTGCTGATATTCAATATCTGGCTGTCCTTCCTAGGTTCTGATGTTTGGAACAATTGTTCAACTACTTCTTCAAATTAACTAGATTTATTCTTAATTGTACACCTGAGGCACCTGAGAATTAAGAGCAAGCAAGAATCAGATACTTGCTGGAGTCAGAAGGAATATCAATAGTTAAGACTGTAATTAAGACCAACGTGACCCACATGAAATGAAATCTAAATGGTTTAGCCCACTCGTGTTCTGTGAGGGCCCAGGAGTTCAGCGAACTGCAGTCCTCAGGGCTCTGAGGTGCTGCTGGATTTCTATGGAGATGGGGAATAGAGTTGCAAAGTCATAGATAGCATCCAGCCTTTGGTAAATTAAGTTGTGGGCCTTGCACAAAAGCCTAGTAGTTAATCCTCACCTTGCATGCACAAAGATTCCATCTGAGTGCCGCTTTGTGTCCTGGCTACTGTACTTCCCATCCAGTCCCCTGCTTTTGGCCTGGGAAAGCAGTTGAGGATGGCCCAAAGCATTGGGGCCCTGTACCACATGGGCAACCTGGGGGAAGCTCCTGGTTCCTGGCTTTGAATTGGCTCAGCTCCAGCCATTGTGGCCACTTGGGGAGTGAACCAACAGATGGAAGGTCTTTATCTCTGTATCTCCTTCTCTCTGAAGATCTGCATTTCCAATTAAATATTTTTGAAAAGTTACTGAATTTGTCTTATTAGAGCCAGAGAACATTATTTGCCCCTTTCCTTTATTATTGAATTATCTTTCTTCATTGCTCAGTAAGAATGTGTTTATTCAAGAGCACTAACTATACTATAGTAAACAGATATTGCAAGTATTATCACCTATAGTTTAGAAATACATTTCTATTTTTTATAGACAATGGGGCTAGAAAATTTTTTTGTCAGATTTTCAGTATTCTTTATTTTTCTTTTCCTACTTCCTTTTGTTCACCTTTTTAAGAATGCCCTAAACATTTCCCCCATGAATTACAACAATAGAATTTTATTTAATCATTACCTCTTTTAGGAACATCTTCATTATATTGTCATTCATTTGGTGTGATTTTTTTTTTCATGTAAACATTTCTGTACTGGAGAAATAAAAAAAAGAATTGACTTGTCACAGATGAGTTCTTATGAAATCTTTTTATTATGTTGTAACAGAAAAAAGGCAAATTAAATAATTTGTAGGAATACAGAGATATTTCACCTACATTTCTGGAGACAGAAAAGGAGAACAACAAAAGAAGCCTAAATTTGGTTTATGCTTAGACAGTTCTTTCCTTCTGAAAAAAAATATGTTAAATTGGAAAAAAACTTGAAATTTTGGTGACTCGTCTCGCAAAATATAGAATATCCCAACTAAGTTCACTGTTCATGCTCTGGTGTGTTAGAGACTGAAGAGACACGGGCCAACTAACCAATGTTTTCTTAATGATTTAAACATTTTCTCAAAGTATTGTTAAAATTGTCACTGTTGCTGATTTAAAAATTAACATTCAAAGTCTCTTTCTTCCTGAAAAATAAACCAAATCATCTGTTAATTTTTGCCAAGTTAAAAAAAACCCCTATTATATAATAATCGTTATTTTGGTTTCTTGAACATAACCTCTCAAACAGAACTTCTGCCCAAACACCCAATGCATCTCTCAGTTCCCCAGGGAGTAGAAAATTCCAGGAAGCAGGAACCATGGGCCTGTGCAAAGCACATGGTTTAACTCTTAGCTGGAGGCAAAGTGGCAGAGCAGAAAATCTGGGACTTGGGACTGCAAGTCTCCTTTCAACTCTTAGCTTCATTACCTAGCAGGTATATAAATTTGAGTAAGTTACTTTTCCTCCTAGAACTTCATTTTTAACTAGAAAAAAAACGAACAATAAAATACTAATCTAGAATTTTTAGAAATAATTAAACATAATGCTGTAACATACTTGAAGGCTATCTGATGTGCTAACAGGCTGAGAGCTCATATCCCTAACATTGTTGGTTCCATTTCTAAACTTTGGTGATTCATAATATCTGTTCTGGTGATATGGCCTTGAAGGAGTTAAGTAAAATGAGGTCTTATGGGTGGGAAGAAAGCCCAGAACATAAAACATGTAGAGACACAGAGAAAAGACCAAAGAAGGACATAACCCTTAGAGGAAATTAATTGTGCAGATACTTGGATGTGGTTCCTTCTCAGCCTCAAGAGCTGTGCAAAGGTCGCTTCCACTGCTTAGATCACTCAAGTGTTTCCTTATAGTAGCCCTACCAAACTAATATAGGCTCACACTAATTGACCGATGAATGTTAACTACGTTAGCTTTTCCATTGAACCACCCAGATACATTTGTTTAAGCATAGTAAAGTGGATGTGTTCATAGATGATGATGATGAGTGACCATCCACTGCAAGAATTAAAGGGTATATTAAAGTATAACTGCTTGAATGCCCTGAGCCAGCAGACCATGGTACTGGAAATTCCCAGCTCCTCTGATTAAAACACAGAAGAGTCCTTTTAAGATGCACATTAATCCATTATCCTGCATCAATGTCTTTAGAGGAATAATTTAAAAGATCATAACCAATCTTAGAGATGAGGATCTTGAGAGCAAAATATCTAGAGTAAGTAAGTTTTCAAAGTAGATGGGGAAAAGGGAAACTAGCTCCAGGGCAGTGTGGGTAAATAAACACCCCTTCCCCTGCCACCACCAAGAGTTGCTGAAGATCTGACGTGGAGACTGGCCATGGGTCATCGAATCCACACAGGGCAGGGGCGGGACACCATGACAGAGTGGAAGAAAGGATACATGCCACTAAAGCCAAAATGTTTAAATCCTAGACTTGCCATGAACCTACAGATAGGATCAATTTATCCCTATGGGACATAATTTCCTTTCAAATTTCCCCCCGCAGCCCACCGTGTGTGTGTGTGTGTGTGTGTGTGTGTGTGTGTTCTCATACAAAGAATCAGATTTGACTCGCAGGACTGGATTTACATGCATTTTCAGACATTAAAGGCCAAGAGATATTTTAGCTTGACTACCACTAAGATAATCACTGGACAATTTTGTAGAAAGTTAAGAAAACAACAAAACAAGGGATGAAGAAACAAATTGAAAATATAAAGGCATATAGAGACTCTCCAACAAGATCGTAGAGATAAAGAAAATCCTAAACACAGAAGAAAGCAAACTCAGAAAGCTCAAACTCTTTTTGCCAAGTTTTCCATTTCTTCCCCGCTTTAAATCACATCTCTCTTAGTACAACTCACCTTAGTCAGACCAGTTAATGACCTCTGCTTAATATTTCTTCAAGAATTTTAATCATCTTTTGACTTACAGGAAGCTAAAAATGATTGAGCTGGAAAAGAAAATAGAGCTTAAAAATATCAAGGCAAGTGGATCACATGAATACAAATCAAAGCAGACAATTTTTGCTTCACAGGAAGTTATCATTGGTGCCAACCAGTTGTTCAGTATTATTGGACTTTAAGAAATAGCAAGTTTGGGCCTGGCTTGGTAACCTAGTGGATAAAGTTCTCACTTTGCATTCACTTGAATTCCCTATGGGTGCCGCTTCGCATCGTGGCTACTCTACTTCCCATCCAGCTCCCTGCTTGTGGCCTGGGAAAGCAGTCGAGGATAGCCCAAAGTCTTGGGACCCTGCACCCACATGAGAGACCCGGAAGAAGCTCTTGGCTCCTGGCTTTGGATCAGCTCAGCTCTGGTAATCGTAGGCACTTGGAGAGTGAACCAGCGGATGGAAGATCTTTCTGTCTGTCTCTCCTTCTCTATGTGGATCTGACTTTTCTTAAAAAAAAAAAAAAGTAATAGCAAATTTGACATTGCAAACAGGAAGGACACATATAGACCTCAATATCCTCACTTACATGAAGATTAATAGCCTCAATGTCCATTTTGGTCCTACTATCCTTGACATTTTGTAGCACCATAACTTTCTTTGGATTTTTCACGCTATTGGTTATTAGCAAAATTCCAATGACCTATTGAGGATGCAGTGAAGGGATATATAACACCTATAATTTGAAGGACTCTGTATTCTGTTATTAAACAGATGCTGTTCTGCTAAATCACATCTTGTTTCCAAGCAGAAAAATCAATGTTTTCATTTGGCTCTTTTTTTTATATGACCAGCCCCAAATTTAAGTGAAGTCATTTCTTGAACAGCAATTTCTTTTATGTTGAATTCACCAAATTTGAATCTCATTTAAAATTGTCACCATGCTGCTGCTCATTTTATGACAGATCCACTTAAACATACTCACTACCACCTTCTTCATCTGGTGCAAGCTATGGAACCAGAGCAAATAACCGTGATTCTATTAGCAGAAAAAAGAATCATACATACCCGCCCCCCCCACACACACACCTTTCCATCCACACAAACATAGCCAAGAGACTCTTTCATAAATGGCTGGTTAAAAATATATATATATTTCAGCAAATGGCATATACATAATTGAAAAATATATCTCATGAATAATGGCTTGCTTTAAAAATAAGACAAAACCCCTGCAGATCCTTCAGTTAGCAGAATGGAAAGAGGGTTTTGTTAGAAATGAAGATGTGACTTTGATGTGATTGCTTCAGATGACACGATAGCACCAAAAATGACCCACTTCGGTTGAGTCCACTTTAAAAGTTTCTGGAGAACAGCAGCCATGTTTTATCTATCTTTGTATCTTCCATGGCATTTAAGACAACATACAATAGGCAATTTACATACTGTAAATCCAAGACATGAATGAAAGTGCACCTCTTGGGCACAGGCACATTGCAGACTCATCAAAATCAGGCTGGTATGTAAAGGGAAATTTTCCTAGGGGAGTTCTTGTCCTAAACCAGCCTGAAATTGGAATGTTCAGTAAAATAGAATGAATTAAAACTAGGCTTATAAAAGGATACACAATTTAAATTGTATTTTAAAACACAATGTTCTGAGATATTAAAAAAATAATTTAAAATAAGCTGTGAAGTGTGAAGTAGTTCAAGTAAACAACACGAGTTAAATTCTGCGCTGTTGGGAAACCCACATGGTTTGTTATTACACATTGGCATATGGGATTAAGCAATTGTACATAATACATCTTGAACAGCTAGTAACATTTCACAGAAAGGGGAATGACTTCTGTGCTTTTCATGAATGAATTGCTCAGCCTTGGCTCTCTGTTTCCTGCACTGAAGCTTGAGACAGTTGAACGAGCAGCTTAGAGGACTACAGCTTGTTAGCCCCGTTTTGGGGAAGGAAATGTTTAGGGGAAGACCTGAGCCTTGTGAAGGCATTGCAGAGCAGGCAGAGCTAAAATTACAATGTGTTTCTCCAGACTGTGACCTTGACGTGGCATACAAATGTGAAAGGCGATACTGCACCTACTTACCATCCTGCCAAGGAGGAAAACCTTCAGTACAACGGGTGAAAACCATTTTTGTAGTTTGTGATGCATGACATGGAAGGGAAATCTACACACTTTACCCCTGTGAAATGTATACTTACCACATTCACAACACACCTGCCATACACTCGGATTTCCTAACAATACCCACAGATCATTGAAATCAATCTATTTAAGAAAATCATGTCACATAATGCTTCAAACTGGGAGAAGCATTTGCTTGTTTGAATAATCTGAGTGCGACATTTAAATCAGGTACATTATGCACATTTCCCTCTCCCTGCTGTGAGGCACATGCGTTTGGGAGAACAGACAGATCTTACTGCTCCGTGATAAGGTCAGAGAGGCTTAGCTAGAATGTAGTGTTACTTAAAGCTCATTGGCTTTGCCTATGGAGTGCAAGGCTGTTACCATGACGACAAGGCTGCCGTTGCTACGGCATCCACAGGCTCATCTGATGTCAAGGCTTCCGGGTGGCCCAGCACAAAAGCTATTACTTCAGGTTGTTTTTCAGGAAGTCTTTGAATAGTAGTGCATGGCTAAAATAACTCCAGGTAAACAAGATTTCCTATACTTTTTCATGTAGGCAGAAGACTGGTCTTGAAAGCAGAAGTAGATCATTGAAAAAAATCTAGTTCTCCCAGTGGGTTCATTGGGGAAATAAATTGTATGAAAACAATGTTTTACCTCACATTTCCTAAATATACTTTTTATGATGATTTTTGAAATAACCTTCACAAAAATCTCCAAGTTGTTTAGGCTGGCAACAGATAACTCCCTGGTAAAAATCCATGATGTTACAAAGCTGGAAAACTCTTGACTATAACATAAGTAATATCATTGTATTTCAGATCTGTGTAAGACTAAATCCAGCCCTTTTGTGGGGCATGAAGGTCATATTAAAAAGTATTCTTGAATATTGTAGCAGAATCTCAAGTTTGAGGCTAATGCTGCTTCCAAGTGATACAGAACTTGAGCTCTCGGGAGAGGAGAGGGTAAGCTACAAGAGGAAAATATCAACCTGAGGCAAATGCGGTGATAAGCACTTAAACTTGTGACTTCATTTAGTCCTTCTGCCGTTACTAGGAGTTGGAAAATCTTTTCCTGTTATGGATAAAGAACTAGATAGAAAAGTTAAGTCAAGAGGGGCAGGCATTGTGGCATAGCAAGTAAAGCCGCAGCCTGTAACGCTGCAATACCATATGGGCACTGGTTCCTGCCTGGCTGCACTGTTTCTTATCTATCTCCTTGCTAACAACCTAGGAGAAGTGGAAGACGGTGCAAAAGTTTAAGCTCCTAGCTTTGGCATGGCCTGGTGCTGGCCACTGCAACCGTCTGAGGGGGGATGAGTCAGCAAATTATAGACTCTCTGTTCCTCTATGTAATTATGAGTTTCAAATAAAATAAACAAATCTTTTTAAAAGACACACAGAGAGATTCGGAGTTACAGAATGAGTTGATCTGCAGCTGCAATTTAAGCTTGTGTATTAGACTAAGCTTTTGTACCTGTAATGATGTGCAACTTTAAGGTGGCTCTCTTCAGCACTGATGTTCACTCCAATGGGTAGCACTTGCAAAATTAGTAATGGCAGAGTTCAAAAGATCACTGTGGAGCTCCTAGGAGGGGCTTTAACGATGTAATCCTACCCCTCATCTCTCAACTGTCTTTAACCTCTTTGCCTAACATTGACCAGCCACAACTCTGTATCTGTAGGAACTTGCTGTCTCTAGAGTAGATATGTTATAAAAGTATTCATCACATTGAGCCTGTTTCACAGGTGGTGGTAGAATCTGATACACAGCTAGTCTTTGTCCTGGCTAAGACATGAACAAGACTGAGCCTGTTGTGTTCAGAGTGGCATGTAGGCCTGGGTAGGACTGGGACAATTACCAAGAGTAACAATTAGTTACTCTTGCGAGTAACACAGTCCATAACTGTGACAGTCCTGAGATTTCAGCCTGTATGCCAGCAAATAAATTAGCCCAGGACGGTTTCTTGGAGACTGAAAGAAAACACAGTATTCTTGGGGTCAGAGGTCAGAGACCATTTATTACTCGGTGCAACTGAAGTAGCTGCAGGATGGGCATTTGTGTTGGTTCCCACAGAGCAATGTGGAATGGGCCAGGTCACATGTGCACATGCAATTGCTCACGCTGAAAGAACCAAACTCGAGATGGTGTTTTTTGTTGTTTGTTTGTAAATGGGAGTGAGCCTGCTTAACCTTCCTGTTGGAGAGAGACATAGTGTTTATCTCCCAGAATTGTTGGTTTAGGTAAATCTCCTTAGAAAGATGTTCAAAAAAGACAGCTGGTATCTTTGTGTTCAAGACATGCAGAAACAGGAGAAACCTGTTGTGAATTTTCTTCCCCCAAATGCCTTTGTTTTTTAAAGATTTATTTATTCTTATTGGAAAGGCAGATATACAGATAGCAGGAGAGACAGAGAGGAAGATCTTCTGTCTATTAATTTCACTCTCTAAGCAGCTGCAACAGCTGGAGCTGTGCTGATCTGAAGCCAGGATCCAGGAGCTTCTTCTGGGTCTCCTACACAGGTGAAAGGTCCCAAGACTTTGGGCCATCCTTGACTACTTTTGCAGGCCACAATCAGGGAGCTGGATGGGAAGCGGGACCACTGGGATTAGAAGCGGTGCCTATATGGGATCCCGGTGTGTTCAAGGCGAGGATTTCAGCCACTAGGCCAAGAGGCCGGGCCTACCTCCTTTCTAATAAATGGATACTTCTTATAATATGACATAGGAACACATTATCTGTGTATATCCAGTGTTGTCTCCTACTGAGTGATGACTGATTAGATTGTCTTGTTTTCTGAGAGGTGCTGCAGCAATACTGCATCACTCCAAATTTTACTTGTAGGGTTAGACCTTAAAAAAATGTGAATATGAGTTTTTCAATTCACTCTAGTAACTTTGCTTTCTCAGAAGAGGGGAGGAAACAGCATGTTGATCAAAGTTGGGCTGAGCTAACAGTCTGCTATCAGTGTCCTCACGTCCTTTTTGCCTCTCTAGAAGTTGGTCTCCAAGCTCGCACTGAAGGTTATCTTTTACCTACATCGAGCTAATCCTGCTTTGACCTCTCACTTCCATTTTGTATCAAATGAGACCATTTCAAATCCTCTCTTGGCTTTTTAGTATAAAACTTAAGCCTTGTAATACGGTTCACAGAGCCCTAGCTACATTCCATACTAAGCTTGCTGTGCCTCCACTGTTCTTTCTCAACTTTCGTCATTCTTTTTTTCAAGCCCTTAAACAAACCATGCTGGAAAACCTTTTCACTTAGCATCTCTCTGTCTGAACTGCTCTCTGCTCATCATGACCGTGTAGCCCAACTCGTTCCTTTTCTAACATGCAGGTTTCAGTCTCAAAGCTAATTCTTCATGGAAAACGGTCATGACACCTCTACCAGATTGTTCCTTTGGGTATATTCCTGGAATGCCGTGTCCTCTTTCATAAAACTCACAACACTTGTGACTAATGTCCTTCTTCCCTGGAAGATACTACCAGTTCTTCTCTTGTGGCTCCATCTTCCAAAGCAATGCCTGAAACAATGCTCACCAGGTATGTGCCAACTGACTTGACATAAAATAGGAAGTTTGTTTGGGAGAGGAAAATTTGTCCTGTTTGAGACAGGCTGTGGTTCATGAGACAAGATGAAAGGAGATAAACCTGAAGGTGTGTTGTCTAGAATCATCCATGTAAGACCAAGGTATTTCATTTATTTACCTAGCAGAGATAGCCTGTTCATTGGCACACTTCTTGCCTGTTCACCAGGTCTAGAATTGGGCTGGGTTCACAACTAGAAACCAAAAATACAACTGCAGGCTCACATATGAATGGCAGGAAGCCAATTACTTGAGCCATTGCCTCCCAGGGTCTGTTTTGGTAGGAAACAAGAGTTCCCAGTCAGAGTGGACCCATATGGGATCTGACCTAGTATGCCACAAGGGCAGCCTATATTGTGTTGTCATGGATTCCGCCTTGGAACAGAGGGCAGCCCAATCAAGCACATGTCTTTCTTGTCACCGTGGTGCTGTTGGTGGTTCAGCATCGAGACCACTGGTACTTATAAACACCAATTATAACCTTCAACATACAATTTAGGACCTGAGATTTTTCCAAAGTAGAATTTACACATACAGTCAATGTAACCAAACCATACAGAGTTGTGAATGTTCAGTTCTTTACATGCCATCTTAGTAGGAAAAATAAAAGACTAGTTGAGACACAACACCAGGAAATGTCCTGGGCTCAGCTTTGACTTGGCTTGGGGAACAAAAGTGGAGCAAAACCAATACCAGCATCATTACTTCCATTTTCTGGTTACAGAAAGGCAAAATCATCTTTATTATACTAATGTGGCTCATTCTAAACATCAAAATCAGCCATGAAAGTAAAAATTAGGTGGGAAAGCAAGCAGAAGAAGCCTGTGCTGCATAGCTTTCTATTTTTGTAGTTTATGGGTAAGCGGATTGGCCTCGCTGCGTATCTTCCCTATAATAAATTGAGGCCCTGGTGCGTGGTGGAACTGTGATTTGATGATGGCCCCAAGAAGGCTCAGATGGCCCTGTGAGACCTGACAGAGCTTCACCATGAATTATCTCATTCTTTGTCATAAATGCTGAATGAACAGAAAGTAGTGAGAACAATAACACTAAAGAGTTTTGTGCAATGAAATAAAATTCATTTTACTCATGAGGACTATAATTAAGACACTTTTAGCTGATTGAAGATCACTGGAGAAGGTAGAAATAAAATACAATATGTTTAGTTTGTAATGTTCTCTTCCTCTATTCAGAATCTCTTAGTGTGCCCCCAGTCTGCCCTAGGCACTGATTTTACCTTTCTTTGCTTATTTTCTTCCTCTGAAAAAGAATAGCGCATTTTAGGTGTCTGTTTCTATTGTAACCTCAGGATTATGCCACTCCCTCTTACTCATTTTCAGTGTTCTGTCTCCTCTTCCACTTTTTAAAAAATCTAAGTGGTTTTCCTAATCAGATAAACGTATAGTCAATGCCCACAGGTGAAAAAGATTGGTTGCTAGGTATTAGAGTTATAAATAACATAGAGCAACATGAACATTTAAAAATTGCCAGAAGAAAAAGAATTACAACTGAAAAACAGAACAGCCAGAGAGTGAAAATCAGATTTTTGTAATGTCATAAAAGTCATAAGAATCAGTGTTTAATGGATTTGGCAGCAGTTGATTGCTGTGAGTCATTTAATTAGTGAATGGAGAAAGGAAAGAAAACAGAATGAGAACAGTCTGCCTTGTCTGGGTTCTGCCTGTGAAAAGTAGAATCCAAGATGGTACCTTTCAGGAGAGGTAGAATTGAACATGAATGTATGTTGTTTTGTGTGCATGTAATTCACATGAAATTTGAGCATGTTTATCAAAACAGTTTGCCACTAATTTTATAGTCTTTTTTTCTAGTAACTAAGACCATATAGAGATTTCCACTTCCAAGTAAAAACGTAAGTTTTAGCCAATCAACATCATTGTTCATATCAATTGTGCAAGACAGAAAAAATTAAAAAAAAAATGCACGTTTTTAAACCCAAGAGAGCAATGAGAGCAATAAAGTCTAGAAGAATTGAAATTCCTGTGAGTACAAAACATTCAATTTTATCTGAATACCTGCTGGCTTTTTATTGTGAATTTTTGCTGTTTCTGGGCAAGGAGAAGTTCCTTCCTTTCCTTCCTGCAGCCCCCAGCACCATGATGTAGAGAAACTGACACAACTTTTGGCCATCACACAGGTTTAAGACAACAACATTGGAGAACTGAACATGGTGGGCTGCACAAAGCATTTAATAAGTTTGAAGTTGTGTGAAAGGTTAAGCTGTTAGATACCATGACTTACTATTTTTTTCCAAGTTAAGACATCCATCATGTACTTTATTCATAGATATTTTATAATACATGTAACAGGAGCTTGATAGTATTTTCATTAATTTATATTCTCACACAGTGAAAACCCAATCTTATATGTATCATCATTAGATACTTTTTTGTGCTAATAGACAGTGAGCAGATTTCATGCATTTCATAGATACAATTCATACCTCCCTCCTTCAGTTCCTTTTATCCCCCTTCTTGTCTTTTCTTTTAATTTCTACAACAGCATGTTTGAAATTTACTTCATAATTACAGTGTACTATGATTATGGTTAGTGTACTACTAACCATAATGTTCAGCAAGCAAAAAATAGAAAGACCATTGTTTCACAGGAATGTGGACAAAGGCTATAAAATATAATCAAATTGTAAGATGTCAGTTTCATTCCTAGGCTTTTTTTAAAAAATATTTTTACATCAGCTTCCATACATCAGAGAAAGCAAACATATTTGCCTTTGGGGGACAGAAAGAAATCTACAGTCTCACAGAGCTGTGACTTCTGTGGCAGGAGGCCTAAACTAAATAAACTGTGCAATTTCAGTCATTGAGTCCAAGATCACCACGCTGACCCTGAAAGTTCCAACTTATTGTGAAACTGGAGTTAAGATGCAGTGGGTTAAAGCGCTATTTATAGCACTGGCATGCCATGTTGCAGTGATGGGTTTAGTCCTAACAGTTCCACTTCCAATCTGGCTCCCTGCTAATAAACCTGAAAAACCAGTAGAAGAGGACCATAGATGGGATTTGAACTATCCATATGAGAGACCTGGATGGAATTTCTGGATCCTGGCTTCAGTCTGGCCCAGCCCTGGTCATTGTGGCCGTTCGGAGAGTGAATTATCAAATGGAAGATCTCTTTCTCTTTTTCCTTTTCTTTTTGTCAACTTTGCCTTTCAAATGAATAACACGCAGTCCTTTAAAAGAAAGAAGCACCAAGGGAGCACACCCTAGGAACAGTGATGAACTGGAGGACAAACTTCAACCAAAAGTGTAACCTGTCCTCAGTCAACTCGGCTCTGATTGGCTTACACGATCACATCTTTGTACTATCTGTCTATTAGAAAAATTGAACTCTATTTGGAAAATATAGTGTCATATTAAACTTAGTTCTTTAGTCCTTAATTTCTGTGGCAAAACTTAAAAATACTGTAGGCATGAGATAAAGTGTCTTGGTTAATCTCCAATAGAAAAAAAAAGTAGACAATAGAGATGGACCCAAACATGGTTCAAATCTTGGAATTAGCAAAAAGGACTTCAAAGTAATGAATATGTTAAAAAAAAATAGAGGTACTGTAGTGAGAATATATGAAAAGGTACAGAATTCCTCAGAAATGAAATATGTAAAAGAGAATCAAGTATACATCCTAGAACTGAAAATACATCTAAAATTAAGAATTCCATGAGTGTATTTTTAAATTTAAACTATAATATTCTTTTATCCTGTACTTGAAAGCCAGAATGACAGAGATAAAGACAGAGATTGAGAGAGACAGAGAGAGAGAGAGAGAGAGACAGAGAGAGAAGGGAGAGGGAAAGGGAGAGAGAGATCTCTTCCACCTGCTGCTTCATTCCCCAAATGCTTGCAACAGCCGAGTCTAGGCCAGATTGAAACCAAGAGTCCAGAACTCCTGTGATTCCTACAAGAGTGGCAAGGACTCCAAGTACTCGCACCATCCACTGCTGTCTCCAGGGTACATTGGTTGGAAGCCAAATCAGAAGCAGAGGTTCTAGGACTAGAATAGGTGGTCTGATACACAATGCAGGTGTTACAAGCAGTAGCTTAACATGGTACTCCACAATGCTTGACCTTCATAAATGCTTTTAATAATATGCTGGATAATAGCTCAATAGAAAATGCCCAGTGAAACACACAGAAGAAGAAAATAAGTAGGAGAAAAAATTTGAAAAGTCTGAGAATCTTGTGAAGCATACTCAGAATTCTAACATTTGTAGAACTCAATTCACAAAAGGGAAAATGTATAAAGAAAATGAGGTAAAGCAACTTTTGAACTGATAAGAGTGAGGAATTTTCTGTAACTTATAAAGAAATTCCCATCACAGAGTCAAGAAGCTTAGAGAACCTTAAGTAAAAAAAATGCAAAGAAAATCAATCCAGGCACATCATAACCAAGCTGGCTGAAAAGCCAGACCAAGAGAAAACCTTGAAAATGACAGAGAAGAAAGATAGTTATCTTCAAAGAAATCACAGTAATACTGACAGTCAACTTCCCACTAAAAGTGATAATAGTCAGACATACTGAGACAGAATATGACATTAAAAAGTCCACAAAAGGGTACTTCAACAACTTCATGGAACATGTGAGTTATATGAGTACATGTATTTCAAAATGTTTTGTACAAAATAAATGTATTTATAATTCAATATTTCATGAATTCTTGAAGTGCCTTCCTATTTAAAGACATACTATTTGAAGTACAAAAAAATAACCACCTATTTTGTTGTTTATACCCCGAAGAAATTCTAAAGGTGATTTCTGAGTCATTTTTTAAAAACAATAGAAAAGCTAAACAAATGAAAACATGCGAGGACTTTTCTTGGGCTTGGATACAATAGAGATGTCAAGACGAAAAAAGAATATGTGAAGGAGTAAAGAATGTAGGTAGATGTAACTGAAATTGACTATACAAAATATTTTTGCATTTCATAATGACTAAAATGCAGACAGAGTTAAATGCACACACTAACACTGCAGGCAGGGACTGGTAAAGAGAGATAAAGTACCCTAGGCTTGTAAGCATTATAAAGAAAGTAGTTGAAATATTAATTGGCATTACTGTCATGGGGGCTAAAATTCAAGTCCGAAGTTCTTTCTGAAAGCCCAGTAAACTTGACTGCCCATACTCCAAGTTAGCGTCCTGTGACACCACAAAGTTCATTATCGCATTGTCACTCTAGGTGATTTCTCCACTTCCACATCCTTCTGATGTTTTGTCTTAGCCACAATGAAGGCCATCAGGGCTGGGATGCACTACCCATTGATTTGCATAAAGGACATGGCTGAAGACAGAATTGACCCAGCAATTACAACCACAAGTGTGCATGTAAGCTGATTGGGGTGACAGACTATGCCAGACTCTATACTGGCAAACACACATAGTAACCAGGTCTGGGGTTGCCTCAGATGAGGTTTCTTTGGTAATACCCCCAACAGAACCGCTGGACTCAGAATTTCAACCATGGAGAAAATTGCAGAGTCCCTAGTCTAACCATGGAATGCTTGTGTCAGAGCTGGGCTTCCTCAGTGGCTTGAACAAAGCAGTGGACAGCATGGTCAGTTGCACATGGAGGATATGATGGTACATTAGAACCTGCAGAGGACATCTGGTACAGGATAGAGGATGGAGGAAAGAACAAATAGATCAACTACCCCAGCCAAGTGTTGGCAGTGAAAATCTAGGCAAATGGAGACTCTAAGATGGACTATGTCAGCCAGTGGATTCTGGAGAGATCTCATTGTGCCTAGAGTGGCGAGCTTGGTAGCAATTCAGAACTGTTGAACTATCAAACACACTTGAGCAGAGCCCTTGGAGCAGGCCCCACATCAGGGACCCTGGGATGGTTGGGAGGCTGTATGTGGCTTTTCCCCTTCTACCAGAAACAAGAAGGAAAAAAGAGAATATGATAACAATGCTCTTACCCAGTTTCCTCTAGCCCTTGACCCATTGCACCCTAATCAACTATGTAAAGAATATCAACAAAATAAAAATAAAGAGAAAAAAAAAAAAGTTGACTCATGGGCCCAGTGCGAAAGCCTAGTGGCCAAAGTACTTGCCTCACATGTACCGGGATCCCATTTGGGCACTGGTATATGTCCCGGATACTCCACTTCCCATCCAACTTCCTGTTTGTGGCCTGGGAAAGCAGTCAAGGATGGCCAAGGCCTTGGGATCCTGCACCCCGGTAGGAGACCTGGAAGAAGTTCCTGGCTTATGGCTTCTGGTTTTGGATCGGCTCATCTCTTTTCTCTCTTCATCTCTCTGCATGCCTCCCTCTCTTCTCTCTCTCTTCTCCTCTCCATCCATCTGCCTTTCCAATAAAAATAAGTAAATAAAAATCTTAAACCAAACCAAACCAAAGATAACTCATGTCCCAGGCAGGAAAGAGCATGGCAGTAAGAGATTTCATCATGCTACTCAGAACAGCATGAAGCTTAAACCACACAAATTGTTCTTGTGGGGAATTTTCCACTTAGCATTTTCAACCGTAGCTGACTTCGGGTTACTGAAAATTGCACAAAGTGAAACTGCAGATATGAGGGGACCACTGTGGTGAAGCCAAATTGTCTTCGTTCAAAATCTTGACCTCAAGGCAGATGGCACAGTTGATGAATGCATCACATGGGATGGCCACAGTAAATATTGGAGTGTTTGGGTTCAGGCTCCTGTTCTGCTCCTGATTCCAGTTTCCTGGTAGTGTGTACCTGGAAGGCAGCAGACAACAACTCAAGGGACTGGGTCCTTGCCACCCGAGTTGGGGGATCTTTAGATTGAGTTCCTGGACCGGCCCAGATCTGGTTGCTATGGAGACTTGAAGACTGAACCACAGATCATTGAACATGCACACTCTCTCTCTGATTAATAAAAGTCAACTAAATATTAAATAAATAAGTCACTTCTAAGTTCTAATAACTGGTGGGTGACAATGACCATTTTACTTAATGTTTGTTGACACTTTCTGTTTATATTTCTTCATCTGTAAAGTGACCAAGAAGATTAAAAATGGTATCTACCATTGATATACTATTATTTGGGATCTGAGGCTTTGTTTGAATAGAAACAGAACACTTCACACTTATGTCATCCACATTGTCACCTGCTCAGCTAATGTTAGTCTTTTTATTTTCTCTCTTTGTTTCACTTATGGTTTTATTTTCTCTAATCTAAACTTAGAAATCTTTCCTATCTTTGGATTATTTTAGCCAAAAATTCTTACCTTCATGTATGTATTCCAGGGTTTCTATCACCATGCTTACTGGCGGCTTGTTTAATTATTTCCTTACAGGCTTCAGCAAGCAGTTTCATTTTTTATATCCAAGCTCTTCCAAAGACAACAGCTTAATATTGTGTCTCTTCATTTCATCTCTCCATTCTTTCAAGAAGTCTTTCTATCCATCATCTTACATAGCAGAGAAGGTGAAGCAAATATTAAACACCGAGCAGCTTGGGAAGATACTCAAGCGCAAATGCACTGACTCTGCAGTTGAATGTGAAGGTCTTCCAGAATTCTGTCTGTTTGAGTTTAGAAATCAGTTTTTGAGATCAGCAATCATCTCTCAAAATGTATAAATACAGCCTAGCTCATGATAACTAAAAGTGAAACTATAGCCAGCCCTCCGCACCTGTGGGATAGGCATCTGTGAATACAATTACCGAACAAAAATACTCTAACAAAGCAAGCTAATGTTTAACCTAGTGTTTAAGACACTTATGTCCTGCGTTGGAGTACCTGGGTTTGGTTTCCATTTCTGGGTGCAGATTCTAACCTTCTGCTAATGCAGACTCCAGGAGACAATCGGCAATGCCTCACATAATTGGGTTCTTGCCATTCATATAGAAAACCTAGATTGCATTTCTGTCTTCTAGTTCAAGCTCCAAACTAGCGCTAGTCATTGTATATATTTGAGAAGTGAATCAGTGGATGGGAACTCCTCATTCTCTCTCTCTCTCTCTTTCTCTTAGGTACTTTATCTGCCTCTCAAGTAAATAATATATCCAACAAATGTTACAAAACATAGTTGTAATAAACTTGCACATTTTTGTTGCTCATTGTTCATTAATTAATACAGTGTATCTGTTCATATAATCACTGTCTTCTATTACTCTAAGTAATCCAAAATGGCTTAAAGTATATAGGATGGTAAGCATAAGTTATAACAAATACTACACCTCTTTAAATTAGGGGCTGTATCAGTTTCAGAGTTTGATATTCTCAGAGTGTCTGAAACTGATTCCTCATGAACACTGAGTTATGACTATCAATATTAGATTTATTTCAGTGGAGGACCTATAGGATGTCAGACGGCAGGAAACTCTGGCTCTCCCTGGTTAACCATGTGTGAGCCTGTGCCCAAACAGACAGCAAAATCAGCAGGATTAGAAGCTTTGAAGTGAAGACAAGGAAGAAGAGTTCAACTTGAGGTTCCAATGCTGGAGCGGTAGCTATTGGGTGAGCCAAAATGAGGAAATGAAATGAAGCTGGGCATGGGAGACTGATCTTTATCTTCCTGTGCCAGCCACTAGCCAATCCTAGTACACACAGCTGACTTTGGAAGAAATAAATGTGATTGATTTAGTGAGAACTTTTAGAGCCTCAATGTAAACATTTGGGTTTACAAGTAGAAAAAATGCCAACGCGACAAATACCCCTGGTTTAGTGTGTGCACGCACTTTGACACTGTTTATGTCCTTCACCAAGAGTTTCTTAGAAGAGCCCTTTGATGTCAGAGAGGTCTTTCCATGTAACTCTCACCAGAATTTGTTGGAATTTGTTGTTTTTTTTTTTTTCTTGGAAACAGAAAGTTACTCACTTTCTTTGAAGTAAACAAACCAGAATGCTGAAAGGTTCTTGTTTTCCACTCGCCACTTCAACCTCAGGTAAAGCAGGCAATTCTGCTACTCTGGATCTTCTTGTGTTAGTTTGTCCCATTCTCTTCCTTCTGGCCTGGAAACTATTCCTTCAGTTATAATCCAAGTCACTGCACTCAGAGGCTGACTGGATCTTGTCTTATACTTCCAAAATTATTCAACTGATTTTCCTGTTTGGACTCATCAACTTTTAGTTGCAAAATTAGTTACTTTGTGAATAATTGCAACATAAAACGATAGTACTTATATATACTACACCTACATGCATATACATGCATAAAGGATTTTGTGTGTTCAGGGGGAGCAAAACATTCTTTAGTCTCTAATAACTGCTAATGCAGAGATTATCTGGAGAAGCTTACACAGTAATCTTCAGGTCCTCAGAGGAATCTCTGTAGGTCTATTAGACAAGATAAGCCAGGAATGCTGTAAAAATGTTGCAACTTGGACCATCAATGACTTAGTCTGACTGTTTTGATCCTTATTTGTGAACATACGAATAACGTGTCTTGACTGGGAAGAAGAGCAGAAAGGAGAGTTCTGTGTATCACACAGTCATTCAGAGACCCAGACTTCTGGATTCTCCACCTCTGAAATTTGAGCATCTGGATTAAAACCTTTTTAGTTACCGTAAAAGGAAAAGAGACAGCAAGGGATATTGTGTGTTCTTGGCTTCTTTCCAGAAAGGACACATAGGTATTTCACAATTAGCCACATGGCTCCACCAACTAATCATAGGACTTGGGAGTCTCATTTTATTATATGTGAGAATCTTCAAAGAGCCACAATAATATACATTATGAAAAAAAAAACTATGCATGATTTCCAAATATTCTACACCAAAATAAACATCTGTTTTATATTTTGTATTACTTGAGGCATAGAGATACACATGTACAGAGAGAGAGAGAGAGAGAGAGAGAGAGAGAGAGATAAAGAACAATCAACAAGGAGAGATCTTTCACTTGCTGATTCACCCCCTAATAGCATCCAATCTCTGATGCTGGGATATACTCAAACCAGGAGCCCAGAATTCAATTCAGGTTTGCCATGTGGGTGTCAAGGAACTAAATAATTATTCTATCATGACTGATTCCCAGGATCTGTATCAGCAGGTTACTGGAATCAGGAGCCAGGCCCAAGGGTCAAACCCATGCACTCCACTATGGGACTGAGGAATCCTGACCAGCATTTTAACTTTTAAATCTAATGCCCACCTGTAAATTTATCTTTTAATTAACTGCTTCCACAAACTTTTCGAAGTACCCTCATATAAATGATCTTGAGCTTGGCTGTAAGACTTCTGGAATTTTGTTTCCTAACAGTTTTGTACTTATGGGTTGAGAAAAGAGGGGACAGAACACAGATGTGCAAGACAGGACACACTGGAAATTATGTCCTTGGTCACATAATTCCATTGAAGGAGGTACAAATGCTTTCAGCAATTTATAGCAATTTAGTATAAAACAACTTTTCCTTTTGACATAAAATGATTTGAATCATAGCAAAAAACAGACTTTTGATGTGTCGAACTTTTCAAAATTTCACTTACACAATTTTGGAGTTAAAGTGGAATTGAGTGCATCAGGAGAATGAATTTGCAGTACCACACATTACCCTGTCCTTCAATTGGTAGCAGCATTTGAGCATCCCGTCAAGTTCAGAATGAAGTATGAACTCTTCTGCACATACCAAAGGGTCCTAGGTCACAATGTCACCATCTACTTCAATTTAAGCCTCCATCTACTTCTAGCCATATTCCATTCTCTTGGAACTCCAGATTTATCCCCTTAAGCCAAGATACTTCAGTTTGGAGTATTTTACATGTATTTAGTAACTGTTATGGAGGAAAATAATTAGCAAGATTTGTTTAATATTTCAAATACATTCTTGCTAAGATAAGCATTTGTTTATTTGTAATGCAGTTTCTTGTTTGAACTAAAAACAAAAGAAACAGATTTGCATGAATATTAAAAGGTATACTTGGATTTCATATTTTATTTTTAACTAAAGTATTCATTTACTTATTTGCCAGGCAGAGTGACAGAGGAAGAGTGAAAGACAGATTTCCTATGTACTGGTTCATTCCCCAAAGACCTCCTTGTAATAGCCAGCTCCGGACCAGTGTGAAACGGGAATCAGGAACTTGATCCGGATCCCCCGTGTGGATGGCAGGGACGTGACTGCTTGAGACATCATCTGCTACTTGCATGATGCACATGAGTAGGAAGCTAGACCTGGGAAGCAGAGCCAGGAGCAAAACCCAGGCACTCTGATTTTGGAAACGGATGTGTCAAGCAGTACCTTAACCACAGAGCCAAATGCTTTCCCCTCATTCTGAATTTTGGAAGCAGAAATGCCAGCAGTTACACCATTGTATCTTGTTTAAGAAATTTCATGAGAGCTTATGTGGTTCCAAATATATGCTCAGCGGTTAGTGAATAAATGGTAGGCAATATAGTTATGTAGGTTTTCATATTTCTCTCCTCTAGGTCAAAAACTATAGTTCAAAATTTATTTTCATACTTTCACATAATATCTTGTGGCATAGTTATTTTACCTTCTCATAGACATTCATAACTTTTATGATTTGTTTTCTATCACAATGTTGTGAGGTACATTGGTCCAACAGGGCTGCTTTCATTTTCATAGGCAATGTTCTGAAAGTGAATTATCGGCACTAGTGGTACCCAGCTTGCTTTGGCTGCCCATGCACCTTCCACTCCACTCTGCAAGTAGATGTAGGGTGCTCATGCCATATTCCCACTTTTGCTTTTCCTGTGACTAATTATTTATTTTTACATCTTGCCAGCTCCTTGATTGCTGTGTCCTTGTTCCAGCTACCTGCTCTTAGCAAACTTGAGCACAGCAAGCTGGGTTTATTGGCCATGTCTTGTAATTCTTCCTCTGACACTATAACCATTAATTGTCCTCTTCTCCGGTTCAGACTGAGTGTTTTCAAATCACTCTGTCTTTCCTCTTAAGACCTTCTCTGCCTCAGGCTAGACATTGAGCTCCAAATGGAGCATCTCCCACTCTATGCTTTTCTAGCCAACTTATCTGATGCTCAACCATGTGTAAAATTAATACAAGAGGCCTTTTAGCATCTGTGTGATCACTACTACTCCTTAGAGGCAGGGATTATACCCTACCTATTTATGTGCAATACCTGTTGATTTGTCCCTTGATTCCCTTGTGATTGTTATGTTTTTCTTTCAATTTGACTAGATCATGGTGTGAACAGCTATTTAGTCAAATATTATTTCTAAGTGTATGTATGTCCTTATGTTTCTGAACAAGATTAGCATTTGAATAGGCAGGCCAAGTAAAACTGTAGGTTTTTCTCAGTGTGAGAAGGTGTAATCCAATCTCCCAAACGCCAGGAAAAAAAAAGGTGAAGGGAGGGAGAATTTGTTCACTCTTCTCTGGCGAAGTGCTTTGTTGGAAGGACAGTGTTCTATCCTTTGTGTGGCCCTTGGCCCTTCAGTAGTCCTGGCTTTCAGACCTTCAGACATGGACTGCACTACAGCACTGGGTTTCCTGGACCTGTAGCTGGCAAACGGAAACTACGCAATCATATAGCAATATATAGAAAGATGGATAGATAGATAATGATAAAGATGGACTTAGATTGATTTTGCATATAAAATACATGTAGTCTATTATTTCTGTTTCTCTGGAAAAACTTAACTCATTTATTCCTCTTAAGCATGTTAGTTTCTAAGGTAATATTTATTGAATTCAAGTGCCAAATTGAAAGCACAACATACAACACATATGCATGCCATTACACATATATACCCACTCAGGTTTTCCTCTAAGAATGACTTCAAATGTTTTTCTTGCAAGCCCTCTCTGTCTACCATCCACCAAAAGAGTGGGAAAACAAACACCTTGGGTAAATAAGAATTTTTAAGTAAATGTGTTTTATGGAGACTTTCCAAGTCACAAAATATATTATAGAGTTTTATGAGCACGAGGGTTTAAAAGATAAAATCTGTGATGTAGGTTGTATTCTCAAACGGAGGTAAATGTGCAGTTGTTCTCAGGATGATTTGCTTGGAGTAGAATCTATTTTCGCTCAGACCCTAGCTTGATGAGTGTATGATGAGACTAGGCAATTCAGAAATTTAAGAGCTGTTCAGACTTACTGTCTTTGACCAGGGCAGTCAGCCTGGGAGTCTTTGTTCTCAAGGGCAGTATGTTGTGCTGCATTCATTATCCCAAGGCTGGCTGGCAAAGCTTATAAAAAATAAATTTTGCAAGAAAGTTTCTAAGCCATTCAATTGCATGAATTACTTACATTCCTTGCTCTCTTCTTAGGAAAACAACATTTTTCTCTCCCCACAAAACAGATTAATTTTTCACTTCTGACTCATGTTTTTGTCACTTTAAATTTTTAAATAGATATTACATTCAAAGGTGTCAAAATTTTTAAGTAACTGTTGAATGGAACACTATTTGTTAATCCCAATCCTCTATTATATTCCTCACCCCTTCCAGATAAAACAGGTGATCCATTGTTCCTTTCTGTGCATTCTATCAACGGCTCTACACATGTATACAAAAGAATACGAACTATGTTCTAATTTTAATCTCGTTTGAAGAAAAAGAGATAGATACAGAAAGACAACCTGTTTCTGATTTTAACACTTTAAATCTCCTGACTCTGGAAGCTTCTTAACCATGAACAAATCAAAGTGGATGATCAATCTAATGTTTTGGTAGAGTCACATAATGAAATTGTATACAGCCCTGAATGTGAGTGAGTCACTGCTGCAGATACACTGTGAATAAGCCTCATAACCTACGTTGATCCCAAAGTACTTCCATCATTCCAGTTATATAATTTAGAAGATGTCAATGTTGAACTGTTATTCTAAGATGGTGAAATCAAATAAGTGATTTCCAATAATTCTGAATGATGCTTATATTTAACATAAAACAAGAGGGTTGAAATTAGTCATGAATTTTAGAGCGCTATTGGGATGCTGACAATATTCTGTTTATTCATCATAGTGCATGATTTTGTGTTTTCAACTATTTATTTTTGCTTTATGCATCTTTGCATTTTATTTCAAGATAAATACAAACATACCTTCAATGAATGTTCATGCAATACCCAATGTCCCTCTACTTGTACACTCTACTTGTATCTACTTGTTGGTAAATGCTAAAGATAGAAAGACGGGGATACTAGAAAGGTCTACAAAAAGAGACTATAAGTTTGAAATTTTTAAAAAGATTTATTTATTTGTTTGTCTGGAAGGCTAAGATGCAGAGAAAGAGTGAAATACAGTGAGTGAAGGAGATTTTCTATTCCCTGATTCATTTTCCAAATCGTTGCAAGAGTTCAGGCTGGGCCATGCCAAAGCCAGGACCCAGGAGCCCCATCTAAGTCTTCCATGTTGATGACAGTGGTCTAAGCTTTCACTGCCTTACCAGGCACATTTCCGGTGAGCTGGATGTGAAGCAAGGGAGAAGGAACTCAAACTCATACACTAATATGGGATGGTTGTGCTGCAGGCAATGCCTTAACTGGCTGCTCTGCAGCACCAGCCCTACCACTATCTTCAGAAAATGTGAAGTAACATAAATGCATGAATGATAATACTTATATTTTCATCCTTCAGAGTTGAATATTGAGGAAAGAAAAGCTAATGCAATTTATTCCAGATTTTTTCCTATGCATTTGTCCATTTTTCCATTTTCCTGTGCATTTGTCCATCAGTCATGGGCTGAGCAGTATTTTTTCTCTGAGATTGAAACTCAGCAATTAAAACAAAAAGCCTCCAACTAAATATGTTTGTACAATGCTATGTTGAGGGAAGTGGATATGGAAAGCAACAACTCTTAAGTACTTAAATAAATAAACAGAGTTTTAACAGTGAGTGACATATGCCTTGAACAACTCTTCCCATGATTAATACATAAAACCATCAATTTCCTCGTGGCCTCATAGGCTTTCATTATATAACCACACTATCCTTTATCTATTCTTTTCGTAATTATTGAGAATTTGCACCATTGCCAAGTTTTTGCTCTTATAAGCAGGACTGAACTGAATGTTCTTGTCCATTAATTCTTGTATGCCTATGTGTTTCTTCCTTTGCAATAATTTACAGGAGCTAAGTTACTGGAACATAGAATAAACATCCTGAAAGTGGCTTCATGTAGCCAAGTCATCTCCCAGAAACTGGGTTATAATGCTAGAAATGATGACTAAAGGATTTATTTCTTTGCAAGTTCTCCAATATTGTTAACATTCATAAAAACATGGCAATGTATCTCTTAGATGGGCTGCAACTCCCACTGGGGAACATGAGAACCAGGGTTATGGGAGGGCCTCGCTAGACAGATCATGGCACCTGCCTGCATGACTGTGGGCTAAATAGTGGGGTCAGTAGAGTTGAACTAAGCTCTAATACTCACTGATACGTGAAATGTTGGATGATCACACCCTCCATGGAGAGAAATCTGTCGATATCTGTTAACATCTCAGACCCTAGGTTGGATCCAGCCCGTAAGTTTGAAGCTCATACAGACTGTGGCTTTAAGGAAAATGAAAACATCCTAAGGTGATTTATGACTATAAATGCGGTATGATGGCAAATATATTAGGTTGAGAAAACACAGATGTGTACTCATTTTCAGATCCCTACAAACACCCCAAATATCACAAAATCTAGAAAAAAAATAATGTGGTGCTTTTGTTTATTACTTGTTGATCACTGTGTTTCTCTCCTTCACATTTCTTGTTTCTCACTCTGATTATTGCTTTCTGTAATATTTTTCTACAGCACTAATTTCCTAGAGAAAAGATAAATCAGTGTTTTCCAGCATGATTGATAAGAAGTAAGTTGGGTTTTGTTGTTGTTGTTGGTGGTGGTGGTGGGTTTTGGTGGTTTATTTGTTTTATTACTGGTTCAGTTTCAAAGCACTTTGTTGGTCACGTCACATGAATGTCAAGTCTGGGAAAGAAAGCTTTAGTCCTACAAACTATAGGATTTCAGAGCATTTCAAGAGGCTTTTTTTTATTGGAATGTTCTTAAATAGTCTGAACTGATAGCACTCACTAGCTAGTTTTGTGTCAATGTCTTCATCTTACTGACATTTTATGAGTTTCATGTTATCTTCATTCAATATTTCCTGTCAAATCTGTAAACCTCACAAATAAACAAACACACTGAATGATAATTTTATATTTGGATATGCCTGACGGGAAAACATATCCACTTTGTCATTACTTCCAGGCAGTTAATCCTTATTTCATAAAATGCGTATTATTTGGCTTTGGACATACACTTCATCAATACGTTTTCTATGGATGTTTAAAGCATAAATGGCAATATTCACATATTTAGGTTTTATTTTTGTATATTTGAAAGACAGAGAGGCAGAGAAACATCGTTCATTTGGTGGTTCAGCCTGTGATGGTTAAAGTCAGGAGCCTGGGACTGATCCAGATACGCCAGGTGGGTCACAGGTGCTCATCTACTTTGGGCCCATCTACTCTCTCCCAGGATGCATAATACCAGGAAGCTAGAATTGGAAAGCAGAGTGGGGTGATGCACAGGACTCCAACGTGTGGCACTGGCAGATGTCTCAGACAGCATTTAAAGCAAAGTGGAAATGCTAGCCCCAATATCTGCTTTTTAATACAGTAGCTGACATACATTCAATTATAACAGAAATAATTGGTGTTCTATTTTACTTTGCTTTTCCCTTTTTTCATGTTGCATTTCCTTTATTCATGTTTGTTTTCTTTTTGTATGACTCTCTGGGTGGGAAATGGCTAATATTTTCTTCTCCTGTAGTTGTGCTTAATTTTCACAAACATACAGGCAAATCAATGTTAGTTTCCCATAAGTTTCAACACGAAGTAGCTGTCCATTTTTCCTCTATTAAGTTGGGAAGGAGTTTGGCTGGATTCATCTTACTCTGTCTTCTCTAAGCTTCACTTCTCAGTATGAATCCTGGGGTTGTGAATCCAGTTAGATACATCTACATTGTCTTTTAAGCATACAGTCTAAGATTTGGTCATGATTGCTTTCATTTTGGCCCATGAACAGGCTGCTTAGTATCGCTTAGATGTAGGTTGAATTTCTGAAGTCATGGGCAGAAGCTCTGCCTAGATTCCCTATTGGAAATAGGGGTGAATAACCCATGTCCATATTCCCAATCAGTGACTGACTGGGAGGCAATGAAATTTCCATGTTTCACCTCTCCAACCCTTGGTGTGTACCAACTCCTCTGCATGTGTTCAAAATTTCCCCATGGCATTAAACTCTGCTCTCCTTCTGGTAACTAACTTGATAGCCCATATTTTATTGGCTATATTCCTGTCTTTCAAGGTCCCCTATGTGTTTTGAACATCCCAAACAAAAACACTCAAACTTGTTTGAACTCTTGCTATTTGAGCATGTTTGAGTGATTCTTGCTCTGGTGGAAAATTTAGGAAACCACGACTTTGCCTTTTCTCACAAAGACTCAAAACCAAGAATAATCTTATGTTTTTAAAAATCTACTGTCATTTAAAGTCAGAATGGCTTTTATTTTTCTACAGAGAGCCTATTTTATTTATTTGTTTGTTTGCTTATACTAGGGTGACTACAGGATTTTGTTTCTTCTCTATTGAGAAGTTTCCAGTGTTGGTCTAGGTGTGACTCTATTCCATCTAGTTTTTAATAGAATTGTGTATGGCCTTTTGCTTTTTTTTAACACTGAAAAAACTTTTAAAACCATGAAGTTGAGGATAATTTCTATTCTGTCCCTCCCTTTCCTGGATTCTGCAATTTTTAGGAGACTTTTTTTAACCTACATTTTCATGAGAATGTGAGAGGAGAGTTTTCTGGACTGGCTGGTCTGCCAAAAACCTGGCTCCAGGGTGTGCCTTGGTGCAGGGGCCTAGGACCCTGTCCTTTGAAGGACCTGCTCAGTATTTCAAGCATCTGAAATTTCTTAATTTTCAGTTTGTGCTTTGGGAAGCAAGTTCCACAGGACCAGAGAGTGAGTACCACTGGCTGGCTTGAAGGGTCTTTTCACCTGAGCTCCTGCCTCTTTCTGCCCACTCATGCTTTGGACTGGGTTCTCTACTGTTTACTCCCAAGGCACAACCAAGATGAACTTAGCACTTAGGCCCCATCGGGGAGGTGGGAAGGACTCATGCACTTTTCTGGCACTATCCGCAAAAGGCCTGAGCAAATGTCAGGTTCTGCAACTGCCCTGCTGGTAAATCCGGCATTGAGACTACACACCGAAGATAACAGGCAACAGACACAGACAGAGGGAGAGACTACAAGAGAAAGGAAAAGGCCCTTTTCTGAAAGCCGCCTTTTTGAACAAGGAGCCTTGCCCCCACCGTCCTGTTTTCACTTTGCAAAATTTGCTGCTTAGTCCTCACAGGCCATCAGATCTTTTTGAAATCCGTATCTTAAGTCAGAACCGGGTGATTACATCCACTGATTGCCTATGCTTACTGCCTCATTTGATGCCACCTTAACCTAGCTTGCAAATTCCTGTTAGCTGTCTGACCATTATTGTCCTTCTTTCCACTGTGCAAAATGCACCAAAGAGGAGCAAATCAGGGCATGAGGAAAGAGACATATCAAAAAAGCAGGCAGGTTCCTCCTGTTTACTGGGATGGTCCTTGCTAGGCAACGTACTGGTTCTCATTTTCCTATTGGGTAGCAAATGCTTCTTTACTATGCATTCAGAAAATATTTAGGAAATGAAATTATGACAGTGGACTCCCCTGCAAAAATAGATCCATTGAGCTTTTGAAGCAAACCTCTTTAATTTCCTTAGTGCTATATTCTGGTGAGATGATGGTCTCTGTTAAAAACTTTAGACTGGTAGATTCCCAGGATTTTCATAGCCTTGAATTGGTGGCTATGTATAGTCCATATCTATGCAAATTGTTTTCTAGTCCCAAATTCAAAGAATTTCTCTTTGCCTTGACAAGATATTTCATTTTTATGCACCTTAACCCTGCAGAATTTCTATATGCCCTGTTTTAAAAACGTCCATTTCTATTTCAGAGGTGCATAATCTCACTGCATTTGACTATGTGGTATACGGCCAGTTCATTTTCCGGTGTGAACCCTGACATGCAAATTCCATGACTGATGGGACATTTGTTCTCTAGCTTTGTTTTCAATCCTATTCTAATAATACAAATTTCTCTGTGGCTGAATGATATAACATTTATTTTCCTAGGACAGATTAAAAAATTAAACTTGGTTCATTTAGATGAGTAGCTATACTCATGACCCAAATTTCATTTGAAATCATTTTTCTCTGTAGCTTCAAATAGGTCGGCTGTTTGAAATTAAGCTCCTCTCATTACTCACATAATTGCTACAGCAATATAACACATTAGTATCAGAGAAGCTCTCACACTGAGTGGATTTTAATGTATTTGTGTTTTATCTGTGAGTGAGAATCCAGAGATGACCAGGAAAGTGATCTGAGTACCTGCATTTGTTGTGGCTGAGATTCATGGTATTGTTTGCCTTATTTTAATCTTTTATCCTCTGGAATTTTCCAGTGCACATAACTGCAAAATATGAAGCATATTGGCTGTCAATGAAGAAGAGATATCTGTGGTTAAAAGAATCTTAGGAAGTAATTAAAAATGCATTTATGTTTATTAAACATTCCTCTGGTGTTTTACAATCTTTACAAATCAACCATCCAGCGGTAACATCAATGATTTATGCTTCAGTTCACAGAGCAAAAGCAGAAGCCTGAAAATGGAGAAATATGTTCATCTGCTAAGGAAACTCAATTAGTTCACAATTCATGGTTCTAACTTGCAAAACAGCAATTGCAAAATCTTGCTACTACAAACAAATCCAAGAAAGCGTTGAATGAAAATGTGGTGAAACATCCTATATTCATCTGCACTGCTAACCGTTGCTAAGGTTTGTTTGACCACAATTTAAACCACAAACTCTTTGAAACATGATGTTTACCTCTTTTTAAAGCTTTGTTTTCACTTCTGAATTCTTAGTAACAAATAGAATGGTCGGCAAATGTCTAAGTCCATTTTCTGCCACAATGTCACTGATCAGCCATGAAGGGCAGAGGTTTATTTTGGCTCATGCAATTGTGGAAGCCCGGGAGCAGAGTGCTGGCATCTAGTTGCCATCTGCTAATGACCTTCCAGCTGGCAGAATCCAGAACATAACGTGGCAATAGACACAGAACACGAGAGGCCCTGCTGAAGTGGTTTGCAAGGCGGATCACTATTGAAATAATCCATTCACCTACAAACCCATGAAGTCATTAAACCTATAATACAATTACAGGTTTATGAAGGCAGAGGCCTAATTCCTCTCCTGTGGATCTCATCTGGTCCCACCTCATGACACCTTATAAAGGGGATTCTATTTCAATGTGAATTTCAGATAGGATGAGCAATGTGTAAACCGCAATATTAGGTATAGTGTGTTTGTATGATATAAAAGTACTTGAGCTTTCATGTATTCCCACATAGTAATCAACAGATCAGTGTTGTTCTAGTCTCTAGAAATCAAGACCAGAACAGCTAAGTTTTTTTTTTGGTTGTTGTTGTTTTTTGTTTGTTTGTTTGTTTGTTTTTGGTCTCAGGCCATATAAATACATCATGGGAGAAATTGAGACTTGATCAATCTAGATATTCCAACATCTCGCCCACAGCTTTTCTACCGCTTCTCAGTAGGAAAACAAAAACAAAAAACAAACACACAACAACACACACACACACACACAAACACACCAAAAGAACATGCTGTATTTTCCATGGAATAGGGGCAGCTCGTGCATTTAGATGGAATAATTCTCCATGGTCTTTGGATTTGTGAACAACACATCATAGGAACTAATCCTATAGGATATATGTGTCCAAAATCTCAGAGTCATTTAAAAAATACATTATACAGTCATCTATCTGTTTATTTTTTTTTTTTTAAAAAAGCAGAGAGACAGAAAGAAACCAGTCTTCCATGCACTGATTCAGCCTCCACACTAGGATTTATTGAGTGTGGCAAGTACCCAAGTACTTGGGCCATTACCTCCTGCCTTCCAGAGTGCACTATTAGCAATAAGCTGAATCAGAAGCTGAGCTGGGACTTGAACCCAGGATCTCCAAATGGAGTGCAAACATCCCAAATAATGTCTTAACTATTGCCTCAAAAAGTCCAGTAAGAACCCTGTTTTTATTCCTTATTTTCCTTTATCATAGTTTAAGCCATATATATATATATATATATATATATTACTATATAGAGAGAGTAATATATTACTATAGAATACCGCAGATTGGGTACATATTAATGAACAGAAATTTATTTCCCATGTGTAGTTCTGTGGGCTGGGAAGTTCAAGATCAAGGTGCTGACATCTGGCAAGTGTCTTCGTATTGCATCATCCTATGGCATAAGGCAAGAAAGTGAAAACGGGAGAGAGGAACGGGACTTGCCCTTTAATGAGACCTAGTCTCTTGATAACTACGTTAATGCTTTGATTACGGTGCTGCTGGAATATCCGGAACACCTTCAACTAAGCTTTATGTTACAAACAGCTGCTTTGGGAATCAATCTTCTAATATATGAATATGGAGAAAACATCCAAACCATATAATTCTTCATATACAAGCAGTATGTAAATCTCATAAATATCTTTAACAATTATATCCTTATAAGATCTATGACTATCTCAATTCAGGTTTTCTTCAGAATTGCTTAGGACAAGGTCAACGGCCTCCCTGCTGATCTCTCTACCTTTCCTGTTTCATCTACCTTTACCCTGCATTCAATATGTTTTGATGAATATTAAGTTTCTACTAGTTACTAAATACTGCAATAGGTAATAGGGAACCACACATGAATGAGCAGCAACTCTTACAAGAATTTAATTACTTATCAGAAAAAAAAAGCAGATTATTTTAACCTAAATGCAATGATAGAATTTCATACAAAATACTGTAGCAATATAAAGGATATGTTAAAATTGTTGCCAAAATTTTCTTCCTAAATCATAAATTTGATCATCAATGGTAACCATTGGCCAATCACAGGAATTAAAAACACGAATGCCTATGGATGTTCAACAGGGACAAATAGGTGTGAAGTAGACAAATGCAATAGGGAACTGGGAGGACAGATAATAGAGTAGAAGTCCCAACTCAAAAGTCAGCCACTGTTTACCTCCCAAGTGTGCTCAAATGAGATCCACTGTGGCCACATTATCTGCTTTTGTTTAAGAGAAAGTGGAAATCTGTAATTTTATGCTATCTCATTTTTAAAAATACTTTTATGTTTTATAATTCAATTACAAGTGTTAATAATAACTGTAACTCACAGAAAAACTAACTGAAATACATCTGTAGGCCACCAGTGTGTGACCTTTTGGCTTATGAAATGTTGTCAAAACTTTTTAGCCAGACAACCAATACTTTACATAATGTGGGCTCTATTTACTTTTTGCCTTATACTTCTAGGTCATTAGACACCAAACACACTGTAATTTCTGGAATACAACCTCCATTTTTATGCTAGAAGTCCACACACACTGTCTGCAATACCCTTCTCCCATTCCTCATCAACTTGATAAATTCACTCCTTTTTGAGCTCCCACCTTATGTGTCAACCACTCTATCAGAGATACCTCGTATGTTCAAGGGAAAGGCCATGACTCTCTCCTTAATTCCCCCAAAACATTTCACTGAAATTACCATTAGAATTTCTGATTTTGGTTCAAGCTTTCAGCAGTGAAAAGATTTTTCTACTCACCACCTCAGTTTTAATTTCTGAACATGGCAAATTTACTATTATTATTATTATTTATGCTTGATTTTATATGCGAGTTTGGTCATGTTAGCTCAGTTCACTATGTGACTTTCTTTTTTTTCCCCCAAGTGTTTGTTTTTTTATAAATCCTTTTAACATCTGCTTTCACTGTTATATTATCTCAAATTTAGTGTCTTCAAATAACAAAAATGTGTGATTTTTCAAGATTTAAGTCCCACATTTATTTCAGTGGACTCTACCAAATGTTATCCACAGGGTTGTATTTTGCTCTCAGGCTCCAAGTAGACTGTACCAGCTTCTAGAGGTTGCTTTGTTAATCCCTTCTCTGCCTGCAGATCTAGAAATTTTGTTATGAATATTCTTGATGCAAGACCATGCCTCATCTTCTGTCTCCATCTCCCATTTTTAAGGTTCCTTGTGACTGAATTGGGCCCAGCTAAGTAATCTAGAAAAACTATTTTAAAATCAGGTGATTAGCAGTCTTGGTTCTATTTGTAACCTCATGTACCATTCCCGCGTAATGCCACAAATGCATAGATTTCATGGGTGTCTTTGAAGGGGACATGTTCACCATGCCATCCATCTGAGTGGAATTTATTCTAACAGCTTAGAAAATTACAGTAAGAAAATATGAGGATGGGGAAGGGTAAGTAGGGGGAGGGCTGGGGGAACAAGTTTAAAAAAATTAAACCACAGATTTAAAAAAAAGGCAAGAATAATGGCTGGTTTTGCCAGGTGACCTGTGTTAGGACTGGGTATATATACATCAGAACTTGGGCTTTCACATGTATTATGCAACCAAATATATCTTGCTTTAAAAGAACAAGATATAATTTTATACTCAATCATGCTTAATTAAAAAAGTATATCCATTTCCCACTTTTAAAAATGATCAAATACAGTTTCTTCATCAATATATAGGTAGAAAAATTCAATCACAACATAAAATGTTTCCATCAAGTTATTGCATAGGTGATACAGAAAGAAAAAAGGTGTATTGTGCTTTAGGGAAATGGTGCTGTCTTCCTGCACCGATGATGGCGTTTTTCTGAAGTACATCCACTTGTCAGTATTCTCGCCACCCAAGCCTCCAGGCAGTAACTTATCTATGTTGTAACAATTCAAACTAATTGATGCTTTTCTTTGTCACCTGCTGGTTGACACCAGGCCGGCTACTCAGAGTCTCTTTGATGACTGATTATATGTAGTGGAGCTTTCACTTCAGAAGCATCTGTACACAGCACAGCCCAATGATGTGTCAGAGATGTAAGTAATTACTACACTTGCTATCAATTGAATGCTGCAAATCTCCTAACAGTTTGAAGTCCAGAATAGCATCATTAAACATGGCCTTGATGCAGATAAGGTTCTTTTAATGCAACTCTTTAAGTATAATTCCTTAATTTTGGAGGGGGGTGTTAATCCACTCAAAAAATGTAAAGTAAAAGAAGCAAGCATTTATCCCTCAAGATGCAAGAGTCTCAGGAACAGGTCATGGTAACACAGGTGCTATGGATATTTATAAAAGATGAAATGGGAGATGTAGAGGCCACAAGTCCACAACAATTCTGATCTTATAATGGGCACAGGTCGGTAGTTCCTGGACATGCCAATTGAGGCCTAGGAATACTTCTTTGTAGCTTTTGGCTTCGTGATGTGGACTCTAGGCTTCACCCTCATTTTCCATGAAGTGCAGCATGCATTTGCCACCAAGAAGCTTTTCAGCCTATCTCTTATTGTTTGTACAAATTCAAAGTTTCAAGGGCTTTTTTTGTTTTGTGGTATCACTATCCTAAATAGTCCAACTTCAGGGTGTTTCTGTGGCTATAATTACTTTAAACACTTCGTGAATTTTCTGTGACATTCACTGTGACATACTCCATTAGATAAAATCACAACTGGAAACATTTTTTTAGGGTGTGGAGAAAGGAATACTCAGACATTCCCATTGATAGATGGCAATCAAAGTATCGGGTTCCTGAGATGTGGAAATTCATATCACCAAATTTTGAAACCATTTGTGATTTCCAGTAAACACAGATCTTAACAATGGCAGTAGCACCATTAAGTCACAGAGAAGACATTAAAAGTACTTCATCCAGCTGTATTTAGAAGTTTGTTGGGAGTCTACCTTTCAACACTGTTTTTGCTACATCTCATGAGTAATGATGTTCTAGCATTTATTGTAATATCTTGAGAACCACATGGGTCACACGCTGGCATCTATTTGTACATAGAGGCTTTTGATTTTATTTTTCATCACTTTGATGACACATTGGTGTTGCTGACACACATTTTAACATTACAGGTAGAGTGCATTGTAGAGCTATACTTTTCCCTTTTCTTGGTCTTTGAGGAACTAATTTACAGATTGTTAGTGTTCTTCACTTAAATAAAAAAAAAAAGACTGTAGTGGCTATGTGCAAAAGGAAATTTACAAAATGCTAGCCAACAGACTTCTAACCAGAGAGTCATTCTCAGGGTCTATCCTAATCCGCTTGGAATGTAACCATCTGATCCAGGCTAACAAAGACCAAGTGGCAGATGAAGGCCTGCAGGCCTCCCCCAGCTGAACTGAGCTGCTGTAGACATATAATCACCTGCAGTCAGAAGTTAAAAAACTTCTCTCAGCAGCTCTGCTAGGTCTTGTGGTTATAGGTGGTTTTGTATCATCAATCATTACAGTGGTGCAAATAAGCAAGGTTGTGGGCAACTCCATAGCCTCATGCAAAATCTATACTGTTGCTGCCCATGCACCTTACTACTTTTTTAAAGCTAGAAATCTCAAATTCTTTAAGGAGTCTAGTCTTTTTAACATAATTGTAGGATGTTTCACTTGGCATGAGCTCCATAAACAGCAAAAGGGGAAGGGAACAGTCAAAATCAGATCTGTAGGTGTCAATTAAAGGATTCTCAAATTGATGCAGTGAGCAGGTGATAACCATAATAACCAAATGCAGATACTGGATCAACGCCACCTACACTGTAGCTTGCTGACTTCCCAGAGGGGGCACTGAAGACAACACAGCAAAACTTTCCCATGGCAAGCCTGTGCATATCTGAATCTGCAAATCCTTATGTTCCTGAAATTCGTAAAATCAGGAATAAGTGTCAGTGAGTAGGTATTTTTTTCTCTTAGCTTTCTGGACCACGTTTTGTTTCTGTTTTGACATTTTGACATTTTCACGGTAGCCCACAGGCAAAAGATCTTGCTTTACTCATGCATCCTTGCCGTTTCTCCCCGCCCCACCCTTTCAGCTCCTTTTCTGTAAGGTTCCTTTGTGACTTGCCTCTCCCCACATCCTTTGTCAACTCAAAACTACACAAAATTCCCCAAGTGCTCCATTCACACTTCTTTACGCAGGGCCCTTCTTGGTGTATTCTTAAAAAAAAAAAATCAGAAGCATGAACATTTTCCCAAAACGTAGAAGACGTTAAGAGTTATTCGGAGACTGGTGATGTCCTTGCTAACATCTTAGACAGCACTTATATACATACTGTTGCAGTAAGATAAAGAGCTATTCTGTTTTAATCTAGAACGAAGGCAATTCTGTTTTACACTCAATGATGCTAGCTGCTCAGCAAATCCACCCTCCCTTCTTTTTGCTAGGCAAGAATATATTTCTAATTTTCCTTACAGTGATAAGCCTTTGTACTTGAGCTTCAGTTAGGGACCACACATGGAAAAAATGCTTTTTATAAACCTGTACTGTGTGAAGCTTCCCTAAGTTAATTTCCATACCCTACCTCTTCCCTTGTTTGGGATAGAGAAGAGCCCAGGATTACCCTATGACACAGCTGTTGAAGACAGCAGAGTCTCCATTAGTTTTCAACTGAATGACTGTGGGAAGAATGCCAATCAAATGGACCTCTGTTCACTCAGCTAGCAGTGTAAATAATAGCTTTATATTGCCTTCAGGCCAGCACACACATTTCTGGCTCTATACTCCACAGATGCTACCATTTTAAAATAACACCTTAATCTAGAACTATCATTCTGTGAGATGTGTATATCATTCCCACGCATGACTGAACTTAGGAAATAGATAGCTTTCCTTCTAGTCTAACAATCCCAGTAACACTGCCTTTAAATAAATCTATATTTATAGATAGAAATAGATATAGATTTATTTAATTATTATTTCAAAGGCCTTGAGAGAGAGGTTATGGGTGACAGAATATCTTCCACCCACTGATTCAGTTTCCAACAACCAGAGCTGCTTCAAGTCAGAAAATAGTAATCCCATTTGGATCTCGTGGCTCAAGCACTTGAGCAATCATCTTCTGCCTTTCTAGGTATATTAGCACGAGGCTGGATCAGAAGCAGAGAAACTCAGACACAAAACTTTGATATTGGATGTCCCCAGCAAGTGGTGGCTTAAATTAATGTGCCACAATGCCAGCCCCCTGTCTTGCTATCTTAATTTTTACCTTTATTCTATATATGTGATTTGATTTATGTATGAATCTACTATTTTCCTGTTGGAGTTCACATTCATTAGTTAGTTATTTAGCTCCTGCATTATTTCCTGCCTAGGCTTTTATGGCAGTGATCTCAACCTACTGAATATATTACAGCTTTTTTTTTTTGATCCATTTGTTAGGGTCAGGTAAGAGAAGGGTGAATTTTTTTCATGTCTAATCTCAAGCTTATGTGCTACATGAATGTGCATAAACTTGTTGACTTTCTTACTTGACCAAGGTAATAGCAAGCAACATTTGAATATATAAATTACAGCATTGGACCTTCTTTTCCAAATGTAGAGTATATCTATGCAATATTTTTTTTCCTTTTATTACAACAGGCATATTTTAAAAAATACCATCACTTTATTACAAAAGTAAAAAGTTTGATATAAAGATTAAAGTAACATGGAATTCAACAATTCAACAATGGAATTTGTCTTCTGAGGCTCATTTCGTATAAAGCCCAATGCCACCTGCTTAGAAATATGACCAGCTAGATTGTATGTACCAGAGACATGGAAGTAGGGTGTCGTGAACATAGACAGCACTCCATTGAAAACAAAAGGTCAACATTCTTCAAGAACCACTTTGAAGTAGAACAAGACTGAGTATTTGTCCTTCAGTGTGAGACAAGACAAATAAGCAAGGGTGATTTTGACAAAGAAAGATTTCAAACATTCATGTAAAAATAGAACTGAAAAGTTATTTTGGTACAGAAACCCTGAAATTCATGCAAAAGAGGGTTTTTAAGTAGTTTTTATAAAGTATATATTATGAAAAAATCACGCACCAAAACAACCTTTCAACTTCATTGTTTCATCCATGAAATATCTTTGTCAAAGATGAGAACTGGAAAAAAAACACAGCACCTTTATTTTGGATAAATGGTATTTGTGTAAGAATTGCTTATGCTGTCTGTGGAAACTTCAGGGATGGATTTGTGACCTCACTTTATGGTTAGAGATCAGTAAGTCAGTATGGTTTTAGGATTGGAAAGAAACATGGGGACTGTCTCATAAAGTATCAGATTCCTCAAAGGGAAGGAAAGTAGACCCTTCTTGAGTATGCCAGCCTGATATCAGGGTGCAGATGGTTCATACACACAATGGCTGGATCAGATGACCACCCTCCCCAACACAGGGCAAAGACATGCATGAAATGTAGTCAACTGGGATTTAGTCAGAACTATAACTCAGTCTCAAAGGGTTCTGTGATTCCTTGAGCAATGGTTTTCAACTCTATGTTGTCAGCAGCGCTTGTAAGACATCATTTACCTAAGCTCTCAACAAAGGTCTTGAGGACCTACAGAAATGGGATGGAGAAGTCCTCACCACCAACTCAGGCAGTCACATAAAGGAATACAGAAGGGGACAGGCGATGGGCATCCCTCTTCCATCACCAATGTCAGATTGTGCGTCATGGAGAAAGGGCAGGAGTGAGTAATTGGAGGCCATAAATCTTCCTTCCCTCTCTTCTGTCCTCTATACAATGAAGTGAGTTCACACACTTAACCTTGTAAGGAAGGAGCAACAGTATGCTGGTATATATTCATCAATTGGTTCTCCAAGGCTGAAGACAGGAAGTGAACTGTCCTGTGGGCTAGATTGCCCTACTGAAAAATATGCCCATCATGGCCAATTTCAGGCTCCAACAGGACATCACTCAACTTTGAGCTGAGAAGACAGATTCACCAACGTACTAGGAAACTACAAGGTTTGAGTGTGATGTGAGATTAAAATATTACAATAACAAATCATAAGCACTAACAAACGGTAGATTGTTTTGTTAATTGACATCTGATTGCATTAGATTGAGGAGGTTTTTAGGGCTCCTAATACATATTTATGGAAAGGAGATGAGATAGAACACAACTTTAAGCAGTTTTTGAAAAGGTAAAATTAGTTTCATACGCATGCCTTACTGAGAGGTGACTTTCATGCAACCTAATCATAGAATTTTTGGAATCATAGGTTGTAAGCCTAGAAGGGAAGTTTGCTAAAGAGGGATACTGCAAAGGAAGTGTAGCTGGTGAAAAGTAACTTTAAAAGACTTTAAAGCATTCCGTGTACAAGGTTTCACCTCTTTCATTTAGTTTATTCCTAAGTATTTTATTCTTTTTGATGATATTGTGCATGAAACTGCTTTCTTAATTTTCTTTTGCTAGCTTGTTATATTGTATGCAAACTAATTTTATATTAATATTGCATGCTGTGGCCTTAATAAATTTATTTATTAGTTCTTTTTTTAATTTAAGAAATTTATTCTTGCACTTTATTCTCAGGCTCACAACAAATGCATGGTAATCACTACAACACAATTTTCATCTATTCTTTTGCTAATGTGATATTTATACAAAGAGAACATATTCAATGACATTTATAGATATAATTCTAATAATATAATAATAGTTCTTCAACACATTTTTTTCATCTGCAAGCAAAGTTAATTTACTATTTCTATTCCAGGTAGTTTCCAGAGAGTGGAGAGAATAAGAGGATAGGAGCTGTAGTTCAATGGGTGTAGTTTAAACTGTGCATTATAAGTAAATTCTAGAGATTATTACATGTGTGGATAGTTAAAAAATGTGTTGTGCTCTAAAAAGATGCTCCATTACCCCATATTGGAGTGCTGGGTCCAGTTCCATCAGCTTTGCTTCCAATCCAAACTCCCTTTAGTATGTCTGGGAACTCAGCAGAAGATAATCCAAATCCTTGAGTTCCTGACCCTCATGTGGCAGACTCAGATGGAGCTCTTGGTTTCTGACTTGAGTCTTTATAGTCTGTCCTAACCCTGGCTGTCATGGCCATTAGGGGAAAGCTCTCCTTGTCCCTCTCCCTCTCTCTTATTCTCTACTCTGTTTCTGCCTTTCAAATGAGCAAATGAATAAATAAATCTTTTAAAAATTTTACAATATTTTTTAGAGAGGTCAGTGAAACAGAAGAAAGAACATAGAACACATTTACAGTCAATTGGTCTGTGGCAAAAGTACCAAGAACACAGAATTTTGAAATAGTCTCTTCAAAAACTGGTGTTGGAAAATATTCAGTGCAGAGGAGTAAAACAGGATCCTTATCTCAGACCAGATATTAAAAAAATCAACTCAAAGTTGATAAAAGAGCTAAATGTAAGCTCTGAATTATATAAATTCCATTTAAAAATAGACAAGAAGAGAAAAATTTGAGAACAGAAAATTCTGATTTTTCTAATGGATCACATGGAATTTCTGAAATAAGATTGTCACTAAAGTAAAATCATCAGAATTTTGGTACAATGGGTTAAGTCACTGGTTATGAATTCAACGTCCCACACTGGACTGCTGGATCAAGTCCAGGCTATTTCACTCCTGATCCAGGTCTCTGTTAATGTACCTGGGGAAAGAATGAGATAATGGACCACGCACTCAATCCCATGCCAGTGTGTGGGAGTCCAGGATGCCATTCAGGGCTCCTGCCTTCAGCCTATTCCAGCACAGCTGTTTTAGGTCATTTGAGCAGTGAACCCATGAATGTCTCAGTCTCTCCTTTTCTCCGAATTTCTGCCTTTCAAGTAAACAGACAAAAAACATCTTTTTAAAAAGTCAATGAGTATGTTAATTCTAGATAAGACACAGAAGGCCATGAAATTGAAAAATAGATTTGAAAAAATGTTTTGTAAAAAATGAACACTGTGAAGAAGACTCATTGAATAAATAAGGTGATTCCTAAAATAGCACATAAAACTGCTAGAAGGAAGAAAAAAGGGAGGGAACTGGAAATAAGTAGAAGAACAAACACATCACTTCCAAGAGCAAGTGGTATAATATTTAAAAGCTTGAACTTGTTTTCTCTATTTTTTAACTGCTTTTGTCCATGTTGACTACATCAATTCCCGCAGCTATAAATACTATTTGATGATAGCTCAAAAATATGCATCCTTGACACAAGCCATAACTTTGAATTCTAGATTCATATATCCACCTGTTTATAAACACTTGTGCATTTGTGGCCATCTACAATGAGCTTGTTGAAACTTGAATGTTTTATTTGTTATAAACTATTTTTTTATATCATCTTCATCTGCCTACATGCTAAAGAGATGCCTACCAATTATTTTTGAGACTTCCTGTTCTCTCATTTTTTTCCCAATCCAATAACTAACTGAATCCTGCAGGATGAATCTCGAAAAAGTTCTGATCTCATCATCTTAACCCTCTTTGCGCTTCTTCTCTCTGGATTTGCCCATCAATTTCTGACAAATCTTCTCATTTTTACTTTTACACCCTGCCAATTGCTTCACTACATGGTAGCAAAAACTGCAGAGATGAAATCACTCTCTGGTTTAAATTCTTCACTGTTTTCTTTGTGTCTTAGAAATTCAAACGTCTTTGCACAGTTGTGGTAGACAGAATAATGTGTTCCATCAAAAGATATCCAAATTTTAGTCCCTATGTTATGTTTAAGACCTAGGATATAATACATAGCAAAGCAGAATTAAGGTTGCACATGAAATTAAATTGCTGATCAGCTGAACTTTAGATGGGGAGAGGATTTCAAATTGTCTTATTGGGTACAACTCAAACCCGGGATGCCTGTAAGTGGAAGAAGGGAGCAGGATGGGGTTGCAATGGGACAAAGAAGCAGTTGGTCATTCTTGGTTTTCAGGCTGGAGGAGAGCTGTAAGCCATGAATGCAAGTAGAAGAGGCATTCTTCTAGGAGCTTCTGTAAAGAAACACAGCCTTGTTGATCCTGTGTGAGACCCACTTAGTACCTGTAACTTCCAGAAGAGTAGGAGAATAAATGTATATGGTTGTAAACTTTGTTATTTGTTATCACCCAATTGTAGAATAGATTGTAAACATCTGCATTTTTGGATTACGACTTAACCCATCAGTTTCTCTTGGGCACTTCCTCCAATATTGTACTCTGGTCATGCTACATGTCTCTTTGATGCTCTTGAGTGTTTGGCCAATATTCAAGCCATCTCTTTCATCTTGCCCCTGCTTAAATGCACCTAACCTGTTGTTTTAATTTAGACTTTCCCAGAAGCAAATCCTGAGACAAATACTTAAACTCAAGTTCATTACCACTGAGGAACTCTGGGAATCAGCACAAGAAAAAAAAATGGGATATCACTGCATGCACAGCACATATTTTTGGTATTTCATAAATGTTTATTGAGTGATTAAGTACAGAACAAACTAAGGAGTGACCTGGTGCATGGATAGTGTCCACTATGTGCCACTAAGCACACAATTAACTTCAATATATTTGTGCTACTGTTATATCGACAAATTCATTGAGTCAGAGATCATCTTTTTCTTTCTTATGGTGTACTTGGAAAGCTGTTGACTAACAACTGAGGCATTCTACTTAACCACCTAATGCCTCAACTCCAATTGCATTTGTAATGTTTATTGGAAGGGAACGAATAGAATTGTGGGAGCCTGTCATGATACTGGGCAAGTGTTTCAACACAGAGACTTGGGGAAATGATCCACATGAAGCTGCAGGGAGAAGGTGAATATTTAATGGAAACATTCCCTGAGTGATTTGTTGTTTGCCTTTTCCTTGCCACATTTCTGTGAAATGAGCTAAATCATTTTCACAATTTCATGCTTCATTTTGAACAATTGTTTTTATCCTATTCTAAATAATAATGACCTATTCTGGATTGAAAACACTTGCCACATAACCTTTCCACCTCAGAATTCTTTTCTGCATTATCAAAGGTTTTGATTTTACAAAAGTGTTGACCTTTCTTGTTCTTTAAAAGTAGCTTACTAAACTTATAAACCAACACGTTAATATGTCATTCTGTTAAAACTCTGAGATATTGTGTAGGGTGTAGCATTTGCTCACAGGAGTGTTCAAGTGATACACCTTAAGAATTTATTTTAGGAATGGAAGACTACTAATCAACAACAACACTGAATGATGTTATAGAAGGGAAAAGCCATTTTTATTTTAATTTCATGCACAGCATTATATGTGTGGGGATGAGCAAAAGGCTGAAAAAATTGGATGAAGTCATAGTATGACTCCTGCTTTAAGATCAGTAGCATATTGTAAATAATCAGACTGACTCTCGTGATGTGTTCAACAGCAAAGAAAAAGATTGTGCACATCTTGTCCTCAACCATGGGGTCTTTGAAAATGCATAACACCTTCCAGCTATATAGTGTTGAAATACTCAGGAGATGTGGTGTATCTAACCATCATCTTAATTTTTGCCTATTATATTCTTAATATAGGACTTAGAACTCATTTTGAATGCTTAGAAGTGTTATCCTAGGAAATAGCCCACTCTTTTTCCCTCGCAGAATCTGGCATAGACCAGAGATTACAGGAGGGTTAGATCATCCTTCCACTCTTTGTTAAAGGGAACCCTAGACCATCAAAGTCCCTTTTCTAGGTGGTATATATTATATTATATTGGTAAACAAAACAAGTAGTAGTATTATGTTCATGCAACAAGATAGGGTAGAAATCTGCAAAAGTTTACACGGCATGATTCAAACAATTATCCCATGCCTGCTTGACTAAAGGCATACATCTAACATTAGAATTGCAGATACCTTATTTTTGGGAGCAGAAAATTATCTTGTTCTCAGGTAAGGAGATCTTTGGGAAATCTTTGAATCTTTGTCATTAGGTCATCTTAGACTTCTCTTACTGATTCCATCCTTCCTAGCAATTAGAGAAACAAACACTTCACAGACTCAACACATACATATCTGCAGGTCACTTTGAGTGACAGCATTTCTGGTCACTGCAAACACTAGCTATGATTCAAAGAAGCCACTATATTGAAAGTGTTAAAGCTTATAATTCCTACTGTATTATCCCCACTGTTTTCTGAAATCATATTTCCCAGTCCTCTCCCTGGATTTGGTTACTATACTCACTAATAGTGGTATGGCAACGACAAGAAGGCTGAAGCATAGAAAAGACACGGAGAGTCTGAAGTCACTAGGAGCTGAAGGACCTCTCTACTGGCAAGTAAGACATTTTTGATAGCCATCATATAACAAATAATTATCATTTAAGAAGCTAATTCAATATTGTCCATAAGTTAAATTGGTATACTTTTGGCTATCAATAATAACTCTATGCTGTAAAACAGTGTACATTGCTATTTCTCTCTGTAGAAAGCCCATAGAAAGAAGACTAAATGTTTGTGCTCTAGGCGGGGCAGATAAAATGCATGGGGTGGGAAACCTGGTAACAGCTCAGGAAACAGCCAGTCTTGGCTAAGTCCCCTAGGAAAGAAAAATACAGAAGATCAAACTGTTTGTTTTTTAATTGGCTGATATTTGACTCATGGTGTTCAACACCAGTCTTTGAATGCATTGGAGTGTTTGGGGGCAGAAGAGTCAGAGAAACATAAGCAAGAGCTGACCTTGGTGTCTGAGATTTGAGCGAAACTGGAACACCTTTTCCAATAGTCTCCCTTTCTGATACAGTTGTAATATTTCTGTGATGCTTCCAGTCTTTCTGATACATCAGAGAACACATACTTTGGCTTGAGCTTCTGCTTATTTTAAGCTTCCTTTGTTTCCTGAAACTATTGCTAAGGATGATTAAGCTGAATGTCATTACATCCAGGCACTACTTTCTGCCCACTCTGCTACCTAATTTTCTCTATTCCATATCTCTTTGTACCTGGACCTCTTGGACTTTTAGCAAAAATAGTGTGTGTGTATGTGTGTGTGTGGTGTGTATGGTATATGTGTGTGATGAAGAAAATGCGTTCTCACTTCCCTTGCTTCTGATTGCTGCTCCTTGAAATAGATGTAAACTGTTTAGCAATCAAAGCTCCTCCTTTGACACTCCTCTCTCACTTGGAATTTTCTGTGTGAGCAGTTGTAAAAGAACCTCCTACAGTTATCTTTAGGCTGAAAGGTCACGGTCATAGAACAGAAAGGGTCTTCATGAGAAGTTTCAAGACTCGGGTTTCTCATCACAGCTCTGCCTTGGGACTAAAGGTGATTTTTTCACCTCTTGAACAATTTACTAAGAACATTCACTAATCACCTACAACACACCAAGCATCGGTTCCATCATCTGGGTTTTGATCTTAATCATAAGACAGAAATCAAATATAAACCAGAAAAAATAAAGGCTCTAACTAACCATTTCTGAGACTAGGCAATTGTCCAAGTCATATATCAACTGGGTGAGCGTAAATAAATTACGGTTCATGAAATATCAGGAGTGATTTTTCTCTACCAATGATTTATAGCTGTGGAAGTCAGAATGTGGCATTGAGTATTGATGATCAAACAGAAAAAATCAACCTCTTTAAAACAACATGAACTCCTTATGAATTAATGCCAGCCAACTGACCTCACATGTTCTGTTTGTAAGTCCTCAGTTTAAGCACAGTAAGCAACGTCATTAGCGCCAACAACTAAACAAAACTTTGTTCTAGAAGGATGTAGACCTTGCATAGGTCAGAAAACTTGAGGGTGTAGTGTGTGTGAGTGTGTGTGTGCACAATGAGATGTTCAGTCGTGAGATAAGAATTATCAGTGTACCCAGTGCTGCCTTTTGCTATTGTCTTTGTCATGCCAGAATGTATGGCAGGGAAATTCAGGTAGAGTAGCATGCCTCTCTTTAATCATTGTAATAGAAGAAGATTAAAAAAAAGGAGGAGGGGGAGGTAGAGGAGGAACAATTTGGGGAATCAAGAATAGGTTGATGTGACAGAAGTTAATATCAGTGGTATCACAGGTATATATTTAGATTATTCAGCAATATATTTTTAAGTCCTTCTCTGTTGTCTTACCTGAAAAAATAATCTGTTTTAAAGTTTCTGGGATTCTTACAATTCATGCCTTTTCCCATATACAATGCATTAATCTTCTGTTGTCTTTGGATCTTTTTTTTAAAGATTAGCCACTATACAAATCATATTTATTTAATCTCAAATATCGCCTCTTTCCAAAATTCTCTGTAAGTTAGAATCAAAGCAACTTCTTGAAGTTATTCCATTTGTTCAAATTTATGTTTTCCATCATTTTCGCATTGAGTCAAGAATTCCCAGTAGAACCATCTTTACCCTCTGAAACTGGTCATCTAGCTCAGCAACGTGACTGCAGATGTTGTACAAGCCAGCTCTTCTGGAAGCATGTAAATCCGATTTCAAATTCATAATTTTCTATTAAATTAGGATAACGTGTTTGACATTACTAAATGTTTATTGCTTCTACTATGTGCCAGACATTAGGGTAGATAATTGAGTAGGTAATTTGCTGTCATTTTACACAAATTAAACCAAAACTAATTATCTCAGCACAGGGGACCTTGGCTTCTCATTTAAAGATAAAGGTTTGACTCAATCACTGATTTTCAATTTGTTAGCTTTGAACTTTTTAAAAATAAAACCTATGCAATATGAGAACGATAGAATTCCACTACTGGGATTGTTTTCAAAATAAAGGAGAGGACACATGTGATGTTCTTACACTTAGCACATAGGAATTTATTGATAAGCTAATACAATGTAGATTTTGCTTGCTTCTCCCCCAGCGCTTAGGCATTCTCAACCTTTGTTTTCTCCCCCTTTTCCACAAATGTTTTACTCTCCTATCTGAAGTTCAATCAGAAACATATGTGGACTGTTGATCAGAGAGTGGAAGAAGCAGTGAGTCAACCAACTGGTAATCTCTGGTAATATCTGGTTGAATGTTTAGATCACACCGAAATTGAAATCTCTGTTCTTTGAGTCTGCCTCTGTTCCTGCTGTCCTGTGAGACTTTGCTTAACAAAGGAGATAGCACCCCAAAGCCCTCCCTCTTCAGTTACAGAGAAGAGGATCACAAAGCTATAAAAACAAAATAAATTCTCCGCATTTAGGGAGAGTCTCCAAGCATGGCCATTATATTATCATCTTCACTATAACCAACAACATTTGTCATGCTGATACACAACAGTTGAACAGAGGCTGCTCTTTTGAAGCAAGTGAAGGAAGCCCTGAACCTGTATGCCATGGATCCCCCATTTGACTTCTGATTCCCCTCCTGTCCTGGAGGTAACAGCATGACCACAAGGGAACATCTTCTCAACCATATGTAGACAGACTCATTAATTTTTTTCCAAAATTACCAAGGACTGACAAATCTATAAAATAAAATGAAAACCCAACATCTTAAACTGAAAGACAAAAATCCATGCATTCAATCCATAAAGTTTTCTTTTCAAGTTTTTGAAAATTACGTATTTAACAGGGAGAGAAAGAAAAGAGAGATAGTAAGAAGGAGACGGATTGACCATGAGAACGCTTCACTTCCCAAATACCTGCAGAGGCAGCGAATGGATCACAGCAGAGTCTAGCAATTGATGACTCAGTCCAGCTCTGTCATATAATGGCAGGAAACGGATCACTTGAGCCATCAGCTACTGCCTCCTAGGGTCTACATTAGCAAGAAGCTAGAACCAGGAGCTGAAGCTTTGGATTGAAGCCGAGTACTCTGACAGGAGACTTCTAACTGGTGTCTTTGTTCACAGGCAAAGTCCCCACCCTTTAAATTATAAAATGTAACAGAAACAGTTAAGTGTTGAATCAATGTTCTAAACAGATCATCTTCTTTTCAATAATTGACTTGATGCAGACACATAACAAATAGTTCCTCAGAACTAAGGATTTCCAAGATTTTGTCCATCTTTGCAACTTCAACAGCCAATAAAATCATCATCCATGCAGGTCTGATGTGCATGAATAATACTAGGTCAAGAGCATGGAATATGTAGGACCATTATAAAGCATCTCCAGACTCTGAAAGTCTTCATCTTCCCCCCACCACCACCATAATGAGTTAAGTGGTTCTTTAGCTGCATGGATGCTGGAAGACGCCATTTCAACTCTTCCTAACAGGTTTTTTTTTCCCCCACAGAGCAGATTGCTTCTGTGTCATTCATTCTGAGTTCCAAGACTAGGATATATGATAATTGAACATGGCCATTGTGTTTTTATAAAGTTCGTGTGTGTGTGTGTGTGTGTGTGTGTGTGTGTGTGTGTTTTAACTTTTGTTTTATTTTGTTCTGGGCAAAAGGAACTTTCATCCACTGGTTCACTCCTTAAATATCTGAAAAGGTCTGAAGCCAAGAACCAGGAATTCAATCCCAGCCTCCTTTGTGGATGACAAAAACCGAGCTGTTTCTGCACTGATAAGAAGTTAGAACCAGGAACTACCTCTGGGGTTTGAACTGATGTAGACAGTTGGGTACATAACAAGCATATCCTAGCATGCAATTTAACCATTAGGCTGAAAAGCTCACCTGTGGCTTTTCTTTCCTTTTCTTTTTCTGATCTATTCTTTTTGCGTGCGCTGTTCTTCTGTATCTGAAAAGGTTGGAGTACAGGTGTTTGGGACAGTGGTTCAGGTGTTACTTGGGATGCTTGAATACCATATCAGAGTGCCTGAGTTGCAATCCAACCCTGCTTCTGATCCCAGCTTCCTGCTAATGTGCACCCTGGGAGTTGGCAGATGATAGCTCAGATACTTGGTTATCCATTACCCACAGGGGGACACCTGGATCCTGACTTCCATCCTCTACTGGTCTGGGCTGTTATGGGTGCTTGGAGAATAAACAAGCAGAAAGAAGGCTTCTTTCTCTGTCTCTCTGCCTTTCAAATAAAAATAAATAAATTTTAGACAAATTCACAAAACTTACAAATAATGTGATATAAAAAACAGACCCAAAGTGATACCTGTTTCTAGTGTGTAGTCTCTTCTTCAAGAAGAAACTCTGAAAAGCTTTAAACAAGATAGAGTTGTCAGTCCCAAGAGTCACACTTCATGGGCTTTCTTCCTAGAGTGAAGTGTTCACATCTGCTGGCAGTGGGTAGTGGGGTGACAGGTGTCAGAGAAGATAAAGTACACTTCTGTACTTTGATGGGACTGAGGATTCAATTCTTCGATGAATGTATAGGAACTTCTCCTGGGATACCATCTCACTTTTGAGGCTTCCAGCCTGCAAAGGATAGAAGCACTGGAAGGAAGGAATAAAGGGATTTGATTCAATCAAAATAACGGATGCATTTCAATTTTTCTTCTGAAATTTACATCAAAGTCAATTCCATGTCTAGCTTACATTTTCATAACTAAAGTGGACTTGGTAACAGATAATTCCTAAGTACTTAGAGTTAAGAACTGTAATAATTTTTAATTGCAATGATTGTTATCCTAAGTTATAATTTAAGTGAGAAGCATAAGTTTGGTCTTTTTCTCACAGCTTTTTTTTTTAAATAACCACCCAAACATCTCTTAATGAAGGGTATCAGGTTCAAGGGAAAATTTATCTTGCATTTTAATGTCTACATGTATGGCATTTTTAGGGAGCCAATCTTTGATTTGGGTCAAGTCCTTATACATAGACTTAAATCATTCTTTTCCCTTTGCATCATCCCAAGCAATCCCTTTCTTTTTCAAACATAGTGCTTCAAATTCAACTACTCTATGCCTGTTATACTGTGTTGAGCACCTACTGTGTGCTAGAGGTTGTGTTGGGCACTGGCTATACACATTTGTTGATGACACAATACCTTCACTAGAGGGGCCCATGGAGCTCAATCTGATGATTATGATAATTCCAAGGTATCAGTTATGCTTATAAAACATGCATGAATAACTCCTTTTAAATATTTGTAAAAGATTAATTTACTTACTTAAAAGAGATACTGAGAGAGAAGAGACAGAGGGAGAAAGAGACTTTAATCTATCGGGTCAATCCCCAAACAGCAGGAATAACTGGACTGTGTGTGTCAGGCCAAAGCCTGGAGCCTAAGGCTTATTTGGATTTTCCCATATGGGTGCAGGGGCCCAAGAACGTAGGCCATTTCCACTGCTTTCCCAGGCACATTAGCAAGTTGCCGCATTAAAGTGGAACAGCCAAACCAGAAACCCACACAGAATGCTGGCACTGTAGGCTGTGGCTTTACATGATATAATCCAGTAAAAGTCAGACTGTTCTATTCTGCTCATTGCTAATTTTACCTACTTTTACTAGGGACCTTAAAATGTCAGCAGATTTTAGGCCTGGTTTGATAGTCCAGTGACTAAAGTCCTTGCCTTGTTTGCCCTTGGATCCCTTGGGTTCATTTTGTGTCTCAGCTGCCCCACTTCCCTGCCAGGTCCCTGCTTGTGGCCTGAGAAAGCAGTCAAGGACGGCCCAAGGTCTTGGGACCCTGCACCTATATGGGAGACCTGCAAAAAGTTCTTGGATCCTGACTTTGGATTGGTTCAGTTCCTGCCATTGTGGCCACTTGGGGAGTGAATCAGTGAATGGAAGATCTTTCTGTATCTCTTTTTCTCTGTAAATATGACTTTCCAATAAAAATAAATAAATCTTGAAAATATAGCAGCAGTTTAGATCACAATGTCTCATCTAAGACACTTTACTAATTCCCACAGACCTGGTTAAGTTTCCCTCCTGTGTACTCTGATACAGCAAAGCCCTTTTGCACATTTATATGACCTGTTTCTCTGCCTTCCTCATCACATGATGACCTTTCTGAATAGGACGTGTTCCTCAGCCTTACTTGAGTCTGCATCATGGGAACACAGAACACTTTTCCTGGCACATAGTGAGCCATTATAAATTCTATTGAAATATTGGAAAACTGAAGGAACCATAGGAAATCCCCACCTCTTCCTCTTGCTCCTGGCTAAGCCACTATTGAGATTAGGGCATTTATTTGGCTCTCTGTGTATCTGTTTACTTCTAGGAGTTCCATGATGATTTAATCATATGGAGATAAATTCCTTTGGGACTAGTATCCCTCCTAATTAAACATAGGTTTCTTGGCCTTAAATATATGAAGGTACCTTGAAGAAGCCATAGAAAATGAAATTAGAACATAAGCTTATTTTTGTGCAAAATTTTTTAAATCAATGTATAGTTTTTTCATACTATACATTTTAAATTTGAAAATCAGACAGCAAGGAGAGAGAGTGGAAGAGAGAGGGAGAGAGAAGCAAAAAGAGAGAGATAAAGACCTATTTGCTGATTTACTCCCCAAATTATTGCTACAACCAGCAGACAAACATAGGCTAAGACAGAACCCAGAGCCTAGAACTCAATTCAGGTGTCCCACACAGGGGTGGGGTTTGGAGGAGGAAGAAGTTGTGCGCTTGAGCCATCACTATTGCTGTCTTGTTCTCTGAAATAATAAAAAGCAGCCAGTGCTGGGCTAAATCAGGATACTGGAACTCAATCTGAGCCTTCCACATTGGTGGCCAGACTCAAGCACTTGAGCCATTGCCTGTTGGCCCCAAGGCTAGAATCAGAAGCAAAACCAGGCTTTGAATCCAGGTATTGTGGCATAGGACAGGAATGTCCCAAGAAATCACTTCACTGTTGCACCAAATTCATATTGATGGATTTCAAATTATTTCTGTGTCAAACTTAGGTTTTAAATTTTTAATAATATTCATTACTTTAATTCCACTTGTTGCAGATGTTTGCAAGCACTCTTATGTAATTACAGCTAAGATGAAAAGGATAAAACGTTAATATAAGATAATGAATCCACCTCCCCCAATCTATCTCATTAAGGCATTTATTATATTGATTTCTGATATCAAATTATATCAAGATCTCTGATATAATTGCGTCGTAGAATACATAGAATCATGTTCTTGGGTTCTGTCATGACGTTCCCACATGACCTGGGGAAAATGACCATTATTTGGAGCCAAAATTTCTGCTTCTGGAAGATGGGATAATATTTATTGTAGATCGCTTGTAGGAATAGTGTCCAAAGATAAGCTAAGACACTTATCTTTGAAAGAATCAATTTGAACAGAGACTCATGAGTTGACCATCAGGAGGCCGCAGGCTAAAAAGAGGAAACTCAGCAGGGTATTTTTATAAGGTGTTTTTGGAAACAAGATATTATTGTGGAAAGAGCCTGGTAGCGGTCAGGACTGATTTCTGATTGGTTTATGCTTAACTTTATTTTTCTGTGTTATGACCATGCCCTCTAAGTTCTGTTTGTGTCCCTCCTGACTTAATTAATTACTCTCCCAATTACATTGTTAATTAGTCAATCATTGCAATAGCATTTGTAAAATGTGTGGGAAACTTGCACTAAGTTAATACCCAACGGGTAATAATCATAAAAGAGAATGTTTACATTGCCTTGAAAACATATTCACTTGGCAACAACTCAATGTCAAAGGGAACATTTTCTGAAATGGGTTCTTCATTTGCATATTTGTGTGTAATGGTTAATGACTGCAAGCCTCCTGGAACATTGGAGGATTCTGGGAAGAGACTGTAGTTGCCAAGGTCTGCAAGCTGCTTAGGGTAGCAGAGGGATGAGCGTCTTTCTCCTTTGTGAGCTTAATAACCCCACTTAATTTCCAATGATTACATTTTGGTCAGTCACGTGCCTGAGTGCGTTATTGCTGTCATACAAATTCCCTCTGCTGCCTCCTGGACTTCAGGTAATAGTTTTGCTTTTTTTTTTTTTTTAAGAATTATTTATTTTAAAGGCACATTCACAGAAAGAGGGAAAAGAGCAGAGAGAGACAGACAGACTGTTCATCCCCTGATTCACTTTCCTAATGACCACAAGGACTGGAGCAGAGCCAGACAGATTCCTGGAGACAGGAGCTCTGTGCCCTCCGTTGGAGTGCAGGAGCTCAGGCACATGGGCCATCTTCTGCTGCTTTTCCAGAAGGATTAGCAGAGAGATGACCAGCAAATAAACTAGGACTTGAACTGACCTACAGAAAGGAATCCAGCCATAGCAGGCAACAGCCAACCCTACTGTGCCAAAATGCTGCCACCAAGGTAACCTAATTTCCAATAGGTATCAATCACAGACTTGTATCTTCTTCAGTCTGCTCAAGGTATGCCAATACAATTCATTTTGAGCTAAGCCAAACAGCATGTTAAGAATTAAATGAGGAGTCTTAAACATGATATCCTACTTGCTTTAGGATGCTTTCTCTAAATTTCTGCAAAATTTGTAATCTAGTAAAACATTGAGATTTCCCAAAACACAAAATTCTCCACTTACCATTTAACAGTTATCTAGTAATCTTAAGAAATATTATATGGATCTAGAATTAAAGCAGGTGAAAAATCATGGAGGAAAATTTATATTTGCTAAAATGCCTAATACAAAGTTGAGAATGAACTATGTGTATTTCCCACAAAAGGGTTTTTTTTTTTTATTGGTTAGAAAACTTAAGCCTTCCTGATTTTGGTTACTGCATTTTGAGAAAAATAATAGCTGGTTATTTTGTCACATTTCCTATTGAGTTTGAATGCACTTTCATCTAATTTTTAAAGCAAAATGAACAAATTACTGTAATTGTAATGGCCATGTTAAGGATCCTACAGTGCAAATACCCATAGCAGAAGATTTCAATTACAGTAATTCTGTTGCAACTGTCAAGACCCTTCCTTCCATTAGCAACTTGCTTCCAAAAGACATCTTTTGCAAGAGAGGAGAAATACATTTTGGAAAACATCAACTTCTTGGAGATTCACAACAAATGAAGCTATCACTCAGTTGATGTGTGGGCACAACTACTTCTTTCTTTTTTAAGCTGGCTGAGTTCTCCCTGGAGCAGCTTTTACCCAGGTATCCTCCTTCCACCCCCAAGAGGTAAGTAAAGAAGTTCTCCAATGCGTCTGTTTTTTGTCTAAATTGATGGATGCCGGACAGTTTCCTTTTTATTTGTTAAAAAGACCTAGAACTTTGTTCTCCTAAGGATCATGTGTTGTTGTTTTCACTTGTATTGAAATGCTATCACTCTGTGATCTTTGTCTGGAGCAGCCCATTCATCTGCTGCTTGTTTTTCAGCTCCAGCAAATCTACTGCTGCTTCCATTTTCTTCCTGTAATATTTCAATGATCATGAAACTTAAGAAGAAATATAATAACTCAGATAGCAAGAAAACAAATGTGAATAAAAATCCCCAAGCATAATAGATCATACACATTGCTACAAATTAGAAGCCTTGCTTGCCTGTCTGGTCTCCTCAAAATTGTAATTAACTTTGACTACCATATGTGTACTGCTTACACTTACGAATCAGCAGGTTGTCATGATGTTCAACACTGATACTTTTCCAAAGGAATTTTACTGTTCTAAATTGAAATTATGAATAGAATTGTTTCTAAGACATTTATGTCAAATAGAGTCTTCGTAATTCAGTACTGGGGTTTAAACAATTTGCATGAAAAGCATCTACCAGGTCATTCTCTTTTGAAAAGTAGTAGAACTATTTTTTTTTTTTGAACTGAAAAATACTTGAGGGACTTATTACTTGGGTCTGATGGCTTTTTTTAATATATATTTTTATTATTTATGTATCTGAGGTGAAGGGGGATATTGAGGGAGAATCCCCGCCCAGTCTCCCACCCGCCCAAGGTCCCAGATGTGGGGCATGCTGAGATACTTGCTCAAGTGGTCTTAAAAGTCTTCCAGTTATGGATCGCTGCCAGTCACATCCCTCCCAGCTCGATTAGGTCATTGAAGAAGCCACTGATTGTCACAGTCCATCATGGAGTCTTCATTTGCCCAGTATTTCACTGCCCAACGTTTAGCTGAGGTGGTTGATTGACCTGTTCCGTCCTCCATCCTCTCCTAGCCAGGGCTCTGAGTCCAGCAGTTCGATTGGGGAGATCACCAAAGAGACTTAGAAGTATTTTAAGCAATGTATTTCCAAAATAGCTACTGCATTCATTTTCTACTGTTACTGTAACAGATGACCACAGATTTGGTGACTGAAGCCAGCACAAACGCATTCGTAGACTTCTTCTGTAGGTTGGAAACTTGATACCAATCTCCCTGGGTTGAAAAGAAGATGTCAACAGGGTATGGTTCTTTCTAGAATCTAGAGGAAAATCCATTTCCCTCCATTTTCCATCTTCCAACTGCTGCAGTCTCCTTTCTCTTGCGAATCTCTGATTGTCTGTTGTGACATCTCCCTCTGACCAGGAACTGCTCTCTCCTTTAAAGGACCATGTCTGATTAGATTTGACCCATCAGCTATCCTGGCTGATTTTCCATCTGATGTTTCTCTGTCAAGCCAGCAAGCTCAGCTTTACTTTAAAAGGCAATACAGCAAGGTAAATATAAGGTAGGGTGATATGATTAAAGTTTGGTCATTTTGAAGAACCATTATTCTGCCAGGAATTAATACATTTTTTACATCGAGGAAAAAATGAAACACAAGACATATATGCATCAAGATCTGAACAGTAAACAACTTATTATTCTATTGACTTTTTTTAAACCTTCAACGCCATGGCTTTCATTTTCCTAAAAGACAGAGTAATAGAACCACATATTGAAACTAACAATAGCTTAATTAATATATTAAAAAGTCTAGTGGAAACAGATAGGTGAAGTAAGCAGAGAAAGAGATGAACACTCTAAAAAGTAATCAAAAGGACATTATAAAGAACTCACAGCGGTGACAGAATAAAGAATGGCTCTTTGTGCTTGACATGGCCATGAGGTAAAAATTCATGAGATGATTACAGGTTAATAAAAATTTTCAAGCTGAAATGTAAAGAAGAAAATAAAATGCACAGAAACCAGAGTGGAAAATCGAAGCACTGGAACAATTTACAAAATACAACACAAATCATAGGCATTTCACATTCCAATGTCAGAAAGAAAAATCATGAAATAAATTGGAGCATATGAGCAGACTAAAATACTTCATCTACAGAGAAACATTTTTAGGAATACAAGAGACTTTTCTTCAGAAACCAGAAATACAAATGCAAGCAACAAGAGGATAAATGGAAAATGTAGTACTGTGAGAAGAAACCCAGAAATTTGAAATTCTATCTCCAGCAAAAAATATTCTTCAAAAGTGAAGAAGAAATGAATAAATAAACAAAGATTTTCCTAGAAAAAGAAAATGAGTAATTATCACAAGCAGACATATTCCTACAGGAAAAGTTCAAAGAAATTTTTCAGGCAGAGTGAAAATAATATGAGTTATAAGTCTGAGTCTGTAAAGGAAGTAAAGAACATACAGAAGGAATGGAAATAGAATATTAATTTTCCTAAATTAATGCATCTGAAAATCAATATTGTAAATAATAAGGGTAAGAAAGTATTGAATCAATAAAGATATGAAGTAATGAAAATGAATGATAATGGACAGGACAACTGGAATGCTAGATAACTATTAGGATGAGTAAAATACAAAATAATATTGTTACTACTAATTACTGGTGAGTTTGGCAAGCTCCATTCATTGTTGATGAGAAAGCAAAATGGTAATGCCATTTGCAAGACAGGTTTGTGGTTTCTTACACAGCTGAACAGATTCTTACCAACCCAGCAATTCCCCTTCTAGCTATTGACTCAATTGATTTAAAAGCTTAGGTACACACAAAGCCTTCATGTGACTGTTTATAGAAGCATTATTCATTACTGTAAAAAAAATTGGAAGTAACAAGGTGTTCTTTTATCATGGATGACCAAAAATCTGCAAACCATCCATGCAATGAAATTCCCTTTGTCAATAAGACAGAATGCACTATCAAACTACACAAAGATGGCAAAGAGGTGGATATGACTTTAAAAGCCAAGTGCTAACTGAAAGAAGGCAATCTGAGAGGGGTATGCGTTCTGGAGTTGCCCTTGTATGGCAATCCAGAAGGGCAAAACCAGAGCAATGACTGACAAGGGTTTAGAGGTGAAGAACATAATAGCACAGAGACTTTTCTAGGAATACTCTGTACTGCACCATAAATGATGGCAAACTGACATGTAAATGTATTTTCAGTTAATATTCTTGTGGGGCTATGGTCATCCTACTTTGTAATTGTTGAATATTATGGTCAGTGCTGAGTGAAGCCTATGATTATAGAGTGAATTAAATTATGTCTTTGTAAAATTAATGAAAAGAAAAGATAGAAAGGGAAGAGAGGCATTGTGGGTAGGAGGGGAAATCTGGTTATCATTTGAGAATTGAATCAATGAAATACATGAAATCTGCTCTCCTTATATGAATAAATTAAAAAAAAAACAATAAGATGAGTGTGCACCATGAAGAATGTTAAAAAGAATGTTTAAGTGTTTGGGAGCTCCCAGTATGGAGTGCAACATTTGAGAAAGCGAATGTACTACATGCGTAATTTCACTTAAGGGCTAGGCGAGTGCTGACTCATGTGACTTTTGAAATGAGCAATGCCTAAGGATGTACAAAATCACGTGTGTGCTAGCTGATGTAGGTGCCTCCCATCTGATATGAGTTTACAAACATGAAACAGCTATGCATGTATATTGGACGTGAATGATAGAATAAATGTATGGCAGGTGTTGGAAGATAGGTACCTCACTACTTCAGATGAGCATCTGAATAACCCAGGGAAGCAGGAGGCAAGAATGATCCGTGTAGCAACAAGTCAGATTTAGAGAAAGCAGTACAAACCCCTGTTGAGCATACTACAGATACAGATACAGATGATTACAAGCAGGATCTCTGTAAGTGTATTTGCCTGGGTGAGTGCACACACACACATTAGCCCTTGTTGCGTCTCCTGAGTGGTCCTTAAAGCAAAGGGTCCCTATTAGCAAAGAGTACACTCATCACTCAGATTTCGGTTTCTGATGCCATTTTCCATAAAAGGAATCAGAGCTCCATGGACAAATGACTGATTCTAGAACTGTGGCAAGAAATATAAAGGGGGATCCTTCCACATCTGAGGGCCAAACAGGAAGTGCCGAAAACAAAAGCAAACCAAGCCAAAACCAAAATGGCACAGCAGGAGAAAGAGCTTCCACTTCAGAAGTTGGAACACTTTACGCAGTAAAATAAATAAAGTAGATATGAATTACAATCCAGTGTATAAAATAAATATCAATGAACTTAGAATTATATAAAACAATGATTGGGTAAATAAATGAGAAGAGGAAAGAAAAATATCTGAGGCAGAATTCCGAATACGTTACTCCTGCAGGTACTCAACTCTCAAAGAGGTAAGGCACTGGAGTGTAATTCCTCATGACTTAAGTGTGGGCTGCGAACAGGGATTCCTTCCAAAGTGTTCAGTATGGAGAGGGGGAAAAAAGAGTAAATTTGCAAGTGGAGAAACTTATAAACACAGCCTGAGCCAGTGGATCAGGTCAACATTCGTGATAAGTCATGCTGATATCAAGCTAATTGTCTTGACAGGATGTACTGACAATATCACTGCTGTCTTCCTCCCCAAATTTCATAACACTAAGTTCACTATAAGAAAGCATCAGATACATTCCAGTGGAGGAACATTCTACAAAATACTTGAACCAGAGTATTTAAAACTTTCCAGGTCATCAAAATTAAGAAAGGTTACAAAAATTCACAAGCAAGAGGAATTAAAGGAGACATAATGACTGAATACAAAATAGTATCATAGATGGGATTCCAAACAAAATGGGTATTAGGTTAAAAAATAAGGAAATATAAGCAATATTTGGACTTCCACTAACAATAGTGCCCCAATAATTTGTTCTTAATTGTGACAATTTTATTATGCTAATGTATGTTACTAACAGAAAGTTAAGCATGCAATATATAGAAATTTTCCTGATTATCTTGATGCTTTGTAAAATCATCGTTATGTGAGATGTATGGTTGAATAAATATTTCAATGAGATACTACTACATCCTTTCCCGAATGTCTAAAAAATTCATATGGCTGTATCAAATGTTAGTGTAAACATAGACAAATTGGAATACTTGTATACTGCTGATAGGAATGAAATGTTTGCAGGTACTCTGGAAAGCATCCTGGCGTTTTCTTAAAAATCTTGTGCACACTGGGGTAGCTGTTTAGCTTTGCAGTTAATCCTTTGCTGGAGACAGCTGCACCCCTGATTAGACGGTCTGTTTGCTTCCAACTCCACCTTCCTGTTCATGGACACCCTGAGAAATAGCAGATGACAACCAGCCACCTGGAAGACCAGGCTCAAGCTCCCAGCTCCTGACTTCTGCCTGGCCCAGCCCAGGCTGCTATGGCATTTGAGGAGTGAAACATCAGAAGGCACTACTCTCTCTTTCTTCCACCCTCTGTCCCCCAAATTGAACAAAATTTTAAAAAACTAAAAATTAAATCATTTTGTCATATGTTCTACTTGTCTCAAACAAAGGTATATTGATAAGTAAAAACTTGTGTACAAAAACTTGTGCAGTAAATTTTAAAGCAGCCATACTTATACTCATCAAAAGTTTGGAACACTCAGTATTCTTCAACAGATAAACAAATAGCAGTGGATATGAGGGCCTTCAGAAGTTCATGGAAAATGCAAAATGTGAAAAAGGAGACCAAGCCTAGATTGTTTCGTTTGTTTTATCAATTTTGACTTTTTGTTTATTGACTTATTTGAAAGACCTAGTGAGAGAAAGAAAGATTTTTTTATTTGCTGATTGCTCCCCAAATACCCACAACAGCTGTGCTAGGTCAGAACAAAGCCAGAAGCGAGACTCAATCTAGATATTCTGTGTGGATGGCAGGTACTTGAAGCCCCTGAAATGCTTGAACTGTAATCTGCTATCTATCAGGGCGTTCACTGAAAGGGGGCTGGATGGAAAGGGGAGGCAGAACTGGATCCCAGGCACGCCCATATGAGATCCAGGTACCCCAGCAACAACTCAGCTGGGTCATAACACACTCCTATCAAGATTTGTTTTGTCCTAAAATATAATTTTATTTTCATTTTTCCTGAAATCTTTTGAAGTACTCTTGAACATATATAATGGGAGCAAAACTAATAAACTGTTGATTGTGCAACCGGGATAAACCTAAAATGTGTCATGCTGCTAAAACAAGTGGGTCTCATAGTCTATGATTCATTTTTTGTGAAGTCATGTAAGAGACAAGTATGAAGTGAAGAACTGTGGTTTCTTTTCAGGACACATATGGGTCAGTGGAGGAGTTGACCAGAATAGAGTAATATTAGAGTATTTTCTAGGGTGATGCAACTCTTGTGTTTTGATGAAGCAGTTCTCTTAAATGCATTTGTGTGTTGGAGTGAATATAAATTCACACTAAAAACCTCAGCGTTGCTGTGTGTGAATTTAAAAAGAAAGTACAAGTAATATAGTTTTGACCCAAACTGAGCTCTGCTCCAGTAATAAAGCTATTATTTACCATATTTCTTACCCCTTTTAATCTTTTAGACTGCTAAAAAGTTGTTCTTTTCCTTAATATATACATATCAAGGATAAAAAGTACAACTTTTATGACTGTCCTAAAATATTTTTTTAGAGATTTATTTATTTTTATTACAAAGTCAGATATACGGAGAGGAGAGACAGAGAGGAAGATCTTCCGTCCGATGATTCACTCCCCAAGTGACCGCAACGGCCGGTGCTGCGCCGATCCAAAGCCGGGAACCAGGAACCTCTTCCGGGTCTCCCACACAGGTGCAGGGTCCCAAAGCTTTGGACCATCCTCGACTGCTTTCCAAGGCCACAGGCAGGGAGTTGGATGGGAAGTGGAGCTGCCGGGACCAGAACCGGCATCCATATGGGATCCTGGGGCGTTCAAGGCAAGGACTTTCGCCGCTAGGCCACGCCGCCAGGCCCATGTCCTAAAATATTTTTATTGTGAAGTTATAAAGATTCCATTATGATTTCAAAATATTTGCATCTTTTCACTTTCTCTTCTGTCATCCTCCTGTACTAATATGGCTTTCCAAAAATAGTTCTCTCCAAATTTTTTTCACTGACACTATAGGAAAGAAAGTACATTAAAAACCAGAGAAGAGAGAGGCTGGGATATTACATTTTTAAAATTAAACTTGGTATGATTTAAGTTCATTGAAATGTGAACCACCATCAATGTATGGCTGTAATTTATCTTAAAAATTCAGACAAAATGTTAACCAAAAGGCAGGAAAAATCAGAGAAAAGTAGTTCTTGCTCAAGAAGACAAGTGGATAGACCAGTCTGTGGCACAGTTGTCATTTGGGGCCACAGAATTCTTTGTTCAGGTGTGTTGGGGTTCTTGTCCTGCACATGGATGTTGATCAGCATCCTGGCCTTTACCTAATTTCCCAACAGTAACCTTCTTAGACTTCTGAGAATCCACATTTTCGCATATGTTTTCAACTACTCCTTTGTGGGGAAGGAGGCAACTTAACCCCCAGGTTGAGGATTCTGGATTATAACCAAGGACTTGTAGGTCAACAAGTAAGATTCATTCCAAACCTACAATTATTAGGTAAGTGTTCCTGTGGGAATCATGCAACTTCTTACATCGCACTAAATTAGGCCAAGGTTATTTTATGACATCTCTATGGAGCTATAATGAGCTAAAATGGGAAAACTTGATTATAAACCACACATAATCTGTGAATTGTAACTGTGATGTAGAAAGACAAATCTCTGTAATGGAAAAGACTAGCAGTGGGCACATGACCTAGCAGTTAAGATATCATGTGGGATGCCCACTTCCCATAATGCCCCCTGGGTTTGAGTCCCAACTTCCCTCTCCATTCATGCTTCCTGCAGATGTGCCCCCTGGAAGCAGCTAGCAATCGCCCAAGTGCTACAGCTGAGACTCAGAAGGAGTTCCCGGCTCCTAGCTGGGCATCCAGGGAGTGGAAAGCACATGTTGGTATTTTTTCCTGCTTTCAAAATAACTAAATTACTATTTTTTTAAAAAAATACAAACCAGTATAAAGCAACATGATTCCTAACTGAACACATTTTTGTCCTTATGGGGCTTTTAAAAACATCTGGAGACACATTTAAGTTGTCAGAATTAGAAGAAAGGTGTTAGTAACATCTAGTGAGTAGAACTCCATGCTGTTGCTACATATCCCACAGTATACCAGTATATAGGACAGCCCCTCCAGCAAAGAGCTATCTAGCACCAAATGCAATTGTACTGTTATTGAAAACCTCTTTTTAAGAAGACTTGGGCAATTTTTTGACTGCCCCATTGGACAGGGTTCCAGCAGGCAACAAATGATTTATTCAACTGAAATCTCAAAAGAGAATTAATGAGGAGATTATTCACAGAACTATGAGTCGTTGATGAAAACCATAGCAAATGAGAATAAGGTTCCCAGGGTTTAGCAAGAACAGAAAGCTGTGGCCTTCCCCAGGCAGGAGGAAATAGTCATGGAATGAAGTATTGCTACCAGAGACTGGTAAGAGTTACAGCTTGGGAAGTATGTAGGTGCTAGCATTGTGTAAGTGATCTTGAAAAGGCTCCTCTAGAAGCACACTCTTGACAGACCTAGCTGAGCAACTAGCATGTTACATATTTGGAACAACTTGTTTTGAAGAGTTGATTATTCTATTCTGTCTGTTACTTCATAAGATATTACCACATGAGCAGGTGGTTGGCACAGTTGTTTTTATTTGGGATAGTCACATTCCATATCAGACTATCGGGGTTCCAATCCTAGCTGTACCCTTGATTCCAGCCTCCTGCTAATGTGTACCCTGGGAGGCAACAGATGATGGCAAAAGTAGTTGAGTCTCTGCCCCCTTGTGGCAGATAGGAGGCTGATCTTTCATTCTCTTCCTTTCAAATAAGTAAAATGAATTTTATAAAACTTTCAATGACCTCAAAAGTTGGTGTCTTGAAACAATACACACGTCTCCTCTCACACAGTTGCTGTGGTTCAGGAATTGGAAGCATGTTAGCTAAGTGGTCGGTTTAGGACTTCTGAAGCTGCACTCATGACTCAAGCAGGAGCTGAGGAAAGGTTTGACTGCGACACAACCTGCAAGGACCCAGTTCCAGGACGGCTCAGTCACTTGGCTGGCATGTGAAAGCTGTGGAGGGCCAGGAGGCCTCTCTTCCTTTCCGGGTGAACCTCTGCAAAGGACCTAACTATGCACAAAATATGCACTTGACACCCCCTGGAAGTATCCAAGAGTAAGATGGACACTACAGTGTCTTTACCAGATGCAGAGGTTACACAGTGCTATTTTCCTGCCTATGAGTGACAGGTGGCAAAGTTCCTTGGAGTTCAATCTTGGATTAGTTTGGAGCACATCCAGGGCCATCATTCAAAACAGCCATGTCTGATGGTATTCAACATTTAATTAACGTGCCAATAATGTAGTAAAGAAAATCACCCTAGTATGATATGAAAGGAATCAGATTCTTGCTACCACTTTTCAAGGATTTGTGAAACTACAAATCCCATTTATTCCTGCAATTTTCTCTTTCTCATGAAGTTAATTGCATCTCTAGAATATCTACACCTAGGTTATATAACCTTCAACTTGTTAAACATGCTCATAGCTCCTTGTTAGATTTATGTCTCCAACATTCTTTGGCATGGAAAATATCTTTCTCTTTCAAATAGCATTTCTAAATCAATAGTTATTTTTATTCAAAGGAACAACTTAGATCGTAACTGTGATTCTGTCATTATTTTCAAAATGTGTTGAAATTAGTTGGTTTGAAAAAAACAGATCACAGAAAAATTCGTATTTTCAATTATGTATCCATACACATGCTACAACATTTCAGCCTATATAATGTATAGAAAAACGCATAGAAACACAAATAATGTGCAAAATTTAGTCTATATGCTATGCAATATTGTCAACAATTCGGTACAGTTTATATTTCACCTAAATTTCACCTCCTTAGAATGCTGTCCTAGTGAGAGATGAGATTTGAAAGGCCATAATGTTCCAGGCTGAATTGGTTTGCAAAAGGCCTTTTTCTGTGTGCTGCTAGAATGGTGTACTCAGCCCGCCAGGCACTCAGCCCTTGTGGTTCAGGTGCAGCACTGGGGAGGAATGCAGCAAGAGTGGAAAATACAGCACTGTGCCTTTCAGGGCAGAATGGGAGGCTGATTTGGCTCCGGCATCTTCAGCTCAGGGTCAACTTGACATCCCGTAGCCAGGTTGGAAGGCCTTTGTTTCCCAGACACCTCCATGCCTCCGCATCCTTAGGAAATGAGTTTTCAGTGCATCTAGGTAATGTGCTTTGCCAGGTGTTTATTTAGCACCTCTGAAGTAACCTAGTCATAATAGCACCCTCCTAATGTCCTGCAATCAGGCCACACCTGCTTTTAGTCACCTCCTAAAAGATCATTGCATTATGTTTTGCAAAGTACACCCTTAAACCCTGTCTTTCAGAGCTTTCTCCTAAAGATGGCATATATGAGTTTGTAGACAATGTAATGGAAAACTATGATCTTGGGATCCAAGTGAAGCAGCACTTGAAATCGGAGCGGCTTTTTATCCCCCTGCCCATTATAAATTGGCACCCTGACATAACACCAGCACTAAAAAGAAGCAAACCCTAATTGGTATTAGAGTGAGAAGCCAAAATAAGGCTCAAAAGCGCAGAGCAAGGCGTTTGCCAATTATCAGGGTGAGGTCTTTGATATTGGTGCCAGTCTAAAACCTTACCATGGACTTTCTTAACAAAAACAATCAAACTCTGACATACTTAGAATCATGTGAAATATTATCACTATACCATCCACTATCACAGAATGTAAATGAAACTAAACAGTTTCCTGAGCTTGGTCTGTTTTCAGTCACTATAAGTGTCTACTACAGGACTGGGTATTAGACAAAGAGTAGAGATTTAATTAGCTCGTAGGTCTGGAAGTTGGAAAGTCCAACGGCATCTGCTAGGATTGGGCGAAGGGCTTCTTCCTGCATGTAACATGTTGGAGTACATCACAAAGCCAGGCATGGAAAGTTCCACAGTTAGTTTGCTTTTATGGAAAACCATTTCCATAGACATCTATCAATCCCTGAATCTAGTAAGCCTAGGACATCTATCCATTCTGAAGATCGGAGACCTTAGGGCCCAATCACCTCCCAAAATTCTTACCTTTCAAAAATGTTACATTGGAGACCAGATATCCTACACTGTGGGAAACAAACCATGGCATCACAAAACCACCTAGTGGATTACATATGTAGATACTCAAATAGGATACTGATTTTTTAACAAGACTTAAGTACTGGAAGTTTTCATAAAAAGTTCTAACTCAGTGAGAATTATATAATCACCTCAGTTTTACCTCTGAAACAAGTGGTGATACTAGTTACAAAGCTTGAACAAAATCTAGTAAGGAAACATAAAGAGAAACAATAATCCAGATCAAAGACAATTACTAGCTAAAATACCTATGAGGAAAACTTGAAGTCCATGAGCTGTAGACATTTTGAGGAAATATCACCATATCTTAATAATACACAAACTAGTATGTGATCCATCATACTTCATGCTCATTTTAATTTAAGTGTTCTGTGAGGGAACAGCTTTAGAAGTGTAGATTGAAGATATTGGACTGTATTTTTTTAAAATAAGAACTAACAGGGAACTGATGTTCCTCTATAATTGAATAAACTGGATAAATATAGTACAACCGTTTACTGAAGTAATAGGAGCCAAACAGGGGAAAAAGGGTTGGTCTAATCATGTCAGGATTTTCCCCAGGCATTTTGCAATCAAATAAAATCTGTTCAACTAAAGACTTTAATTAAATGAAACCTTAGTGTGTAGAAAAAGTCACGTACTGATTAAAGGGCAGATGGTGGTGAAAGATATCAGCCTGACTAATGAAAATTATGGATTATGGAATCATTTTTAAACTATCCAGCATAATGGACAATAATTTGCTTATGGATCAAGAGAAGGTAGGTGTGTAATTAGTTGTGGTCTCAGTGTGTACCCACTTGTGACTTTGAACAAATCGTATCTGTTTACGTGTTTGCGGAGTTAACATGAAAATAGCTCATTTGCCCATCTCACAAGGGATGATGCGATGACAAATTGAGATAATGTAACAGAAAGCATTGATAAACTCTTCAATGGTACACAAATACAAGGCAGTGTTCCTGAACTCCAGCACATCCAGTAGCAGCCTACACTGATAAAGGGTTGCCTGGTACTGACTCTTGGGGAATTTGCTTTCATGAATCCTTGACTCTAATTTGAAGGTAGCACATCAATTCTGTGTTCCTAAATCATACTTCTTAAAAGGCCCAAGAGTTGTGTCTTTAGTGGGCCCTTCACGTTTTTTTATTTTGTCATTATTTAACACAACTATCTCTTTGAATTCAATGTACAAACGAAAATTTCAGTCTACTACATGCCTCTACAGTTGTCTCAATCCATTTATGAAGTGAATGGATACTGTGTCCTTAATTGGTGACATATAACTTGGTTATTCTTTTGTTCAAAGAATTCTTTTGTCAGGAAGGCCATAAGCTACAATTACACACAAAGCAGATGAAATCATGTGGGGAAAAAAAAGATTCAAAATGCTATGTGGTCAAAGGAGACACCTTTCTTCAAGAGTGAGATTTAGAAATGCTTTATAGAAGGCAGAATTTTGTTAAAAAAACAAAGTGGAAAGCAGAGAAAGAGACAAATCTACCTCCTGCCAGGACAATCCAAAAAAGCCTGCAACACGCTGGCAAGGGAAAAGAAGAGGTCAGGAGTCTGCAACTCAATCTGGATCCTTCACCCAGCTAGCCATGTGCTTGAGCCATCACCTGTTGTCACTCAGGGCGCACATGAACACCAAGAATGGAAATGATAGAAACCAGGCACTCAAATATGGGTACAGGTATCCTACATGTGGTCTTAACTGCTGTACCAAATGCCAGCCATGAGATGGTACAGTTTGATCAGCTAGGTTTGATTAAACAGCATGCCGGAGTCCAGTAAACAGTTGCAGACCATGCATGGAAATGGATGACTAATCTAATTAGGCCAGAAGGTAGAAGTGGAAGAAAAGGTTAGATCAGGGAGGACTCTGAAAGCAGTAGAGAGGCAGAACAAAAAGCTCAGGGGACAGAAGCAAGATGATGTAGCTGATAAACAGTCAGACATCTCCACCCAGATTGATTTCTCCAGGTTAGAACTTGCCCTGATCCAGGAAGATAACTGGGACAAGGCCATGACAAGGTGGTGATTACAAAACAGGATACCCACAGCTGTTCAGGAGGGGCTGACTGCTCACAAAACTGTGAGACTGCGCCCTCCCGGGTCTGATGTTGGAAAGTCCTAACAACTCAAAACCCTATTCTTGGCCCAGTTACTACTAGCCAACACCCTTATTTGCATTGCTAGGGCCCCCTCCCAGGGCAACAATTCCCTTGGAGAGATCCCCTCCAGAGCTATGTCCCATAATGATCGAGATGACTGGCCCTTTAAATCAACAGGCTCGCCAGGTTAATTACTGTGTCTCCTCCGAGGCTAATGGCAAATGCACACCACCTGTCTGCTTCACAAGCATCTCCACCCTTTCTGCACTTGTCTGTGCTTAACTCAGTTCTGTGTAGGCTGTAGAGATCGCTTCTATAACTCATCAGAAGCAACCTGAATTAACTGCAACAATCCCCTACAGTCTCTCACAGGTGCCACACTGTCAGGTACTCTCAACAGGTGGAAGAATGAACAAGGAGAATATTGCTTGTATGTGAATCAATACAGTCTTGTTTGTGATGCTGTTCACAAGCTGACAGAGCACCCCCATGTCAATGGTGCATGTCCAGCCAAGCCCCCCACCCACCAGCTACCTTGGCTTGTGCCCTCTCATAGTCCTCATAAACTTTTCGTCTTGTTTATGTTGAGCCATGCCTCCTCAGTCATTGAAATGATTGATTTATTCAATGGTCCTAAACAAGCAGACTCATGTCAACAATATCCTACTACAACATGTGCAATTCCAGCCACTGCACTAACGATGCCAGCACTGGGAGAGGGAGAAGCCACTGCTGCTATCTAAGTTCCCTCTCAGTAGGAAGTAGTCATGGAGACTGTCAGCCTTCTCCTTGCAAGCTTTTCCTTCCCCTGGGGCTCTTGTCTATGTGACACCAAAACTTCTTTTTGTTTCTTTCTGTATATGTATGAACACGCTGGATTTGTTGGAATGTTGGGCCTGAAACCCTAGGCCTGAATGAAACTGGGCGCTGACAGTTCATCTAAAGGCTAGTAGTCAAACGCTGCTGCTACAGACAGTCCTGCACCTGAAGACGTGCCAAACCTCTAAGATAAGGCACTGTTCGCTTCACCCAGGAACCGTTCTGCACAGCTCCCCACCCAACTTATCAGAGTCCCTTTGGTGCTCTGTACCTTTGCCTCCCAGCAAGCCACTTAACAAGAAATGAAATCTTGCTTCCAACCCCCTGCCCTCTGCCCAGGCACATTATACCTTCATTCTCTCTTTACGTACCCCCTCCCATCCCATTCTGTCCTCGCTAAAATAAATCTTTTAAAAATTTCTTTTGCAAGATTATTTCCTTTTCTGTTAGGAGTTTGTGTCTTATTGTTTGAGTTTTGTAACAAAACTATTGCATGCTCTCAGGGGAGTAGGGTGGGGAGGAACAAAACAACACAGAGAAGGGGGAAAAAAACTCATTTGAAACTGCCATGTGTTGTAATTCACATTTTTATGGATTAACAAAATCCAGTTTAAATGGATAAGTATTCTTCAGGCCCATTGTCATGGATACAATTGTAAACCTGATTTTCCTGATGCTTCCCCCGCCTCACCCCCCCCCCCCCCCGGTTACACCACAAATGCTGTGGCAACCTCAACCCTCAATGTGTTAGTCTTGGGGATGTAATTGAGTCAACATGAATTCATGAGTATGGGATCCTCAGCAATAGGTCACTGAGACGAAAACCAGTTGAATTCCACCTACCACACTGCCATTTCTAGAGTGGAACTGCTCCTAGTTGGCTCTGTCAGGGCTAGGAGGGGCCTAATAGTTCTTCTCTAGATTCTTGCCTATTCCTTAAAGCACATTCAAAATACAGGCACAAATACAGCTTACAAAGTAAAAGAGTTGATTTAGAAGGTGAGGAAATCACACACATGTGTGGATCATGGTTAGGGATACAGTGGGAAGAGAAAGATGGGAGAGACAGAGATGATTCTTTCTTATGGAGACTCTACCCAATGCCCTACCCTTATAAGATATGAAGATCAATGTCCTGCCCTTATAAGAGGGTATATAATCAATCTCTCTCTCTCTCCCCTTCTTTTCCTTTCTCCTTCTCCTTGCTACTAAGCTTCCACAAACCACGAAAAGAAACTTCACCAAAAATTGACAGTGCCCATGCTTTAATATCAGATTTTGATTCCAGAGCTGTGAGAGGAAAATGTCTGTTGCTTAAGATACCCAGCATACGATTTTTTCATGGAAGCTAAAACTGACTAATCACTCATGAGATTGAAGTGTGAATTAAACGCAGATCTGAGCTGGGCATTTGGCATAGCAGGTAAGTCTGCTTGGGATGCCTACATTCTGTCTCAAAGTGCCTGGCTCGAGCCCCAGCTCCTCCGCTTCCACTAGCTTCCTGGGCAAGAGCAGGTGCCTCAGTAGATTTCTGCCATTCATGTCAAAGAGCTGGGTTCAGTGCCAGCCTCCTACCTTTGTCCTGGCTTAGCGCCAACTGTTGACGGCATTTGGCAATGCAGGTGGATAGAAGAATACTTCGTTTCTCTCTCTCTCTCTCTCTCTCTCTCTTTCTCTCTCTCTCTCTCTCTTTCCCTTTCTCTGCACCCCTCATTGTCTCTCAAACAAAAGTGAAGACAAATCAACAAACTGTTTTAAAATAAAACCACTTAGACTTGGGGCCAGCATTATGGTATAGTGGGTTAAACTTCTATTTGCAACTAAGGTTTCCCAGATGAACATCTGTGCCTCTCCCGGCTGTTCCACTTCATATCCAGCTCCTGCTTAATGGCCTGGGAAAAGCAATTGAAGATGATCCAATGTTTAGGTCCCTGTCATCCACATGTTACATTCAGATAATGCCCCTTGCATCAGCATGACGCAGCCCTGGCCATTGTGGCCATCTGTAGGGTAAACTAAGGAATGGGAAATCGATCTCTCTCTCTAACCCTGACTTTCAAATAAATAATATATTTTTTAGATAACCACTAACACTTATACTTATAACCATTAAATTATGTACTTCTTAAAGTTATGGCAAAAAATTAATTCTGGCCACTAAACAGCATTCTAAATATAGAAATGAGTACTAACTCACTTGCTATTTATTATAAAGTTACAAACTTGACTGTATGGTTATTCCTTAACAGACTAATAAAACCATTTAAAATATATTCTAAAAGTAAAGTTTGGATGTCAAAATGAGGGAGAAGGAATTACTAATAACCCAGCAAGTAACAGCCCAGAAAGAGTAACTCTTTTTAAGAATGGTCATTTAGATCCAGTATAAGCAACATCACAATGCATAACTCCAAGAAGATCATTTTTTAATTACTGCATTTTAGCTTGTTTTGATTTTCTTTTAATTCATTACTAGATTGACAATGTCCCTGGAAGAAAATTTTTGTAAGCCGATCGCTTCACAGACTCATGGTGAAAAGTTACAAGGGCCTTTAAGTAGAAGAGTCTACGATATGTGACAAGCATCTGCACATGGGACATAAATATGCAGACTGGCTGGCTCTGAGAAGTGTTTATCCACTTAGAAATCTCATTTTGGAAGCTTTGCAAGAATATTCACAATGGGCTACCCGACTGGGCATTCTAAAACACACAACCATTATGCATCAGTAATGATCTATCTGGAGAATAAATTATCTTAGTTAAGTAAAGACTTTGTCAAAATGAAAAATTACCAACAGGGAAAGATACACACTTTTCATCAACTTGGAAAGATCACAAAAGAGCCAGAAAAGCACAGTTAGGAGTAATTGAAAAAATAATGATATGAAGGAATGCGTGAAAGAACAGTTCTTACAAAGTTACAATAGCTTTGATAATTACCATTAGGAATACTCAATTCAAGCCAGATAAATTAAAAATTTATGTAATTAAATTCACTTTACCCTTCAAGATTTCTTCTGTATGACTATGAACTTTTGCATCCTTTTTATGTTTTTATAGCTCATAATCACTTTATTTTTTGTCAGCAGAATTTTTTGGGTTTTTTTTTATAAAGGCAGTCATTTTCATACCAGTCCATTTCTCTAACCATATAAAAATAATTTTAAAAATCACCAATAACAACTATAAAACTTGCAGAAAGTGTAGCCCTGCTCCATCTTTGGATAATAAAATAGCGTTTTGCTAAAAGCCCTTAGGAATCAATTCTTCATTCTATAATATGAACCAGGTAATGTCAATTTTCCATATTTTTCAACAATGCATTTTTTCTTTCCTTGCAGTAATATGAGAGTTAGTCATAGAAGGGAATATTAATCTCATAGTTTGAACTATACTTATAGAGATGTCCTAAAGTTATGAATAAAAATGAAGAACACCTGTTTTCTGAACTAAGCTCTAAAAACACTTGCAATAGTACAAAAGAACCTGCAGGCAAATCCTTTAGTTCTTTTTTTAACAATTATATTGGAAATTGTGGCATACATAACAGATACAAGGAATTCCTCATACTGAAGGTTAGGCAGACATTCTGGGTTGGCTTGGAACCAGGAGCACTTCATACCAGCAGAAAACACACAACCATTACACCTATCCCTGGAGAAGCAGAGCTGAGACTGACAGTTCACAAGGCTCTTCATTCTTTAGCAAAAAGCATAGAAAAGTACTCAGGGTCAGCCCTAGTGTTTTGTCTCAAGCTCAGGCACCAGTATTATCTGAGAGGAGGCAGTTTGGCTAGCAGTGATGGGCAATGTGTTGCCCTGCTCACAAGAATGCTCTGTAATAATTTCTGATATGTTGTCTTGCCAGAGTTCCTCTGGTCCAGGTCCCCACCTCATATGTCATACACAATAGAGTTACCCTTTCCTAGTAGAACTCTGAGAACTTCATGTTTAGTGATTCAAAGGTGCAATAAAACATAGTGGATCACCTTATGTGCATCACGATGGCTTCTGAAAAGCAATGGAAAAATAACAAGTGCTGGCAATGCGGTGGCATTATGTTGATGCTAACATTATATGACACTCACCATGATTATATACATGTAAATAATCAGCAAAATACTGGCCCCAATATTGCAGTTGTGCTACTACTTTTTAGAGTTGTTTTAATGCAATGCTTTGGATTGCGTCAGTCCTCAGAGGTGGCACAAGAAATTTGAGTCTCAAAACAATACCTTGCCCAACCAAGGTCACATTGATAGAAGGCGGCACCCTGTCCTCTTCTCGTCCCAGTCTCCATGCTCCATATTCCTGTTCTAGGTTATAGCTCACCTTTCATATCTGTTTTGTATGAGTAATTCAAGTCCATTTATTTTCCTCTGGCCCAGTATAAAATTCCAAAAAATGACATATTTATAAACCAATTTGATCCTAGACTTAATTTAACTGTAAATCTAGTTTAGATGTAAGCTTGATTTGATTATAAACTAAATGTTAAATATTGTTTGTTTTGATAAAATTAAACAGGTATTTGTGTCTTACAGCCATCGTACATAAGGAAAAGATTTTAAACTTAAACACCTGTTTCAGAGTTTATGAACTATGACAGGTAAATTTTTGAATAATAGCAAGACATTTTGACATTTTTCATTGTCTAATCATTCTTTTATCCCTGGACCTAAAGGCCAGATTTCCAACTAGCCCCAATTCTAACTTTTACCTGCTATATAATTTTTAGTTGGAGCATCATTTCAGTCCAGATCAAAAAAATTCTCTGGGTCCCAGCTGCTCCACTTCCAATCCAGCTCTCTGCTAATGTGCATGGGAAAGCAGTGTAGGAAAGTCCAAGTGCTCGGGAGCCTTCCCAAACTCCTGACTGCTAACTCAGCCTGGCCTGGCCCCAACCATTGCAACCACTGGAGAGTGAGTCAGTAGATGGAGGATCTGTCTCCATCTCTCCCTTTTCTTCCTCTCTTAAACTCTGCCTTTTAATAAAATAAAATAAATCTTTTCAAATTTCTTCCAACCATCTCTAGTGTATTTTTCTAACCCTGAGAGTTGATACTCCTATTGTCTGTTTCACTCTAGTAGGCCTAATCAATGACTAAGTTTGATTTGTTTAGATATTTATTTCTACAGAAATAATCATATTTTGCATTCCATTTAATAAGCAAATCTATTTCTTGCTTGTCTAAAAATTATAGCCATAGAAAAAAGCACTCAAAATCTTTATCTCAAAAGCTGCTTGAACATTTCCAATTATATTCAAAATATAGTTTTGGTTTTGTAAAGCTATGCATATTGTATCACAGCATGATTTTTCTCTTAATTTTTTAGGCACAAACATAATGGACAAAACTGTTAATCCATGTGTTTGTACTTGTCCTTAGCTCACATTACTGTAAGTCTGCCACAATGAAGAAAGTTTTCAATATGTAAAAGCTGCTTTACAAATTTCTACTTTGGAAACAGAAGTAACAATTTTGCAAGAATCATTGATTCAAGTCCCTGTTGGAGCCTGTATACCCCCACCCGGGGATCAAATACATTGGGAGTCGAAACTTACCAACATTTGTTTTGTTTTTACACATGCATGATTTGCAGAGCTGATCAAAGAGGCACTCTTGTTCATAACCTTTTCTCTGTGAGATATCTCAGTGTACCAGGTGCCAGGGGTTTGTCTCCAGCAGAATTTCTTTTGTATCTTAATACTTCCGTGGAACTGCCTAAGGGAAATAACCTGCTTTAAAGAAATATTTTTAAGCCATAGTCATTGTGAAACAAACAAACAAACATAACAGCTCCTGAGAAGGAGAAGTTTATTTAAAGTGTACTTTATAAAACAGGGTTCAATGGTATGAAACTTGTATGTAGTATTACTAAATTAGTAATTAGTTGGATAGCCTGGAGGGAAAGGACCAAGGATGCCAAAGGCAGAGCCAGCCACAAATGCTTGTCGTCAAAATTGCCAGCAACACTGCTGGGACAGAATAGAAAGCTGTAATTCTGATAGACTGTTTCAGTGAAATGTCAAGGATGTGTTGAACAGTAGCATGTGTGCTTTTGTAAATTAACTTCTGTATTTCATGCAACTAGATTGAATTTTTTCCTTTACAAGGGAAAATCACTCTTCAAGTGATTCTTCTTCCAGTTCATTCCAGCACACACTGAGTAGCAAGCACATTCAGTGTTTGTTGATGTGCAGTGTTATTCATGATTAACCAACATTGTGCATCCACAAAAGCACAAAGTATACTGCGGGTGCAGTGTCTGACCTTGAGAAAGATTTAGTAGTGGGGGAATACAGTACAGCCTCAAGTTTGCCATGACCTCAAAATGTCAAATATGGACATTTTAGGGAGTCTGTTCCTGATAGAACATTCAAGGGACATTTTGTGGGGAATGTAACCTTTGAAGGTCATGTGGTTCAGCCTTCAAACTGCCCATAACTTGTTTAGATCCACCTCCTAGTAATTACAACATGATTTCCTTAAATTTGATACTTAGACATTGAGATCTGGGCTATGACGATTTCCTTGCCCTAAAATGGTCTTGGTTCCTGCCACCTTAATAGACTTCCTTCAGTTCAAGTACCATAACCATCAAAGTGACATCTCCTATGGCCTTCCTTAGCATGTTCACAAACTGTAGGATGTGCAGAATCAGCAGAGGTGCTTGTGCATCAGGTGATTTAATAAAGACTTTAGGAGTTAGTCCTAAGATTGCATCCTGGGAACCTTGTTCTGTAGAATGATCTCTCCCAGTGTGAAAGAAGTTAAAGAAAGTCCCCATTGATGTTTCTGGATTGTTAACAAAGCTTGTTCATGAGCTCATGTTTGAGTTAGCTGAATAGTGCTTAACCCTGAGCTCTTGTTCAGAGACATGATGGTTAATTTCGATCCACTTTATTATTCTTTGGCGTAGGATTAAGAACTAGACATTATAAAATTGTGTATCCTTTTGTCTTATTGGGTCGTTTTTTCTTCTAACAGTTTGGAAGGAGTTCGCATGGTTAGAGGTGACTTGACTATCCCCTGGATATAAAACAGAAACAATGTAAATAATTTTCTGTGAAAAATATCACTGTGGAAAGTAAGATGAAAGGGCTCATTTGGGAGGTTGGAATAGCAAGTAAACTGACAGAAACGTTTCTCCTCTATGGTTTAGAAATTCAATCAGTGGAGAAAAGGCTAGAATCTATGGGTTAAAATGCAAGAGCTTGGAAACTAAAAGGAAAAATGAAAGCCTTGGGCGTTTTCCACAATGTTAAGTAAACGATGACACTGGAGCCAGGAAAAAAAGGCATCAATAAGAGGTTCTGAAATAAAATTATGAATTTGTGCACATATTTCTCCAAAGCTAAGGTCATTGGCTGGCTGGAGGGGTGGGAGGCTGGGGGTGTGTGGATACCTTAGTACCTATGTACTTCTCCATTGCCCCTTATAGGGATGTGAAGTCTCAGACACAAAATGCTAGCCTTCATACAGATCCTACCCATTCATTCATTACAGACGGAGCAGGCATATCTTATTTAAGTATCGATCAGGTTTATCTTAAACATGATTGACCAACTATTTTACTGAAATTAAACTCAGGATCCAGCATTGTGGTACAACAGGATAAGCTGCCAACTGCAATGTCCATTATCCCTTATGGGCACTGAATCAAGTTTTGGTTGTTCAACTTCTAATCCAACTTTTTGCTAATTCACCTGGGAGAACTACAGAAGCTAGCACAAGTACATAGGTCACCCATTTGGGAAACCAGGGTAAAGTTCTAGGCTCCTGGCTTTGGCCTGGTCCAGCTCCCAGCCTTTGTGGCCATTTGGGGAATGAGCCTACTGATGAAAGATTATTATTTCTGTGTCCCTCCCTGTTTCTCTGTTATCTTTCAAATAAATAAGAAAATAAATCTTGAAACTGAAATGAGCACTTGTGAGCTTAAGAGTTACCGTGAATCCTTATACACGTTTAAGTGCTTTAGAGACAAAATGAGTTTAAGTGCTTTAGAGACAAAATGAGGAAACTGAGGAATAAAAGATTAGATAACTCCCCCAGGGTCGTAAGTTAGCATATTGCAGAGGAATGTATGTCATGTTTGAATTTTTGTTTGGGATTACAAAATGAGCTCAATCATCACAACTAGTTGGCCAGATTCTGGGAGAAAGACCTGATACAAACTGTGTGAGTTCCTGACTCTTTCCATCTCCCTCCCTCTTTCTTTTCTTTATTTTTTCTTTATCTTCCTTCTTCCTTCCTTCTTTAACTTTCCCTGCCACCCACATGCAAGATCTGGATGGAATTCCAGGCTCTTGAATTTGACTTGATTGTACCCTGGCCATTGCACTCACCTGGGGAGTGAACCAGTGGTTGAAAGATCCTCTGTCTATGTTGTCACTCTGCTTTTCGAATTAATATTTATGTCTACAATGCCATGATGCATGTGGGTAGCAGAACGTAACTGTTGCTGGAGGACTATTCTGCTATAGTAATACTGGGGGCAGGAAGAGTGAGAGGGGAAGGTGGGGAAGGAGAAAGGGGAGGAAAAGGAGGCAATCCCATGCCTACAAAACTATATCATGATAAATAATAAAAATAATTTTTTTAAAAATTTAAGATTCTTAAAAAGTCAGTGGCACAAATGATGTATTTGAATTACATTTTTTTTTATTTCTAGAATATTTTTAGGAGCAAGTAAGAAACTCAAACCCCAAACTTCTGAAATAACAATGAGTTTCAAAGAGAAATCTTGACATGAGGCCCGGGTCAAGATTTTAAAAGTATATTTATTTCTATTAGAAAGGCAGATTTGCAGAGAGAAGGAGGGACAGAAAGATCTTCCATCTGCCAGTTCACTCCCTCAGTGGTCACAGCAGCCAGCACTGAACTGGTCTGAAGCTGGGAGCTTCTTCCAGGTCTCCCACATCAGTGCAGGGTCCCAAGGCCTTGGGCCATCCTAGACTACTTTCCCAGGCCACAAGCAGGGAGCTGGATGGGAAGTTGAGGAACTAAGACATGAACGTGTACCTATATGGGATCTTGGCACTTGCAAGGTGAGGATTTGGCCAAGTGGGCCATGCAGCCGGGCCCCAATTCAGGATTTTTCTAGCAGCAAACAAGTGTGACCAAAGCTGAGTTCCTCTACGGCATCTGCCCACCCATAATGCCAGCTGATTCATTCCTCTCATGCGTGCTTACAGAATGTCTGACTTTTTCAGGTCCCATGAGGTTGTAGCCTCTGACAAACAACATTTGTGCCAGATTGAGCCCAGAGTTCATTCCCATGTTAATCATTGTTAAACAGGATGAGAAAAGCTTAGAACTGAACCAATACCTCTTAAAACTAAGGTGGGTTTCTTAATTTGTTCACATGGATGTTCATGTTCAGTAACGGAAAATGATTTGGAAACTACTATAATGCGCACCTGTAGAAGTACCTCTGTTGACATACTGTGCTCTGAAAGTCCATCAGTGCTGCTTATGGTGGCCGCCACTCAGTCACCGCTGTCAAACTGTGGGTCAGAGTAGAGTAGTACAGAGTGCCCAGGACATTAGGCATCCCAACTATTCCTCTTCTCTCATCTTATTTTCAAGTATGGGTAAATTAGTGGTTCAGCAAATCCACCTGCCAAACAATTCCAAGAATCAAAGATTTATCAGCAAGGCCGAATCACATTACCCTTCCTTCTGGCCGAAGAGCCTGTCCCTTCCACACAAGCAGTTAGCGGGGTGTGATGAGAGCTGTGTGCGAGCCGCCAGAGTGGAGAGAGGCAAGGAGAGACATGGCCGTCCTTAATTAGACCTAAGTGTCATTGTGGAGTCATGGCCATCCTTAATTAGATCTGAGTGTCATTGTGGAGTCAATCACCACCTGCTGCAGATAATTTGCTCCCTTTCTAGTGACCAACAGAAGTTCCTGGAATCGGTGTACAGCAAGGAAAAAAATCAGGCGGAATGAGTAAGCCTACAAGGAAGACAACCCTGAGGGAAAGCGCCGACCAGCCCAGGGCTATCCGCCTCACACAGGGTTCCGCAGCACCTCATCTTTCTCCCCTTGCAGAATTAGACCAGGGGAAACATCCATTTTTAGGTGAGAAAGTATTTTTCTCAGCTCAGGGAGAAGCTGTACCACCTCTTACCTGCCTTCAATTTACTGTCTGTGTGAATTCAAATTTAGATCCCCCATCTGCCCACACCCAAAAGCTCAGGTTATTTTGGTTGTGCCATTGTTTTCAGAGTTTCCTACATTGATTTTGACATTTGGTTATTATTTTACACTTATGGCAGTAACTGTTGTTAGCATCAGCATTCAATTTCCTTTACATAGAATAAGAGTGATAAAAAATGAGAAAGTGTGTTATTTTACTTTTATTGTTTTATTTATTTTATCTCACTTTTGTCATTAATGTTCAATAGTCTAAGTATCAAAGAAAAATGAGTTTAAAATGAATGTAGGTGGTATTTAATGATTTCTTCTCGCCAGATACTTTTAGGACTGTTGAATGCTGAATGTGTATAAATAAATAAATAAATAAATAAATAAATAAATATTTAACATATGTATTATGAGATTTCTGGGGGTTATTACAACAAATTTGTGAAAAATGAGATCGAAGGATAAAACTCATTTTGGTGCAAAACTTGAAACCCATACATCAGTTTATTTTCATTACATGTTTCAATGAACATTTCACAGAGATCTAATACATATAATTTCAAGTCTGTTTCATGTCTCAGCTTCTGCAACTCTGATCCAGTTCCTTGCTAATGGTCTGGAAAGACAGAAGAGAATGGTTCAAGTCCTTGGACCCCTGCACCTATGTGGGAGATTGAGAGGAAGCACATGACCCCTGACATCAGACCAGTCCAGCACTGGCCATCGGCAGCCATTCATGGAATGAACCAGTGGATGGAAGATCTCTTTGTCTCTCCATCTGACTTTCCAGTAAAATTAACAAATCTTTAAAATAAAACAGCACAAGCCAAGAAACGAACAAAGGTGCACTGTCACAGAAAGCCCATTGTCTATATAAGTGTATGGAAACAGTCAGGATAACAAGTGTGGTTTGTGGAGATACTGTGATATCCTTAGACTTGAAGGGTTTGTGACCCTACCCATCCATGCCCCTGCCCTGTGTGCTTAGCTTGTTGCTTCATCTCTCTAGATCTCGGTTTTCTCCTTTATAAAGTAAAGGTTGACTACTAACAGTTCTAAAATGTCTATGCTTTGTTTTCACTGAGAAACAACTTAGAAACACTACTGAAGGAGCTCAACTATTGAAGTTAAATAAACATCAGGGAATCTCATGCTTGCATCCAACATACCAGTTTGACAGCGTAATCAGAGACACTGTTACGGTGATGGGTCTCAACCATTAAACTCCAGATTCAACAGAGAAAAAAATAATATTAAATCAACAGGGAAAAACACATTTTAATGAAAAAATTAATAATAAAGGTAGTGCTATTCACAGACTTTTTTTGACCAGTATTCTCTTTGTAATGAAATATCTAAGGAATTCCGTATAACCATTAGGAAACTGGGAATTCCACACAACTGTTAGGAAACCAGGCAATGGTACAGACCATGGCTTAAGTGTCTGAAGGTACTTACTTTCGTTCATAGCAAAGCCTGGGAGCTCCCCTCTAACTTGAAGAAGATATCTCTGGTAATTAGGTATCTATTTTTCCCCAAATATCCAACATCTCTACTTTCACATTTTTCTTGCTCTCTCACTCTGACACTTGCTCTCTTTTCTGCTGTACACTGCTCAATACTACTGAGGTTTAAAAGTTTTGACAGCATCAAGTTGAAAAGGAGAGAGAATAAATAGCTTTGTGTTAGCAAGCTTTACTCAGACTTGCTACAGTGACATTGCTTAGTTCTCAGTGTTTTGATGACTAACGCATTACAGTCTTGCCAAGCTGAATGATGCCCAACTCATTTTGGATAGCTGATCTGGAGTGCTCCCCTCTCTTCCCATCACACGTTAAAGATGAGATCTTTAGTGACTTCTGCAGCTAGAGTATCATCATTTATACATGGCATTCACTTACATAGGAGAAGCTCTTTCAAATTCTCCTGGAAACTTCCCTGGCCTTACAATGAAGTTAGGATAACCTCTAAGTCTTTGGTGTTCAGGGTTGATAACAAATGGGATTCTCTGAGACATTTACCAGACTTGAATCCTGGGGCAACCTTAAAAATGCAAGTTCTGGTGAGTCAGGTACTGAGGTTCCAAGTCAGGAGTGTCCTGAGCTCCCAGAAAATGTCAATGTGTTTGCTGACAACATGGCCTTTTCTTAAGGTCTCTTAATTGCAAAATGGTCTTGGATTTTTATGTATTTTTTGGGAGGGGGATACTTGTTTTCAGAAGAAAGAGACAATTTCCAAATAAAGGCTTGTATGTATAGCTGATAAATGGATTAGAAATCCAGCAGAAATCCTGTCAACACTCACTGTAGTAACCACTCTTCCTGGGTAGAAGAAAAATGGTCTTTGGCTCCTGAGTCAGTGAAAGGCACATCTGAGAGTTTGTCTGGCTTCCATGGCTTTCTCCACTCTTTTAATTTAAGAACTGCATTAAATCTGCTGTGGATGCTGCAATAAATGACAGCAAACCAGTAGCTCAACATAGCATGACTTTATCATCTTTCTTTTCTTTCTTTCTTTCCTTTCTTTCTTTCTTTCTTTCCTTTCTTTCTCTTTCTTTCTTTCTTTCTTCCTTCCTTCCTTTCTTTCTTTCTCTCTCTTTTCTCTCTCTCTTTCTCTCTTTCTTTCCTTCCTTCCTTCTTTCTTTCCAGGTTAGCAGGTCATAAATCCACCTCACTAGAATGTATTTGAAGTGTTGGAAGAATCACAGATCCTCCAGGAGGTTCTAGGAGACAGTGCACTCTTTGATTCATGGCACCTTCCTCCACATCCAACGCCAGCATCAGCAGGTCTCATTCCCCCTCACATCCCTCAGAAACTGCATCCCTGTCACATTTCCATTTTGGCTCCTTCTGCCTCTCTGTTTCACTTGTAAAGATGCCTGTAATTCTACTAGATGTAAATGGAGGGTCAGAACAATCCTCATTTAATTTTAGTTTTTTAAATTAAAGTCTTAAAAATTGGCAACCTTGATTCCATCTGCGACTTACACTGCCCCTTGCCATGGTTCTTCCGTTCAGTCTCTGGAGATGAAGTCACAGGCACCATTAGCGCCGTTATTCCACGTACCACACAAGGATGCATTATTGTGGCCCTCAGAACCCTGTGGTTCTCACTACAGGCTTGCGTTCCTCACACGCAGGAACTACCTTGTGAAGTAAATAATGCCTAAATTTAAAAAAACCCTCATCTTTATATTCTGTTGCTAATGCGTATCAGCTATTTGAATTCTTCCATCTCAACCACAAGCTCCGATGTCCTTGAGATTCTCCTTCCTTTTTTCACATTTTAACTTGTTTTCTCACACTCTTCACAAAGTCATTTCCCATAAATATATTTTCTCTTGATTGTCTTAAACAGCCTCTCTAATTGCATCTTCTCTAAAGAATCTTCAATAATATCTGAGAGATTATTTTGTCCCTGGTGTGATAGTTCATGTTCTGCTTGCTTCAGTGCTACGAGGATGCTCACATTCATCTCGGGAGAATTCTCTGTGTGTATCATCACCATGCTCCTTTCTCAAATCCTGGGACCAATTTGACTTCTAGAAATCTTGCCGGGTGCAGACACATGGATGCCACTCCAGATCTCCTGAATCAGAGTCTACAGGGAGCGCCTAACCATCAGTAAATCTCACAGGCATTCCAGTCTGGTGTTCTCCTAAACACACGCCACTTGGAAAGCCGCTAAACATAAGCTTTCTCTCAAATGCTGCCCACTAAGGATTTAGGAGCAGTATCAGTTAATGTGGGTTTGTACCGACACTGTGCTTATTAGATTAGACTCTTCCATTTACTATTTTTAAAGGCATTAATGTACTAAGACTTAGGATGGTTGTTGAGGTGTCAGCTACATTGACCACAGCTGCCAGATTGAACACCATCCCTAATGTGCCCATGGAAAGTGTTTCCTGCTAGAACCAGCACGTGAATGAGTAGATTCTGTCAAGTAAATCATCCTCCCCAGTGTGTTTGGGCATCATCCAATTCAGTGAGAGCCTCAGTAGAACGAGAGCTGGAAGAAGACACCGAGCCACTCCTTGCCTTCACTCTCCCTTTTCTCCTGCCTCACTGTTTAAGCTAGAATATCTCACCTTATCATCACCTGTCCTCAGACTGGGATTAGCATGACTGGTTCTCTTGGGTTTTAGTACTTCAGTCTTCAAGTGAATCACACCAACACTAGTTTATCAGGCTCTCCAGTTAGTAGGTGGCAGGTTGTGAGACTTCTCCACCTACGAAATTGTGTGAGCCAATCCCTTATAATAAATCAATCTCCAGCTCAGCTCCCCCAGCTCTCATATGCATGTCTGTGGGTGTGAGAATATACACAGATACTTAAACCTAGCTATTATATGGATTTGTCTTACTTGTACTACTTCCCCAAAAGACCCTAATAAAGGCCCAAAGTATGTTCCGTGTAAGAGGTTTTTATGGAAGAAGACAGACTTGCATGCTAAAAGATAGATGGTCTGAAACTGAACAGTGATGGATATTGACAGACCCAAACAAAATTGGATAATTGTAACTAGTAGACTGTTACGGGGTTGGTCCCAGGGAACAATGGACAGAAACCAAAGTTAAAGTCAATGATGTTGCATGAAAAAATTATGAACACTCAGGATCAAATATTAATATTATACCATAGCAAAGGAAATGAGAGCAAGTTGGAGAAAAATCTGTGGGTTATGTAACATACTGTTTATCCTGCAAAGCCATATTCAAAATTAACTAAGCCAATAAGTCTAGAAGCACACAGCTAAAGGCCAAATAGAGACTTCTTCAAAATAAGAACATGTATACTCTGCTAATCAAGTAACAAGGGATGACTATTGTGGTTTTGTTAACTTTCAGAGATTTTAATGATTCTGTATCTGAGTTTTCAATCATGTGATTGTGCCTTGTGATCTGGAGTTAAAAATAGTTTGTAGCCACTTTAAATATGAAATGAAGTACATATAAACAGAAAACTAGGATTATAAAAAAGCATAAAACATGGCTACATAAATCATGTTAAAGGAATACAACAAAACCCCTGAATTTGAAGCAAGTGAAAATTAAAAACAAAAGCAAAACTTCTCTTCTCTGATATTTAAATATGGTTTCATTGAAAGTTTGTTAATAAATATAGGATTTAAAAATGCTAAAATTTTAAGTTGCTGGTCCAGCATGCTGTGTCAATGGTTAAACCCTCACCTTGCAAGCACTGTCCTCCCATATGGGTGCCAGCTTATGTCCTGGATGCTCCACTTCCCATCTAGCTCCTTGCTTTTGGCCTGGGAAAGAAGTCGAGGATGGTCCACCACCTTGGGCCCCCTCATGGGAGACATGGAAGAAACTCCCGGTTCCTGGCTTCAGATCGGCTCAGCTCTAGAGATTATGGCCATCTGGGGAATGAACCAACAGATGGAAGATCTTCCTCTCTGTCTCTCCTCTCTGTAAATCTACCTTTCCAACAAAATAAATGAATCTTTAAGAAAAGTTCAGTTGGGGCCCGGCGTGATAGTGTAGTGTTTAAAGTCCTCACCTTGCATGCCCAGGATCCCAGCAATTCTAATCCCAGGTTCTAATCCCAGCAGCTCCACTTCCCATCCAGCACCCTGCCTTGCAGCCTGATAAAGCAGTTGAGGATGGCCCAAAGCATTGGGACCCTTCACCCATGTGGGAGACCTGGAAGAAGTTCCTGGCTCCTGGCTTCGGATTGGCTCAGTTCCAGCCATTGCAGCCATTGATCTGTGAATCATCAGATGGAAGATCTTCCTCTCTGTCTCTCCTCCTCTCTGTATATCTGACTTTGCAATAAAAATAAATAAATCTTTTTTAAAAAAAAAGTTCAATTGCTAAATAAAGGAAATAGAACATAATAATATAACTCTGTCGTGACATAGTTAGGTGTGGATTTTTGTCACCCATAAAAGAGTAAATATAAGGATGATACATAAGTGAGGGTCAGTGGAGAAGCAAGGTTTATTGGCATGCAAGGTGAAAGCACACACTGCAAAAGGAGAATGGTTTGCTCAAGGGAAGGCTACACTCAAGGTTTGTGGGGCGGGATGAAATCGTGGCACAGCAGGTAAAGCTACTACTGGCACCACTAGCATCCCCTTTTACAATGTTGGTGTAAGACCTGTTTCACTTCCAATAGATTCCTGCTAACATGTCTGGGAAGGCAGTATAAGATGGTCTACGTGCTTGGGTCCCTGCCACCCATTTGGGAGCCTTGGCTGCAGTTCCTGTTCCTGGCTTTGATTTGGCCCAGCTTTAACTATTGCAGCAGTTTGGGGAGTAAACCAATAGATGGAAGATGCCTCTTCCTCTGTCTCTGACTGTCTCCTATCCTCTCTTTGATGCTCTGCCTTTCAAATAAGAAATGTTAAAAAATGATGTTCAGAGCCATCTCTTTACCTAAACCGGAAGCCTTCAGGTGGTGTGCTGGGTGAAGCTTGTAACTGAATTTTCACAAGGAGCAGATTTTGGGAAAGAAGTTGAATACCAATCATTTTCTTGTCCAGTTTTGGAAAACTCTGAAATGTCATGGCGTCCTGTGCACAATGAGGGTAGGTATGTCAGTTGTGACCATTTTATTGCAATAACTTTATAATAAGCTGAAGGCTATCGTATGAATACAAGAGGCAGCCATGTCACTGACATCTTTTGGTCAGTGCTTATTTTAACCTGTGATTTCTCAGAGGCTGAGGTCTGGGAGGTTCAGAAAGGGCTACAGCATAGTGGGGTTAACAGGTGTCTAGAGAGCTCAGCTTCTCCCTACATCATTTCCAAAGCAAAGGTCTAATATAAGTAAATTTCCTAGAAGAAAAATGCATAATGGTTTAATAACCTCTGTTTAGCGTGCCTCAGAAGTTTTCCTGGCTCTTAGGAATAAAATCCTAATAATGTGCATGTATTATATGCAAGATGGGAAGTGTTCTCAACTCCAAAAGATAAATTCCGTGTTTGAGGATCCTTAGCTGGGCACAATTATTAAAATACATGATGAATGATTAATGAAGGCAGCTAACAGCACATTTGTTGAAAGCACTTAATGAATTATCTATGAAAGCTAGATATTTTTCAGAAAGGGAGAGAAACTGATAGCAACCCATCTGTTGCATGAATGAAAGTGATCATTTTGACGTTTATTATTCAGATAGTTCTGCAATAGTCCCATGTTCAAGCACAACTTTGAAGGTCTGTCCTATGAGCCTGGAAAATATAGGAATGTAGAATTTAAAATAAACAAGGTAAGTTCAGAAAGTAGATATTAAGAATTAGGAGCACATATCTATAACTAGTAAACACACCCACTGTGTAAAAAGATTAAAAATGTGGAACAAAAGCCAGAATTGTGGTGCAGCAGGTTGAGTCACCCCCTACAACACTGCCATCCCATCCCAGAGGGCCAATGTGTTCATCAACAGCTCTGCTTCCGATTCAACTCTCTGCTAATGCTCCTGTGAAAGCAGCAGGAGATAGCCCAAGTGCTTGAACCCCTGCCACTCACATGAGAACACCAGAGGGAGTTCTGGGCTCCTGGCTTTGACCGTTCCAGCCCTGGCTGTTGCAGCCATTTGAGGAGTTGACTAGAAAGTGGAACTTATATCTATATATATAAAAGTTATATGTAACTTACATATATATCTTATATATACAAATGTAAGTGGAACTTACATATATAAATGTAAGTGGAACTTATATATACTTATATATATAGATGTATCTTATACTTATATGTATTACATATATAAATATGCATTTATATATTTAAATTAATAAATGTGAAAAAAATGTTAACTCGAGGTTTTTTTTTTTTTTGCCTAAGTATCTATTAAGGAGAAATCTTAATATTTAAGACAAATTCCCACAATATTCTGGAAATATCCACAAGAACCTAGCAACAGTGACATCTCTAGAGAAACTAACTACACGGCTAGGGGTGAGAGGCAGGGCAAGTCCTGTTTTCTCTATGGGAAACACCTTCACTGGTGCAGTGCTTTCTCCAAGTGCCTGACCTATGGGAGCTGAGGCCTCCACAACCTACATGTTGTCTTCATGTCAGTCTGAGGAATATTGCACTCATACATTGCTGCATGACAATTCAGTGCTGAATATAGATTTTAAATTAATAAACATCTATCAGAGCTGGGGTTCCAGGTCAGAGTGTAACCAGGGCTTGAAGTCAAGATGTTGACTAGAGCTGAGGACTTTGAAGGGCCTGACTGGTTTTCAGGAGACTCGTCCAACTTCACTCATGTGGCTGTTGGATGTAGGCTGTAGGCCTTGCCAGTGGAAGCTCCAGCTTTTCACCTTGGGCTTCCCAGGGTACACACATCATTGTGGTACTCTTTTAAGGGAGTTATGGAAGAGGAAGAGAGAGTAGGGGCACACGAGGAAGCCCACTCACTTCTCTAATCTCATTTGTGATGTAGCACCAGTACTGCTATATCCTTTCTGGTCACCGAGACCACGCCCGGTATAGCACAAAGGGCACAATGTAAGGGTATCAGCAGCAGTATTTATATATAAATATAAAATATAAAAGATAAAATTTATATACATATATAAATTTTATATTTTAATAATGATTACATGGTTGATCAGGGTGGGAAGGATCAAGGTTTAAGGAAAATTATTAATGCTCTCCCTCATTTGGATTGTTGGTCACTTGAGAGTAGGAGCTAAGTCACATGATCCTTTGCTTTCAAAGTTCTAGCAATCTTCCACTGTCTCTTGATTTGCCCACATCTGTACAACCTTCACTCAAGGGGAAACAAGCCCAGTTTTCCATGTGTATTTGAAATGGTACACTGGACTAGGGCAGGAGATAGTAGGATATTGTTTGTCTAACAAAGTATTCCCAAAAATACCAAGCTGAATAGTTTGATTAAATAATTTCTGTTTTCTAGATATTTTTTTCCTCACATTTGAGAAACACTCTCTTTCACCAACTCCAGTATCTGGATGCTTTTCCATCGTCAGTTTTAAGCATCTTGAAAAATTATTATTGTTTTTTAGTCTATGCACAGTGCTTCTAGGACAATCCTATTCTAGAAGTTAGGCGCTTTCCCTACAAAAGGAACATAATAAGAACTTTGGGTACAGCAGAACCATTACTGAACACCACTGTTGCACTGTTTGAAACTATTTTAAAAGTTATAAAAGTGAGTTTCACAAAGTAATATTTAAATGTGCAACTGTCAAAATATTGGCTAAATTCTTTTCAACTTGTGAAATAGCATAGAGTTTTCCTTCTCTTGTGGCGTTTAACTGTGTCACCCTTGTAGCATTATGTAGATGTATTTCAAATAAATTCTCAGAGTCTCCTAAAACTACAGAGTGTTGTTAGAGTTAAGGAATTGGGATATTGTAGGTTGCATTGAGACATCTTTTTTAATATGGTTAACAAGAGCAAAGGCCAAATATTCTGTTAAAAAGAAGGGAAGAATATTTATTTAAACACAAAATATTTTGGATATTATATTTTATAGTAGACAAAGAATGACCAATGCAATATCTCCTGCCCTAAATCAATGGATGGAATAAACACGATACAAATCCCATGTTAAGGATCTGTTATGGAAGCAGCATTTCAGCTTGACGTAAAAGTGGCCTAGAAATTTTAAAGTGCTATTATCTTTTTCAAAGCACTTTAAAATTAATTGACATTTTATCCACTCAACAATCCAGGAAATTGACACTGACAGCTAATGATGCTGTTATATATGGCTGCTGGAACCCAAAAGGCTTTCAAACTCCATTATTTGTCTCAGGTACTGCCGGATCAGTGTATGTGCTCAGAAGTCATCCTACCTCCTAACTGCTTGAACTCAAAATCATTTCCATTCAGTTTTTTTAACTCATGTTTCACCTCTGAATAATTTTAAATAATTACTGCAGCTTATTTCTTTCCTTTTCAGATAATCTTGAAATAAACTGAGTCTGATCTTTTGTGTTATGGGTAAGAAAAGTCTGCAGAAAAGCTGAATTAATTAAATTAATTGTCTAGGGCCATCGATATGATTTAAAGCACACACTCATGTATGTGGTTTCTAATGGTTAAAATAACAATTGGAGTTTATATTTATCTAGTAAGCCTTTATTCATTGATCTGAAACTACAAGGTTCTCTATGATACTAAAGGTAAAATAAAGATTAATGGCCTTGTTAAGAAATAATATTATCCAATACTGATTGAGAAATCATTCTGTGCTAGACAAGCCATTGCATGCTTTATATAAAAACACAGTGAGGTGAGCAGCTGCATTAGCTGATTTTTCAGGTAAAGAGACTGAAGCACAGAATCATCTCCTGTCCAAAGCCATGCAGTTACCAAGATGCATATCTGGGACCTGCCTCTTCCTAGGAGTTCACCAACAACCTTTCACATGGGCTAGCATTTGCTTTTCACCAAGAGAATTAAACAAACCCGCATGGGTCAGCCTGGGGCACAGGTGGCAGCTGCTGCATAGGATGAGGCAGGGAGGATGTTTATGAGATAAGCATTTGACTTGGGTTATGGAGATTGTGAAAGAAAATAATTCATCTCAGAGCTAGAGAGTTTTCTTATTAATGGAGGCACTCCCTGGCCTCTGGCTCAGTGAATGAGCATTCCAGCTCTCTCCACCCTAAATTTTGTCTTAGTCTTCCTTCCAACACCCATGAGTAGAAATGGGAATTTTCCATTTAAACATCTACTTACATATAATTGGCCATGTTAATGGCATATCACTTCTTTGATGCAATTAAAGCAATTTTTATTCTGTGTAGATTACTGTTTTCCATACTGACTCTAATTTAAACTCATGAGATGTATATTCACAACTCTTCCACATGTATTAGACATACAACAAGTAAGCATTCAATAATGTTTTTAATACTGACTAGATAGCTGCATTCTATCAAAGGGGTTGGCTATGTTTCTGCTTTTGCTGAACAGCAGATTCTCTGGCTCTACAGAGCAGGGTAGACCAGCATACCTAAAGCAGTGTTCAGGGCAACTTCACTGAAAGATACATCAGGTGGTAGTGTCTCACACTGGTAAAGTACTTCACGCTTTCCAGAAGATATTAGCAGCCTTTTGTCTCAGGCCTGCTGGCCTCAGTTCACAAGAATGGAATGGGTACAATTGTTGGGAGAATGAACAAAGAAACTAAGGCCTAGAGAGTTTGAACAATTAGCCTAAACTCTTAGAACCAATAAATAATGGAATTTGGGTGAAAAACAGGGCTTCTAAACCTCTCTCTTCCCACAGCATACTACAGCATGTAAGACATACTGGAATATTGACCACCACTAGATGGATTAATGAATCTTTATAACCATGTTTGTCAATGAATTTAGAATCAAAAGAATGAAAGACTATGCTACATTTGCTCTTCAGAATTAAACACAGCAAGAGGGGAGAGAGATCAAATAAAACAACACATTTTTAAAATCAGATCTTGACAATGGATGATAAATAGTAAACTAGCAAAATATGGTGAGAACTCCCAGAGGTAGCACATAAAAAACCCTAATAAAAAAAAAATCATGAAAAGCCAAGTCGGTGCCTCAGCGTAAGATTCTTTTTTAAGTAATAAAAACAGCTCAAGTGAGAACATAATAGCCAGTTTATGTTGTGAGTCAGGGAAAAAAGAGGAGACAAAACAAATAAACCTTTCAGAAGAGATAAATAAAATACTTAAGCTACAGCATTTAAAACCACAAACCCCAGTGAATTCCTCTGTATTTCCTTAAGAAAATCTGACTTAGTTTTCTCTTACTGAGTACCACAGATTGGATACTTTCTTAAAGGAAAGTTTATGTAGCTCTTGGCTTTAGGAGTCTAAAAGTGTCCCACCAGCATCTGCTTGGCATCAGGTGTGAGCCTTCCTGTTGCAACATGACATGGTAGGAGACATCACACACTGGGACAGAGAAGGCAAGGCAGAGAGAGCCATAGGGAGAAAATAATTGCCCCTGTAGTCTTAGCCACAAATCCATGACTCCAGGCATGGAGTAATTCACTCATGAGGGTCTTCATGGACCAGTCACCTCTTACTGCTCTAACGTGGTCTCACATCTTAATATCTCACATAATTTCATAATTTCAATGTAAGTTTTTTTTTATTACAAAGTCAGATATACAGAGAGGAGGAGAGACAGAGAGAAAGATCTTCTGTCCGATGATTCACTTCACAAGTGAGCGCAACGGCCAGTGCTGTGCCGATCCGAAACCTGGAGCCAGGAGGTTCTTCCAGGTCTCCCACACAGCTCCAGGGTCCCAAGGCTTTGGGCCGTCCTCTACTGCTTTCCCAGGCCACAAGGCAGGGAGCCGGATGGGAAGTTGAGCTTGCGGTACCAGAACCTGAGCCCATATGAGATTCCGGCGCATTCAAGGGGAGGACTTTAGCCGCTAGGCCACTGCACCATGCCCCAATATAAGTTTTGACGGGGACATTCAGACCAGATCAAACTCCTTCACCCTCTTATTTTGAATGGATTCTTACGCATGAGCACTTTTGGAAATGAAGCTGATGACACATCATTGACACATACTACCTGACTTCCTCTGAGATTCCAGTGATAAGAGGTGTTGGAGGAATATAGTTCATTCTTGGGCTCTCCAACCTCCACAAGACATTAATATTTTCAACTTGTATTCACTTAGGAATTTTTCAAAGGAAACCATCCATAGCATGCTAACATATTTATCTATTACTTTTGCCACACCCCCTCTATTCTTACATTTATTCATTTGTTCATTCAGCAAATATTTGAGTGCCTAGTAACAAGCAAAGGTTAATGGACACAACAAGAAATCTCGTGTTTCCAGTAAGTGAATGGAGACTGACAAAATCTATAAAGCATGTTTTGGGAATACAAACCACATCTAGGAAGGCATTTCAGCTTCGCAGTCTTTGTAACGATCAGCTTGATCTGATTGCTTTTGTACCCTTCAGATATCAACCTGTTCTTCATTCCTCCCACCATAATCATTTCAGGAGTTTCCCTTTTATTCACTCCCATGTTCAAACTAATCTTAAAGAGGATATTCTATGTGCCATTGATATGGGTTCCCAAAGAGAATTGGTGGTCTGAATTTAGTGGTATTGAACTGGATCTCAGGTCTATGCTAGCACTGGATCCCATTCCCTTAAGAAAAACATACATTCTGGATTGATGACACATTCCTAAAGTGCAATTCTTAATTTTATATAGGATTGAAAAAAAGCATTTTTAAAATTGAATTTATTTATTTTCTCATTTATTGATACAGTTCTTTCCGGATGCTTGAAAAGTGTATGCACTTCATTGGACAGCTGTGAAGATGACTGCTTGGTGATACTTAGGAAATGCCTCCTTTTTCACTTCTTCCACATCATTCTGATTCACACTAAGTTGGTACGTTGTGAATATCTTTCCTCATTAAAACTGGCTGGTTGAGGGATGAGCATTTGACCCAGGATGAGCTGAATGGGTAATGAGATCTTTACTAAGAATTTGCTGAGTAAATGAATTTTTTATATGAGCCCATCTTTCTGTAAGTGAGAAACAAGATGAAAAAAAGAACTCGTTGATGAAAATCTGTGTAACAGAGCCTAGGGTCTTTTATGAATACTTTAGCATTGTAAAAACTAATGTTTCAAAATCTTATCTCAAAAATTTTATAGTTTTTATAGAAAAAGAAGGCAATAAGACAATAGAGGAGGGGCTCGGCAGCGTGGCCTGGTGGCTAAGGTCCTTGCCTTGATCCCATATGGCCGCTGGTTCTAATCCCGGCAGCTCCACTTCCTCTCTGTCTCTCCTCCTCTCAGTATATCTGACTTTGTAATAAAAATAAAATAAATCTTAAAAAAAAAAGACAATAGAGGAAAAGGGAGAATGGGAAGAGATAGGGAAACAGGGAATCTTATCATGTCTTTAGCACTGTATCCACAACTCACGTCAAATTGATGAAAATAAATTAAAATTAAAAATTGAAAACAAGCCGAAATCTTTGAGTACTTCTTTCTTTTTTCGTCCAGGGCTTTCGATGTTTTCTTGGCTTCAATGAATTTCAATAGTCATCCTAGTGATAGACTAAAAAGAGTGAATTTTGGATCTAGAACAACTTCCTGATGTTTATTTTCTTCTGTGAAATGTGACCTTGGGGACATAGTCTACAATCCTACCTTCCTTAAGGCTGACCTGAGCTATTTCATTCTTTGGAATTGTTGTCTGCATCCTATTCTGCAATTTTGGGTACAGGCTCACTTTCCTGGATATCTTTCTCTCTCTAAGAAGAGTACACTTTTATTAAGGTAGAGATGAGCCAATTAAAGCAATAGCATGAAAGGTCATTGCTTGTCAAGCTTTGCTCTTTGCACAAGACCAGAAACAGGTCAAATAATCTATAATGATACCTGAAGGGATTCTTCAATTTAAGGCATTTTTGAAGACAGCAAAACTAAAATGTCACACTTCCTTTCTTGTTACTAACTTTTGCTGAGTAATGGTAGTCATTATACATTTAATATAATAGGCTTTTGCTACTAGCTTCCAATGCTCCCCCAAGAACTGATGAAAATATTTAATCAAGAAAATACTCCTCTGTCATTTTCTGGCCTGAGATTTTTCTCCAAGTTTCATGAATCTCATGACCATCAGTCTCCACCAGCACATTGTTCCTGATTATAAACCCATGTTCCTTTGCCAATAGTTTCTACGCTTTGCTTATGCACTTGCATAGAGGAAAATACTTTGTATGGAAAGAGTGGAGTATTTAGTCCTTCCTGGGCTCTTTGGGAGCCAGGAAGCTCAACTTTGTCCAACAAGAGAATCCTTGAAGTGGAAGTTTGGAAGCTCAAGATACAGGAGTGGAATGTTTTTGAAGTTATTATTACATAGACTACACCAATACACAGGTCATTAGGTTTTGACACATTTCCTTACAAATGACTATGCAAAAATACTTCGGGAAGGCAAAGTCTCAATGATTCAGAAGTTTTAAAACCTGATCATTTGACTAAATTCTTATAGCTTTGATTTTATTCTCACATGTACACTGGTAGCGAGCAGCTGTCTTTTCACTTCTGGTAATTATTACTTTCCTGAAGGCAAATAATACCAAATATTAATCCTTCCTTCTCATCCCCCATTAAATAGGAATTAACATCTAATGAGTTAAGAACTGGTACGAACCAGTTCACCTTTACTGATCAAATGGGTTATTTGTATTTCTGATGCCTTCTGGAAAATGTGAAACCCATTTCCGTAATATCATTTGGTTCTGGTCTTGTTTTCTTAAGGTGCCTGTGTTTTATTAAACAACCCAAGGAACAGTTTGGGTCGATGCTTCTCCCAGGCTCTCACCCAAATACCTTTATGGACGGAAGAAATTGCCTAGTACTTGGTAAGCCCATAGAAATACCCGCCAAGAGGTTCTCTCATGCATAAACACATTGTAAACAGGAGTGCATATACTCCCTTGCTAAATGAAAAGTTCTTCTCAGATGCAAAGAACTGCATTTTTCAGACCAGTCTCTCCTTAAACTCTGTCAAAACTATCTTATGCCCTGTTCTAAAAAGACAGACCCACTACATCGAGTACCTGGTTTGAACATCAATTGATCTTAGATTCAACTCATGATTCAGTCATGTATTGCCCATGCGACCTCGGACAAGAGGAGTGAATCTGAGTGTTGTGGAAATTGTAATCAGATCTTAGTTCCCTGGTTTCTATGAAGATCAAATCAGTGATAACAAATGGAGTTGTGCCTAAAATAACACTTGAGATATTTTAGGAAATCTGTAAAACTTTGGTTCTTGTCCTTTCACTTTTTCTGCTTTCTATAGAAGCCAAAGAACATCACTAAAGGACAAATGAATCTACTTACTCTAATAGGGACCAAAACACAAAACTGCCTAAATGACTTTTGTTTAATAAACCTATGTACTAAAAAGAGATTCAGAATCCAATCTATGAAGCAAGGGTTTGTGAATACTACTGACTTAAGGTTTTGTTTTGTTTTGTTGTTTTTTTTTAACTACCAGTAAGATAGACATCATTCTTTATTCAAAATAATCAGAGAGAATTTGGTTCAGGGCTTTTAGAGTAGCAGTTACCTGTTTCTCTGAAACCATTTTATAAAGGAAAAGGTCAAAAAATAAATACATTTATTTTTAAAGATATATGCATGTATACACACATACATAATATATATGCATATATGTTATACATACTTGTGCACATGCATGAGCAATCTCACACATATATCTCTCTAGCCTTTTATTAAATACACCAGTATACATTTTTTTTTTACCACTTAAGCTTCTTTATTTTCCCTTGTTCCTTGACTTACTCATACATGATACATGAGGTTCATCACAACAATATCAGGAAATTTGATCCTATAAATAGGCAAGGCTTTATTTTCTTGTTTCTGAATATACTACCATAGCTCCTGGCCCTGCCAGCCAACTAATTAGCTGATGGAAAAATAATTTTAGCAAGAAACAAAACAAATTCTGAAATGTATTGACTACAGCTGTTAATACCAAGGAGCAGGAGGACTTGGTAGGCAAGAAGACACAAAATGGCCACAATTTGACAAGTTCTTTTGGTTGTGTGGCAAAATATTCATGGGGCAGCATTAAAAATAACCACCTTGGCAAAAGTCCTAAGTAAGATGCCGACAGTTACACTGCAACTGACTATGGCTAGCAGATGATGCAGGTTAGGTTATTCAAGTGTGGCCCGGGATCAGTTTAAAGAGAATCATTAAAATATAGATCCCAAACCTATTTTGTCAGTATCTCTGTGGTTAGTTGTGAAGTGTGCTACATACACCTCTAGGAGCCTCCGCCATGAATAAGTACCAGTGGCCAGTGAGTTAACTAAATGAGCACTTGGAGATGATTTCGCTATGCATCTTTATAAGAAATGTCTTTATTTTTTAATTTCTTTTTTATTGTTTTCTTTTTAAAACAGTTTAGTTGGCACTGGGGTCTCTCTTCCCCTCCCCCAAGCATTTTTTAAACCTACTGATTACTATAGTTTTCGGTTCCGGATAGCTTTATCCTAGATCTCTCAGAAGCTGGAATTTGTCCAAGTCACTTCCAGGCTTTGAAATCACAGCTTATTAAAAATAATGAGAAATCAAAACAGGGTTACAGAATTTAGAGATGTGGTTGTTTGGACTCAAAATCAATGAAAAAAATCAATACCATTTTCACACATTGATAAAAACCACTTAATAGCTATAATAAAAAATTAGAATATCATCTACAGCAATAAGAATTATACATTGCTCAGGAATAAATTGAACAAAAGATGTGTAAACCCTGTAGGAAAAAATTGCAAACAAGTTTTAAAGAGCAAGAAGATGATTTTTTTTAAGATTTATTTTATTTTTATTGGAAAGTCAAATATACAGAGAGGAGAAGAAACAGAGAGAAAGATCTTCCATCCTATGATTCACTCCCAAGTGACTGCAATGGCCAGTGCTGTGCCAATCCGAAGCCAGGAGCCAGGAGGTTCTTCTAGGTCTCCCACATGGGTCCAGGGTCCCAAGGTTTTGGGATGTTCTCGACTGCTTTCCCAGGCCACCGGCCAGGTGCTGGATGGGAAGCAGGGCAGCCGGGATTAGAACTGGCGCCCATATGGGATCCCAGGACGTTCAAGGTGAGAACTTTCAGCTACTAGGCCATCGCGCCAGGCCCAGAAGATGAATATTTGAATAAATAGACAGATGGTATGAGAAACTTCAATATTGTGAGGATGAGAATATCAATCACAATGAATCAATTAATTCAGTGTAATTTTAACAGGAAGTTCAACTGAATATGTTGGAGAAATTATTTCTAATGATTTTAAGTTGAATTAAAGTGACAAAATTTAAGGTAGTATGAATAATAATAACCCGGAAGGATGTACTCTACCAGAGTTCCAGTAATCAACACAGTGTGATATTGATTGAAAAGCAGATAAATGGAAGAAAAATGAGACTAATTGATCTGAAAAAGTTTTGGAAATTCATGGGTACTCACATGAACTAGCATTTCAAGTCAGTGAGATGAGATAAAATAATCAATAATTGCCTTAAAAGATAACTGTCTACAAATGGAATTACTAATGACAATAAAATGGCAGACTAGGAAGCTTTAGATACATTCTTTCACAGACAGACTTAGTAGTAAAGAAGTAAGAAAGCTTTTACAAGGATTCTATACCCCATATAAGAAGTCACAATAACTTAGGCAAACTCAGAGTCTAAGAAGAGTCCCATTGAAACAGGTAAGAAAGGTTGTCTCATGTAGTAGTAGTAGCCAATCATCCAATACTGCATGATTTAGCACAATCAGGATGGACCATATAACATGTCTTCACTCTTGGCAAGTAAGGACATGAGTGAAAATGATAAGAAATCATGTATTATTTCCAGAACTGTCTGTTGTTTGTGACTCACATCACATACTTTAGAAGTCAGACAGGACAAAAGAGAATTCAGAAGCTTGTTGCAGCATCAATAAATCTGCAGTAACCCAGACACAATAGATAGGATGATGTTACAAGCTGCTGAAAAAGAAATGGATAAAACTTTCTAACCGAGAAGTTACATGCTAAAGCTCAGAGAGGCTGTCAGTCAAGCTTACTGCTTAAGTTTTTATCCCATCCTTTAAAGGTAAATAGTCTATGCAAAAATTGCACATGTACACACACACACATACACACAGAGGGAGGGTGTGAGAGAGAAACTGGGAAAACATGGCTCAAAGAAACAATATATTTCAAGGTATTAATTCTAAATAAATAGATATCTATAAATAATCTGACCAGAAATTCAAAATGGGTCTTTTTTTGAAAGATTCATTTATTTTTATTGGAAAGGCAGATTTATGGAGAGAAGGAGATACAGAAAAAAATATCTTCCATTTGCTGGTTCACTCCCCAAGTGGCCTCAATGGAGCTGAGCTGATCTGAAGCCAGGAACCAGGAGCTTCTTCCAGGTCTCCCATATAGATGCGGGGTCCCAAGGTTTTGGGCCCTCCTCCACTGCTTTCCCAGGCCACAAGGGAGCTGGATGGGAAGTGGAACAGCCAGGACATGAACTGGTGTCCATATGGGATCCTGGCACATGCAAGGCAAGAACTTTAGCCACTATGCTACCGTACTGGGCCCTAAAATGACAATCTTAAGACACTCAAAACATTACAGCTGAACCCAGAAAGATAGCCAAACAAAACATGAAAAAATATTCATGAGCAAAATGAGAACATCAACAAAGAAAGACAGTAAAATTTAATTAAATGCATAAATATGTTGATGTAAATTTTCTGTTTTTCATCTTGTCATGGACTGTGTTTTTGCTCTGTTTTTAAGGGGAGATATACTGGAAGTGTAGCACAGACTGCCAGCTCCAGATGTGGAGACACAGTGCTGTATGCCGCTCTGCATCCAGACCAGAGATGGACTCCAGTGAAAGTGTGGGATATATCCTGAAAGTAGGAGGCTGGACTCCCTGACATTGTCCATGCTTACAATGTTGGCAAACACTTCAAAAGTAGAATGATGGACTAATGACTGCTCATGAGGGACTACCCATTGTAATACCAGATGGAAAATCAATAGTGTGGGGAGGAAGGCACTTGGGGAGAGGAATGGGAAATCCAAAGAACTCCAACTAAGATGAGTTCAAAGTGGCACATTATAATACATCAGTGGAAAGTCAAAGAAAAGAACTTGAAAGACACAAGAGAAAAGCAATCCACCCTATATAAAGTTGCTTCCATAAGATTAAATATTGAAGGGACTGAAAGTAGAAATTGCTGGTGATACAGTAATTGTAAATAACAATATCTCACTTTTAATAATGGGTAGATCAACAAGACAGAAGATCAGTTAAAAAAAAAACCTGAAGATTCAATCAGTAAGCTAAATCAACCAGACCTGGTAACATACACAGAACACCCATTCCTACAACAGAAAACACATTCTTCTCAAGCACATGGAGAGAATTAACAGTAGGGAATCTTTTAGATTCTCTAAAAGGTGGCTATGGAAGGTGATAGGTGAGTGAATTTGCTTGTATGTAGTAATTACGTCACAATTTATATACGTACGTCAAATATGTTGTGCATCTTGAACTTACAAAAATGTTTAAAAGCACAGCTGCACCTTAAGCAGTATGGTCACTGAATCAGTATTCAAAAATCGAAAACAAAACTTAAGTCTTCATTCACACATGAATAGATTTTGAAAAATGGAATATAAACTTACAGTGGACTACTCAGTCCTAAAATTTAAGGAAATTCTATCATGCCAAATCTGGAGAATATTACGGTAAGTGAGCAAGCCAGTTCAACAAAACCAATACTGCATAGATTTAATTACAGAGGTATCTAAATTAATCAAGCTTCTAGAAACATAAAGTAGAGTGGTGGGTTCTAGGAGCTAGGCAGCAAGCAGAAGGAAAGGGAAATAGTTAAATCATAGACAGAAAATCTTTGATTTTTAAATACTTACTTTGAATAGTTGAATATTTTTGGTATCCTCACTCATATAATTCTATCTTGGCCTCTGTATCCACCATGTATCTTCTCTTCCTCTCTCTAAACACATGCACCCCCATGTGAGCACACACATTCTTTCTCGCGCACACATACACAAGTTTAAGTAGTTAAAAAAAATCATTGTAAGTGAAATGAAAAGGCAAATCGATCCTGGTACACATTTTTAAAAGTAACTAGGCATCTTATTGAAATGTATATTATGAAAGGATTTGCATGGATTTAAAAAATTTGCACCAAAATAAATTTATCTTTGAATTGTATTTTTCCTTGAACTATTTGTAGTAATCTCAAATACATATTTGTATATGCATAGGTATATGCATTCAAAACCTTAATGGAGCAGAGTTTATACACTACCTTGTGAAACTGCCCCATTCCAATGCTGCTTATCCTCAGACAGGACATTTGGGTAAACCAACTCTTTCAGCCTCTTGGAGGAGGCATGTAGCTGTGATCCAGGAATCTGTTAACAGACAATATTGTTGTCAGTCCAAATGGAGCACTCTGACATCAATAATTTAGTCATTTATGCTTTCTACTTAGCTGGTAGATAATTTGACTTGACCTTTATCTGTGAACTGCTGAGTCAAAACTTTCATGGCTTACAATTTACTGCATTCCTGGCCTAGCCCTTTGGTCATGCTAGAACCTCAGTATTTCTTAGAACAGAACCAGTAAATCCGAGATGATTTTACAGACAACTCATATTTACAAGGAACAGAGATGGTCAAGAGTTTTGGTACAACCTGTGCACACCTCAATATGATTTGTTCACGAGTCAGCTCCTAGGATTGCTTAAACACACCAGCTCCATCATTTTCTTCTCATTGAGAATCAGGGTTTGTGTTTTCATTTGCTGCAATCCTGTCTTGTGTACGTCTGCTTTAGCCAACACGACTCATAAGGCTGGGTCTCAGGAGACCTTGCAGCTTCTGCCATTTTGAAGGGGAAGCTTACTCTGGAACATGCCATTTCTGGCATGAGTCAGACGATCCTGAGCTGGCATGCTGCTTCAAAGACTAAGCTTTATGAAGAGGCCATCTGTATACGCTCTGTGGGATGGCAATAGTTGAGCCAAAATTTTAAGTCATTCCAAACAGGTGTCAGTTGTGACGATTTGCAGCCAAACCTCAAAACAGCATATTAATGGCCATATTACAACATAATTTTGTAATATTTAGAAAAGTAATATATTTCAGTTCAGTAGGAAATAAGACAACTCTGCATATTGCATTCCAAATATTCTATTAAGCGTTCTTCTTTTTTTCTCTAGAAGCCACACTCCCAAGTTAACTTCAATCCTGCAAACTGTAGATTCATACTATTAAAAAGCTACTGGGCACAAGGGAGATGACAAGCATCCTCCATAGGGATAAGAAAAATTAATAAATGTTACCAATGCCAACAAAAATTAAAAGCAGAGAGAAGGGAAACCAATTCTTTTCACTACAAAACAAGAAAATTTTCTGCATTTTATAAGATCATAAAGTTACTGTAAAATGTATTCACTCATTCCTTCTTTTAATGCACCTGAACGAAGCAACAGCTAATAGCCAACGGTCTTGTTTCAACCTGAGTTATCCCTCCCCTTAGATGGTTCCTTTTAGTTTCTAGACTTCTGCGGGTGAAGCAGAGACTCAGAGACAGAAAAATAAACAGGGCAGCTGAAACTCTTCCAGTGGTGCACACAGAAAGGCAATCAAGCAGTAATTTTGGGAACATTTACCATCCATCAGCCTCACTAGAGCCTCAGTAGCAGCACCCGAGGCTGGGTAACAGGTACTTCTGAACACTACCTCCCCTAATTTTCTTCCCACACATTTACTTAGCAGAACATTATTTGATAACAGAATTCCTACCTTAAAACATGAAAAAAAAAGAGAAAGATTTGGGGCCAGTGTGATTATGCAACTAACCCCTGCCTGTAAGTGCTGGCATCCCACATGGGCACCAATTCACATTCCAGCTGTTCCACTTCTGATCCAGCTCCTGCTTATGAACTGGAAAAGCATCAAAGAATGGACCAAAACCCTGGGCCCCAGGACCCACATAGGAGACCCAGAAGAAGTTCCTAGCTCCTTGCTTCAGACCGGCTCAGCTCCAGCCATGGCTGCTATTTGGGGAATGAATCAAGGGGTGGAAGATCTTTCTCTCTCATCTCCTTCTCTCTGGAGATCTGCCTTACCAATAAAAATAAATAAAATATTTAAAAAAATGGATCGTAAGTCTACAAAGAAAATAGCTAATGAGAAAAAAAAAACAAGATAAATGGTGTCTCCTAAGCATTGGAGAAAATAATTTAGACATTAAGTTTGGATGTCATAAAAGAGAAGACAAATGAAGACAAATTGAAACCCAAACATTGGTTCTATTTGTGCGTCATACTTAAAATGTTTTAAAAAAATAAGTTAGTAGCATCACAGCTCAGTGCAGAGCTCTGTGGGGTTTTATGTTGCTCTCCTCATGAGCTTTCAACTGCAGAGTTGTTCTGGAAGGAAAATCGAAAGTAGATTTGATTAGTAAAAGAAAGATGTCAGCTTTCTCTATGCTTACGTCATGTTGGCATTATGATCACTTTGAATGTGTTTAAAATACGTATAACATTTATCCTTGTTCATATTTCTCCCACTCCTAACTTTGAAAGAAGATAAAGAAAAATTGTCTTCTAAATATTTTCTTTAAAAAAAAAAAGAGATTTACTTTTATTTACTTGAGAGGCAGAGTTACAGAGAGAGAGACAGAGAGAAAGACTCTTGCATCCACTATCTATTCCTCAGATAGCTACAACCTCTCAGGCTATCCCAGGCCAAACCCAGGAGCTCAGAGATTCTTCAAGGTTCTCCACATGGATGCCAGAGCCCAAGCACCTGGGGCATGTCTACTGTTATTCCAGGCACATTAGCAGGGAGCTGGATAGGAAGGTCAGCAGTCAGATCATCATCAACACCCACACAGGATTCTGGAATTGCATCTAGCAGTTTAAAACACTATACCACACAACCACACAAGCTCCTTGAATATTATATATGCATATATATATATATGTGTGTGTGTGTGTGTGTGTATGTTTGCTCTAATGTAGAGCAAACAATTCCAGAGCATTACACTGCTAAACTTAGATCAAGGAAAAAAAAAACAATAAAACAATAGATTTCAGTGAACTTAATCATGTTTGAAGTCTATTTTGAGGCTACTAACTTTAAAATAAAGAAGAATGCCAATGATTGAGGGGTACCCATAAAAGGGAAATCCAATGTTGAAAATCAAGAGGTATTCAGACATATGCATCATCATCCAGTATTGATCTACTTCACTTTGGAAGATTTAAGAAAAATACTTCTTTGAAGTAAGGGCAGTTAGTAAACAGTTAGCCAAGTTAGTAAACAGTTAGCCAAGTGCCAGGTCTTTGGCAACCATTTAGTGTTCAAGCCAAATGTTAAGTTTAACAAACTAATCTTACATTTAAAGAAACAGCTGCAAGATCAGTGACTGGTCCTCCTGAATAAATAAGCACAAATAAATAAGGGGAAGAATAGAGCTTCAAAACAGATTTTTATTGCCACCAGGTTTACTATGTTAACAATTTGATGCCATTTGGGAAACAAATAGAGAAAATACAGACACACACAAAAAAATGAGAATTCTCTCCATCCATACAATGCTATTTTGTTAGATTCTATTAAGCTGTGTCTATTGAATATTTCATTTTTAAACCATAATGTGGAACTTTTGACACTGATAATTTTAAAGAACTGCACAAAGCTCAAGTGAAAGCTCTTTTTGGTTGGCATGGATTGGGAGCTGTGTGGGTGATTTTTAGCAGTGATCCCAGTAGGCTCACCGATCTGTGGGAAGACAAGCAAAGGCAAGGCTACCTAGGGTGAATTAGGCCAGGGAAGATAAATACAACCTAAAGGACTAGAGATCTAGATCCATCCACATAGCTGCCAATATCAGCCTTATGTTGAGGGTGGGTGGAGGAAGTGAGCAGCTGTGGAAAAGGCAGAATGAATACCACATGATGTTCTTGACCATTGCCCCAAGGTGCCCACCAGCACCCAGTGTCCTGCTCCCGAAGGGGGAAACTGTAGTGACCCAGGAGGGGTCTACAGATTCTGAAGCAGGGGCATTTTTACAGTGGCAGTTCATACTTTCTTGGAATAGGACACACATTTTCTGATCCACAACAGTCACCCAGAGATTCCTGCAGTCATATATATGAAAAGCTGCAAGATGCAGATAGTGAGTCACCCCAGAGGTCAATCCATCAACGCTTCCTCAGTATGTTTTGCGCACGGGAAGAGGATGTTCTAAGGACTGAAGCTTTGAAGAGCGCTTGGTTTTCTGGACCCATCCTTCATCCATGTTTGGGAAAATACACTGTTTTATGGGTCTGATAGTATTACCAAAGCTTTGCATCCTTCTGTCCAGAAGACACAACTGGCTGAGCTGCCCTTTATCTTGTGCCAGCCATTTTCAGAGAGGGAACACCAACAGGAAATAGCCCTCCCTTGAACTTTTGACAGTTTCCCTCCTCTGCGGAGTCACACCTTCTTCCTAAGGCAGTCTCCATTGAGCCCCACCACTGTGTCTCCTAAGCAAAGTGTAAACCCAGGGATTCATCTGGAGTCTGGAACAGGTGTAAATTCTGCAATGCCTTTACCAAAGATTAGGATGCAATCAAGAGGAATAGTTGGCAGAAAGTTCCACCTAGCTGGAGGGCAGTGCTGTATTGTCCAGGATTTGGAGAGTAAAGACTTTCTCCCAGTTTCCAGTTAGGGCTGCCAAGCAGAATAAAAATGCAGATTTCAGGCACAACGGCCCAGTTTAATAAAAATGCACCTATTATTGATTTACCTGAAGAGGAAGAATTACAATATATACTAAATCTCCTTTTTTTTCCCCCATTCCAGGCATCAGAACTATAAAAAAGCAACCCTGGGGAACGCTTTAAAAAATTTAATGATGCTGAAGTAAAGCAAACATTTCCAGATCTTTTTCTTGTTTTTCAATATAAGCTAAGTAACCAGGAACCTTAAAAAGACTAACACTGTTAGAATTGTGTAGATAAATTACAGATAAATTCAGCATCATAATAACCTCAAATGACTTTGGTATCAAAAGGTATTCCAATCAATAGAGCACCAGAGAAACTGTCCAACTTTCAGGGGTGGAGAACATTTGTTTCTGCTGAGGATCATTTGGATATTTATAGAACCATTCACCTGCCATAAAAATTCTCAAGTTAAAATTGAGCCTGCTATAGATTTATTGAATTTCGAGTTCCATATACAATATTCTTGGCAAGGCCAGACCAAATGACTCCATGGGACTTGTATGACCCATGAGGCAGGCATCTCCCACCCTTGCAAGAGTGTTTTAATCAAGTCCCAGCCTAGCCCACAAAGTGACAGTGTATAATTTAGTAATGGTGGTCCCTTGGGATGGAGGCAAAACAAATGGCACTGAACCGGAATGGATTAAAAACTTGGGTGTCAGCCCTCATTCTTAGATCTCAGAGCACAGCTTCAGGGTCATGCAAAAACTCTGACTAAGTTTACATTGGTTCAGAACCCATACCTGAGTGAATGCAATCTAGACGGAGAGTTGCAAAAAAAGAGAAATACAGCTTGGTTCGTGAAGAACGCTTGGTCCTACAGAAGACATCACCCAAAACAGCCTTAGACACATTAAATACTTTTTGTTTCTAGTCCTCAATTACTCTTAAAAGAATTCTAACAAATATTTACCCAAGTGCACCAAAAAGGAGAGGGCAAGAGAAAAGGCCAGGACACAGGCTGGTAGGTTTCCTAATCAGTCTTTTAGTTACCTCTCAATCAAGTTTTTATTAAATGAAGCTTGCCTCCTGGTAAATAATTTACATGTTTTCAAATCCAAATGAAATCGTCTGAAAGTTATCTGTCACTCACATTTTACAGTTCAAACACAGTATTGTTATAACCTAAAGACCTAACTAGTATTTCCAGGGGCCACTGATCTTCCTCTTGAGGTCTTTGTAAATATCAATTCAATGACCCAGCAAGAAGAGGGCCTTGGCCCTTGGAGTCTCCTTGTTGCAGAGGCAGTTGTGACTAGCCAGGCCATCTGAATCTTTGGGCAAGTCATCACTGGGGGAAAAAAATCTAATTTCTATATTTGCCAGTTTCTGTACAAAAGTACAGAACAGAACAGAACATCCTTCCAACATGACTCATCTGATGTGACCAAGTTGATGTCACCAAACATAGAGTTAGGAAAAGATGCAAACAACGTGGTCTAAATTGTGGCTGTAAGAGAGCAAGAGCACAGTGCTGTCTGGAGTGCCAAGACAGGATGCCACCTGGCAAGCTGCAGGAAGAAGCAAAGGACTCAAGAAGGAGTGGTAGTTTAAACTAAATAAAATAGTAGTCATTTAAAAAACATAGTAGAGATCTAAAACAATTCCCTAGGCTGGGCGAGAAATTAAGAAATGTTTTTGGTATTGTTTTTTGAATAGGACTGGCACATCCAAAGAGTGCCTTTTGGTTTTAATCAGTCATATGACACATTGCACATGAATGGTTGAGCTATCTGCTCAACAGGTGAATTTAAATGTTCTATCACTATAATAATCAGGTACAATGGAAATGCGTATGTGGTGGAATTTTCTTTCTTCTTGCTTCAACAGTCAGTGGGAAATAACACTCCAAAATAGCAAAGGTTGACATCGGGCAATTAGAGTAACTTTCAAAACTAAGTGCATGTGATCCGGACAGGTTTATTTTTTGCAAACCATGTACCCAGACCTTAGTGTTCTTACCATCAAGGCAAGCATGTAAACAAGAAAGAGAAAGTTAATGTCAGAGAGCTTTGAAAAAGTACAGAAAGGCAAGAAGAGAAAGAATACTCATTTCACACTTTAACCTTCAAAAGTTACACCTGCAAGTGAGGGAGTGAGCCGCAATGACAGACTTCGATTTTGTGTTGATAGCCAGTAAAGTGCAAAATATTCTACAAAATTTGTAAAGTTGTCGTTGAAAACTTTTTGTAAATGTGCCATATTCAGGTTACAGATTCATATTCAGATTATGAACCACAGTTTGTTATTGTTAAGGTATTAAACTTACCATAATTTTCTGAGAAACTGTTCCAAGATAGCAGCCTTAAGTTTTGCTCTGTTAGGTTATGTGGTTTTGGAAACTATATCACATTTTTATCACAGGAAAGTATCAAAGTTATTAACAATACAAAAGTTATTAAGAAAAAACAATTTAGTTGTCAATTTCATCTTTAAAATATTGACCAAAAGAGTGAGATTTTTCCCCAGTTCAAACATTCCCAACATAATATTTCCCCTTGATCATTCTGTATATCAGCATGTAGCTAAAGTTATTAGTAGTAAATGTTTAGGGTTGCATGAATAAACAGAACGATTCCTAAGTTAGTGTGCTAGTCTTTACATACTTTACAATGTGCATCAGCAAGCACATTTAGTACCGCTCGGTGTTCTCTTGGCTAGACTTTCTCAATGAGGAAGGCATCTATTGGTTTGGATGCTAGAGCCACTTCTTAATCTGGGCAGCTAATTCTGAATAATTCCCTAGATTTGTAGCTATATCATCAAATCAAAATCTTACTCAAAACTCAAATTCCAAATCACATTCATTGGGAAAAAAGAACTTGATTAAAAATTAAAACTATTGCAAAAGAAACAGTTTCTAAAAAAAAAAAAACAATAAATTTGGGCCCAGTGCGATAGCCTAGCAGCTGAATTCTTTGCCCTTTAGTGCACTGAGATTCCTTCCATATGGGCTCCGGTTCTAATCCTGGCAGCTCCACTTCCCATCCAACTCCCTGCTTGTGGCCTGGGATATCAGTCGAGAATAGCCCAAAGCCTTGCAACCCTGGACCCATGTGGGAGACCTGGAAGAACCTCCTGGCTCCCGGCTTCGGATTGGCACAGCACTGTCCATTGCAGCCACTTGGGAGTGAATCATCGAATGAAAGATCTTCCTTTCTGTCTCTTCTCCTCTGTATATCTACCTTTCCAATAAAAATAAATAAATCTTAAAAAAACCAATAAATTTTACATTTTCTCACCTTGAATATAGTAGGGATTGCCATCTTAAAGAATTAAGTTATAATGAGCGTTATTCTTTTATTCACTATTTTAAATAGAACTTGCTATTTCGTTCTCTAATCAGTCTCCAGTATTCTGACTTGATCAGACAGGCTAGTATACAGTTGCATCACCTGCAATTAGTAACCATATTTCACATTTTCTTTCTTTTGATTAGATAACACATTCAGAATAAGGCTAATATGAAGTTTCCCAGCTTTAACACATACTGACATTTTCAGTTGAAAGACTTTGTTATGAGAGATGGACAGAAAGAGAGAGAGAGAGAGAGGGAGAATCTAGCAAGTGCTGGTTCACTACTCAGGTGGCTACTGCAACCAGGACTGAGTCAGGCCAAAGCCAAACAGTTTTCATTAGAAGCATAGTGAAAATGCTGGAATAAATAAGCATTAAACACTACAGTAAAAACAATGTTGTAAAAACATATTATCATGGAGGACATGACTTACCAACAAAAGACTTCAAGGTGTAGTTTACTTAATTCAAAACAAATGTGATTAGACTAATCCTAGGTGTATCGTGTTACAGCACGGGAAGACAGTGCTGTGGTCAGATTACACAATAAACATTGAGTGCAAATCTGCAGGCTACCGCTGAAACTGGAGATATACGTGACCTCTAGGCACCGAGAAGAGGTTAAAAATGGGATGAGAATAAAACATGATGAATCTTTGGAGCAAGACTGCCAAAAGTTGGGAAGGTATATTTGTGTAAACACTTTAGAAAGCAGATTGGTTTTACTTAGAAAAGTTTTTCACACCGCATGACACCACACTTTTGCTCCTAGACACGCACCATGGAGAAGCACTTGGGGGTTCTAGGACACATGTTACGGTACATTCATAGCAGCGTCATGCGCAGTAATACAACAGCAATATGTCATGCCAATCAACAGAATGGGATAACAACAAAATAGACTTAAACACAGCAGGCAGGGATTCATACCATTCTGAGAGCAAGAATCAAGGAGAAAAGTGAACCTGTGCAGTGTACGCCTCCATTACACAAAGCTAAAAATAAATTAATAAAGGCAAAATAACACTGAAATCCCTGGTGAATATATCCCAAAATAGTCCTGGAAGCAAAGTGGTAATTGCTTTATAATTCAGGAGAGCATTTTCCTTTGTGGGGGTTGAAGAGGTGGGTGGACATAGTTGAGGCTACTTGTAACAGTGTGGGCGATACTTCACATCTGGGGTGTTTTAGACAGCTATTCATAAGCATGCATTTCTGCAGCCATTGGCTACACTGTACATTACATTTAATAATCATAAAATCTGAAAGGCTAGAAAAGAGAAAGGGTTCAAAATGATGTAAAATGCTTAAAGAAAAAAAACACCTTAAATATAGAAATTGGGAAGGAGAGTTCATGGGGCACCTGATGTTTACTTTCAAATATCTGGGAGAATATCGTGTTAGGAAAATTTTGCCTTATCTAATTCATATTCCTTTCTTATCTTCTGGAGTCTGAGACTTGTTTCTCAGGAAATCAACACATTTATCTTCCCACCTTACTTCTTGTATATGGTTAAGGGCACTCATTTCATACCATATGATCCACCAGCTATCTCCCTTCCCCGCATAGCCATGGTGGATGAGCAGAGAGAGCACCCAACTCAAGATTCTGAGTAACCCTACCCAGTGTTTCATCCGTTCCAGATGTTGAGACTACTGAAGAATCGCAGAGGGGGAGAGGGAAAGAACAAGAATAAACAGAAACGACAGTATCTACCCCAAATGGCTAGTTGGCCTGCCACTTACAACTTGGCCTCCAGACAGAAATCTGTGAAAGGAATAGGACCACAGCAAAGTCAAAAGAGGCCAAAGCAAGAAAAGTCCTTACCCTTGACCCCATGGGAGAGAAAAAGAGAAACAGTATTCTGTACACAGATAAGAAAGATACATTGGTGAAAAACTGTGAGCTAATAATCAAAGAAGCAAAGTGGGATTTCAGCAACTTCATCACAATAACTTACGTATGCTTTCCTGGTACAGACACAGAGGACAAAGAAACGAAACAGATGGAAATAAGGGAGCAGTTCAAGACGAGAAAAAGTGTAAGACAGTGAAAGATTATTAGAAACGGAAACATAAAAAATTAAAAACTGCACTGTAGGGAATAAAGAGCAAAAATTATACTATTATGAAAAATTAAAGCACCTAATTTTTGCATACCTTCTTGAAATACAAAGGAAAGATAAATGACAGATATGGAACAGAGAAAAATGAATTATGAAAAATATATTATTTAAGAGGAAGGGTTAAAAAAAGGTAAAATTTTTCCTTTAACTAAGAAAACTCTACATCTGACAAAATTTTTGCTTAAAATCATTTTTAGAAAAAATTATAAAACCTCTAGAAAAACATGCATTTCTGCCTAAACTGTATCTACATGCACTTACTGTATATCCAGGTATCTGTGTCTTTATCTGTAACACATGAATAATAAAATTTCAGTGGGTCAAGACTTTTCTTCTACAGAAACATTTGCAAGAAAATCTAGGAAAATATTTGCATTTCTGAATGTGAAGCAGATATACTCAAATATGTTGCTTCAGAACTAATTGAAAATCCTGTGTAGAGAATATCAAAACTACCATTTATGCTTGGGAGGAATCGTGAAGTGTGTGACTCATTAATTCACCTTCTTCATTAACTTCAAAAATACATAGAATGATTGAGGACAGTGGAGCTCCTGAAGAAGAAAGAATACTTCCACAGGAATGCTAGAAGGTCTGGCACAATAGCATAGTGGCTAAAGTCCTTGCCTTGTATGCGCTGGGATCCCATATGGGCGATGGTTCGTGTCCCAGCTACTCTACTTCCCATCCAGCTCCGTGCTTGTGGCCTGGGAAAGCAGTCAAGCATGGCCCAAAGTCTTGGGACCCTACACCCGTGTGGGAGATCTGAAGAAGCTCCTGGTTCCTGGCTTCAGATTGGCTCAGTTCTGCCTGTTGAGGCCATTTGGGGAGTGAACCAGCAGACAGAAGATCTTTCTCTGTTTCTCCTCTCTATACATCTGCCTTTCCAATAAAAATAAATAAATCTTAAAAACAGAAGCAATTATAAGTTGACTATCAATTAATGTATGAAAGAGCACTTCATTATCCAATATGTGAAACCAAATTTATTATTTTGAGGTAGGCAAGCATTGTCTAGCATTTAGATGGACTGTGTTAAGTAATGCATGTGTGAAGTCATACTTGTGACTACTGGCATTTTCTGATTTGTGCAAACAAGTGTGCCTATTGTACCATGAGCGTTCTCAAAATCTGCTTTGCTCCAGCAGTCTTCTTAAAATTCCTTTAAGATTCAACTTTATAAATATATCTTACAAAATGTCTGTTTAGTATTATCTGTGAACAACATTAATTGATCAAAGCTGGCAATCTAGAGATTACCTATGTGCCACCCCTGGGTCATCACTGATGGAGGGAGACTAATGAAGTGATCTTGTGCAGGATGATTGTGTAAGCTCTCCAAGGAGGTGACATTTATCAAAAGACCATCATAGCAGGTGAGAGTAAACTGAAGCTATTGCAGAAAACAACATTTCACAATAGACAAACATGTCCAAATCTCCCAGGGCACAAGCTTTGTGTTTAGGGACCAAGGTCCAGTGTGACTCATGATGCTAAACCCTGGGCCAGTGAAAGAATAACAGCCACTTGAAACCCTTTAAATAGAGGATGCCCATGTGTGGAATTGATTTCATGAACGGCTGAAGACCCAAGAAAACAAATGGGATAAGGCAATTCAAAGTTTGAAATCAACAGCAGCCTCAGGCTGGGAGGAATGTGGGAGGATGCAGACTGACCAGAGCTCGGGTCAGGGCCATGCATTAGAGGATGAGGAGTGTGGAGAAGCCAAGTCACGGGGATAAGGATGGCTGCCCTTGCTTGCTACTGAAAGGTCCCAGTAGAAAGGATATGGAGCATGCATGTGGGAAACAGCAGAGAGAGTTGTGGATAGGAAAAGCGTAAGGCCTTGAGAAATACAGATGAGAAAAGTCCCAGTGGGACTGGGGAGGGCTGTGGCCATCATCTAAGTGGGAAAGGAATCACTGGATATTTAAATTCTAGAGGAAAGTGGATGAAGGTCATAGGATGTAGCATATCAACATCTTTGTCCCAGGGAAAGTTTGATGCCACCTACAGTTCAAGATCCCATCTCCTTGGGGGGCTTGTGTGTCAAAAAATGGGGACTCCTAATCTCTATTCCAAACATCACACTGATTTCTCATAGCAAAATGTCAATTTTCCACCTACACATGATACATCTAAAGCATTCCAGATGCAGCATCTGTAATTCAGGCAACACTCAGGAACCTCACTGAGCTGCAGCACATATCACAGAAGTGACGAACACGGGCAGATAACCTGGGATTGACTCCTAGCTGTGTCATCTTCCAGGTGTGTCTCCTGGGCAAGTCATCTCACCTTCTGCGTCTCAGTCTCTCTAATCTGCACCATGAGGCTAAGAATTTGGTGTGTCCTTGAGAGGATTCCTATGAGGTGAAGTGTGTTCCCTTGGGAAACCCATCTGTAACATCACTTGACAGGAATGGATCTGGTTTTGTGTGAGTTTTGTTTCACAGTCCTCCTAGAATACCCACTCAAGTAGGACCATTATCTCTTTCTAGCAGTCTGATTCTCTTGGTGAGTGTTTCTCCAAGTTTGGTCTTGAACCAGGAGGAACAACCACCTGGGAACCTATTTAGGAATGCCAATTCTAGGACTCAACCCCAGAATTAACTGATATTTATACAGAAATCTGTAGGGTTTTTAAAGATTTATTTATTTTTATTGCAAAGTCAGATATACAGAGAGGAGGAGAGAAAGAGAGGAAGATCTTCCATCTAAAGATTCATTCCCCAAGTGACCGCAACGGCTGGAGCTGAGCCAATCTGAAGCCAGGAGCCAGGGACCTCCTCCAAGTCTCTCACACAGGTGCAGGATCCCAAGGCTTGGGCTGTCCTCAACTGTTTCCCCAAGGCCCCAAGCAGGGAGTTGGATGGGAAGCAGGGCTGCCTCTGACATATTCTGATATACAACTAATATCCTGAGAAGTAGCATCTTATTAATTCTGACAGCCTGAGCCAAACATAAAAGCTGCACTGGTTGAACTTGTTCTACAAAGGTCTTCACTGAAATACAGAGTAAAGAAATATTTTGTTAACTTCTATTTCATTCTCCAAATCCCAAGTGAATGTGTGACAATTCAACCTAAGTGGATTTATTTTTATGGCAATATTCAACATATCTGAATATCACTGTGTGTTTCTATCCACTTGAAGCTCTAAATTCCTCCCATGTCAGTGCCAGTGAAGTGTTGCTTTCCCCTTACTGTAATGTTAAGGCTTTTGATTCCATGGCACTCCCACCCCTCTGAGGAGACAAGACCCCATCCTACGTCCTGAGTGTCAACAAGAGTCTGATTCTCAAGAGCTGTATCTGGCAGCAGAGTCAGGGGTCCTTCCAATAGACGGGTCACAGAGACAGGTTGGGCACTGTAACTGAAGACCTTCATCCACAAGGTTGGAAAAAAGTAACCACAGCTCTTTCGCATAAGGGAAGAGAGAAGTAGACCTCACACAGCTTCTCTCAGGCTCTGTCAAGTCTGACTTTCTCCTTTAGAGCAGTCATTTCTTCCATGTCCACAGTACTCATGCATGTCCCAAAGATGGGGAGCAGTGCTCATCTCTTTCTATAATTGCTTATCTTAGAAATGATCCTCCAGGACATTTTTTGATTCTGGGAAGCTGAATGTAGGAATTAAAATGCAGAAAAGAAGCTTGCTTTTCTCATTACATTTCTACTCCAACAAACCTGGATCACCTTGTGTGATTGGGCATGACTCAGACTAATTGCAGGAGATTGGAAAAGGCCAAGGGGAGGTGTGTATCTCAAGAACACATCCCAATACAGGGAGAAAACAAAGGGTGGCCTCTTAACATCCTTTTCTTTTCTGTGCCCATGTTGCCATGACTTCATTTTAAATTTGCTTTATTTCTGTCATTAGAGTCTCCAGGTCTTAGCCTGTCTCTAGTGTTGTTCTCGTAGGCCAGCCTAATTCCTTTGGGAAGTAGACACAGAATAAATAATCAAAGAATGAAGAAAAGAAAATCTAATCACAGGGCATTATGTCCTGAGGCAAAACTTTGCAAAGTGGCAAACAAGTCTATGTCCTAAAATGTCATTTCTTCAAATATTAATGGCTTTATTTATTCAAAAGAAATGGGAAGCTTTGAAATCAGATTTCATAGCATCATCTCAACCCAATTTGTTTTCCAATTTTAGTTGTCATAAACTAATATTGTAACTTTATGGCACCTCAATTTTCCTGTCAGTTAAAAGTAGTATTAACAATTATTTAATATGTTAGTTATGAATTTAGATCAACGACATGTAAACTACTTTCCATTTTGTCTGACTCTCGAAAGAGTCTATCTAGTTGAAGGTTAACTTTCACTATGTTGTTATTGACAAGTTTGCTTAAAAATGTTGAAAACACCTTCAAATATATGTATAATTTATCAAGTGCCATTAGTACTGTCATTAGAAGGACAAGAAGGTAAACAGGCATTATTACTTATTTTTAATTTTTTTTCTTTTCTTTATTTATTTTGTGTACTTGAAAGGCAGTAGAAGTGAAGGAGGCGGGGAAGGAGAGAGCTCACATCGGCCACTTCACTCCACAAATGTCTGCAAAAGCCAGGGTCAAACCAATGTCTGTAACCTGCAATTCAATCCAGACCTTCCACGTGTGTGGGAGGAATCAGGACATGCTGCCTCCCAGTGTGTGCATTAGCAGGAAGCTGGACTGGAATGAAAACTGGGGTGCAAACCCAGGCATGCATATGCAGCACATGGTCATCTCAAGCAGTTGTTTAACTGCTGAACCAGTGTCCATCAGTACTCACTTATTTTTACTTATGTTTATTATATTCTACACCACATACATATATGCACAGTCATATACACAAAGGACCAATAATGGCATGTCAGGGCACTAGAGGTCAAAGGATCAGAATTAAGACATTTGCTTACAGAGCAGTGATTGTCATTCCCCTAGAGGAAAGGCTGTCATCCTGACCTGGACTTGAGAAATTAAGCTGCAGGAGAAATTTTCAGAAATGTTGATTCCTGAGCTTTACATCAGACTTATTCAATCAGACTCTGCTAACACAGGGAGTTATTACAAGGTTTTTTTTTTCCCACAACCCAAGCTCTCCTGTTAGGAGGAATAATAATGCTGGCTATAATAAAAAGGCATGTGGAGTGTTCAGCAACTCAATTATAGAGGAAAAATAAGGAAAAATACCATTAGAATTTAACCCCAGAGAAGTGATTTCAGTAGACTCGAAACAAGGAAATTGATAAGAACCACCAAAGAAAAGACTGGAAAAGGAATATTTTTCCTTCTTGTGTCAGCAAGAGGGGAATAAAACTCAAATAGATCCTATTCTCTGATGTAGCTCTGCTCTTCATGAGTAATTTGTAGGTGGGGAAGAACAGGACTTTATTTTGGACACAAAAGTTTTATAAAATTGAGAAAAAAGAATTGTAGCTATTTCAATCACTCCCAGTATCTCTTTTGTGGTTCTAAGACATTATTCCCTAAAATTGACTTTCTTTTTTGTCACATACACTTCATCTCAACTCTTCTCCAAAATCAAATTTACAGTTAAAATGAAGTAGATTTGAATACCTGAGATGTCTTTCTCTCAAAATTTTCTTAGACTCTAAATTAGAAACAATAATTTAAAAAAAAAAAGAACAGGAAACCATTTCACCAGCGCGGTTCCCCTTTTGTGTAACACACTCTGCTGATGCAAACATCCTCCATCCCACAAGAAAATACAAATTTCTGTTTGAAGAAGAGAGAATTCTGCAACAGCTTCTGCTTCCTCGACAGCATTCTCGTAATTTTTTGCAAGTCGTAACTGGGGACACCCCAAAGGGCTATCTACACTAACAATCAGGTCCACTTACATTCTATTTTAATCTGAAAGGGTAGCTTTTTTCTTAGTTATCCTTTAAGCAATTAATATCTACCAGTTTAAAAGCATGTCTGCTATTTGCTTTAGTTGTTTTTGTCTTTTCTTGGAAACTAATTCTGTGCTGCTCTAGCTGTAAGGGAAGTACTTGAGACTGAAATCCCCACTTCAGTGTTCACTAATTCTGCCTGTGACACCTCTTGCCCCTCATGCATTGATTTCATTATTTTATGAAGACTATTTGGAGATTCTTCCTTAAAATAAGTAGTCTAGTAGGTCTCTAACTCTTTTGTGATTTAAGAGTAAACCATTTTTCATGTAAAAGAAAACAATGGAAGATACATTGGAAATTTCACAGAATTCTTTCTCCACCATTATTCTTATTGATTTTATGAATGATTAGTATTGAAAACTTACTGGGTCTATATTGTGGCATGCCAGGTAAAGCCACCACCTGCAATGCTGGCATCCCATATGTGTGCTAGTTAAGCCTCAGCTGCTCCACTTTAGATACATCTCCCTGCTAAGATACCTGAAAGGGCATGTCTCCACAATGATGCTTTAAATCAACAAAGGCATAATAAGCACTGAACAGTAGAGACATGGATTCAACAGGCAGATTTGAAGAAGCAAAACAAAGCTTCCTCACTGACTCTTAGTTCCTACAGCACAATTGATCAGCATATGCCTGCAACTCCTCTTACTTTTTGTAGTTAGAATCACCCTTCCTTCCCAGGATACGGTCTGACAGTGTGGGATGGGTTAATACTTGAGACGTCCTCTCAGAACTCCTTTCTGAGGTTTTGGGTATTTCCATAGAGGGCATAAAACTGATGGCATTTTTTCATAACTTCCTGGTGAAAGGATATTTTCCACAAAGTTTTAATATCTTGCTCTTCTTGATTTTTTTATCCCTTCTTGCACTTTCTGGTTGGAGAGTCTAGAACAGTAAAAGAACATCCGAGGTTGTTGCTAATTATCTCTTTCTTTCTCCGCTCTGACATCCCCATCTCAGGATCAACCTTCCCACATGCTTCTGTAAGAACAATTCTGGCTCCATCAGTTATTTTTTATTCTTATTTCAGGTTCAAATAATCTAATGGGCTAATTTTTACTTATAAAATCTCAGGTGCTATCTAAGCATTGCCTGAAAGAGCTAAAATATTTTAAAATATTTAAATAGAAAAATTTTAAATGGGTTCATAAATAGAGCTAACTTATTTTGTCACTACAATCATTTACTTCTAAACTTTGCTTTTTTGTTCTTATATGTTGCCAAATTCCTACACTGAAGTTTTTCCTTTGCCTAGGAAAGGAAAATTTATTGTTTCTTACTATTTCTGCTTTTTCTAATTCCTTCAAAGTTATAAATAATCTACCATCAATTCATATGTGTTGACTTGTTTCTCCCTGAAAAGGTATCTTAGAGTCCTTACCCTTTTTACTTCAGAATGCGACCTTATTTGGATGAAAGTGGGGTGTTTTTTTTCCTAATTTTTACAGACATTCGCAAGCTAAAATGAGGTCATCAGGTGGTTCCTCTCCCTAAATGAGTTGTGTCTTGATATCAAAGGGGAATTTGGACACATACACAGACCCACAGAGGGCAGATGATGCAGAGACAGGCAGAAGATAGGTGAGAAACTATGATAATGCAGCTCCGCCCAAGACATAGCAAGGAGTGCATTATACATATTCCTTTTTGCACTATTAAAACTTAAGGGCTCAAGCTGCACCTGCAGCTCTATCCTCTAAAACACAGCGGTTATACATATAAAGATCTGAAGTGTATAGTGTAATGGAAAGAGTGCTAACAAAACTGGTAATTATTACTTCCAGATTCTGCCACTTAAGCATATGTTCATTCATTCATTCATCAGAAACAGATCAGATTTCTACTCTGTTACGAACTTTTCTGAACTCTGTGAGAGCATGGAACAGTGGTGAGTGTAACTGCAAATGGAATGTGTAATCTACCATGGAAAGGGCTCCCAACCTTCTCATGTGAGACCCCTACAAAGTCCTCCTATAATTTGTCAGTTGAGTAGAAAGTAGTTAGGCAAAGAATAGAAAGGCACTCCAGGTAGATAGAAGATAATTCAAATGCTCATTTTCTTTATGCTTAGGGAAACCAGTATGATTGAAATTTGAAAGATTGGACTTCCTGCTTATTAAAGTAGAAAGTGTGAGACAAAGAGTGCAGGGAATGAGCTTGGATTGCAGGCAGAGGTCAGATCACAGAATGTTCCCAGATCTGGGTTGTTTCCCTGTGGCTGAGTAGAACACATATCAGGTTTTTTTTTTTTTTTTTTAACAAGCACAAACAACCCCTTCAGAGTCTGTGGTTTCAACGAGGAGAACAAACTTCACAGCAAGTAATTGGCATCAAGAAGATGCATAAACGATATTTTATTGTTCAGGTATGATGTGATGAGTTAATAAATCAGGACATAGTGGAACAAATCCAGAGGAAGAGAAGGATTTGAGGAACTGGGAAATGAAATCAGCAAACATGAAAATGTCTGAAGTAGGGATAAGTGAAAAAGAGGAAGTTAGCGCAATCCAAATGTTGTAAGTGCGATGTCCTCTATGGCCTCTGATGAGGCAAAGGCTGGTAAGAGATGGGGATGGCTAGGAACATGATGGGCTCCACTTGGGCCCTTCATGAGACAGAGCAAACATCCAGGATAAATTTAAATGAAGCATCTCTGATGTCAAATGCTAGCTTACTGTAGATGACAGGGGAAACTATGGGATTTGGCAGAAACTTTGTGATCATGTCAGTAGAATAATAGAAATTCCAATATGCCAATGTCACACTTCCAAAATACTGTGTATGTGTTATCTTACATAGCCAAGGGGGCTTTGCAAATGTCATTAAATCAAGTATCTTGAGATTGGAAGGTAATCCTACACAGTCTGGCCAGATCCAATGGAGTCTTCTTGTAACAAGGGGATACCAGCATGACCAGCAGCAGTTGAACTTGCTTCACAACAGTACTTGCCACTTCATGATGAATTTTTTTAAAGACAGGACTTCCTGTAGGACCAGGCAGAAGCTATTCTCTGAGAATTCTTGGCTTTCTTCCTGCCTTCCACCCTGCTGCCCTCATTCCTGTTCTTGAGGAGCGTAACTTCTCTAATTACCTTTCACAAAAACCCATGTCTCAGACTCTCCTTCACTGAGCTCAGCCTAAGACGCCATCTCCAGGTTTCAGTCAGCTCAGAAGCCCCCATTATCTAACACCTGCCAATTCACTCTGCCTTATTTTCTGGAAATACACCCCATATACATGCGTAGACCTTAAACTCTGGATCTAGGATGGAATGCATTTCAGGGAAATCGACCACTAAAATATTAATGGATGTGATCTGCTGCATTAGGGAATTTTATTTTTTCCTTTCACTCCCCCCTCTCCCCTTTGGCATAGGGTACTGGTAACACAGTTTGTATGTTTGTTCCACATTCCTGAAACTGGAGACATGGTGAACCAAGATGAAGACACATTAAAGTAGTTGAGTAACTATATAAGATCTTTAATAACCTAAGAGAAGCAGAATTTCTTTCTGCTTTTTTTAATTCTCAGGCAATTCCAAGGCCATACATCTCTACAGTGATTTTTTTTAACTTTAATGGAGAATATCACTTCTTTTGGGAGGTGACTCTACAAAAGAATAATGCCACACTTCGTCATTTTCCACTGCATAATGACACATAGTTAATGTTGACAAAGAAAGTTTCATTTCTTTGCTGAGCACAATGCAACAAAGTCATGCTAAGAAATGCTGTGAGTCTTAAAAATTTGATTTGTCCTGAAATCAGAAGGTCAGAACAAAATACTAAAATCAAAGTGGCCCAATATATTAGAAGTAAAACTCATGTGGAATAATTTTTTTCTAGGCAGTGTTGTCACCAGGGGCAATTAACGTTATCTTCTGCTGCCACTGCTAAGAAGTTAAGAAAATGATTCACAGGGGCATAAGACGGGTGGTTTCGTTCCTGATGCTCTCTGACTTCGCTTCTCCCTCTGCCCTGAGCTCTACCCTTGCCATGGCACACAGGTCTGTGTTTTCTGAATCTCCTCTATTGTGCAAAGACACATACTGAAGTAACACAAGAAGTGAGTTGACAGAAAAACAAAACATAGTACTTATGAAAAAAACAAAATTATATAACCTTACTTGTTTTTGCTTTCACATTTCCAGAGTTTCAAATGGAATTTTTTATTCTTGTTTTATTTTACTATCCACTCAAGAGAAAATATGAAGACAAATGTAAGTATCCAAAGAATGAAATTCATTTTCTGACAAGGAGGGAACTATTAAATACTCCCAGTATAGTACTGTGGAATGTTCCATCCTTTTTAAAAACGGAAAATAAACTGAGAAAACAAAAGGCTCACAAAGATTTTAAAAATGGAAAATAAACTCCACAGAAAATACAGAGTTCATGAAAGGGATGGCAACATAATAAAGACACATTACCTACACAGCCGCCTTCACCAGATGAAAAGTTTGTGGGCTTTTGGCAACCCAGAAATTGGAGTTTTGTTTTCCCTTATAGTATCTTCTCATTGTGCAACCCGTACAAGTCATGTAGCCTCACTAACTTGCCTTACTAATTTGCATTTCTTCCCTTGGAAAATTAGGCTATATTAATAATAACAATAACAACAGCAGTGCTGTTATTTATAACAATAGCTACAGCTACTGGGTACATACTTTAGGACAAGCACCCCATGAAGTACTTACACTTTCATGATCTCTTATCCTATACCTCCTGTAAGTATCTGAATTCCCATTCTATAGAACTGGTACATCTGTTTAGAAGTTCTTGATGTCACATCCCATGGACAACCTAACAGTGCTGACTTACCTGATAAGAAGAATGAATCTATCTTATAATAAAGAAATTCATGGTGGATTTTTTGGTGCAGGAACTTGTGATGTGCTTCTAAACCAATGATTTGGCATCACTTTTTTTTCTGCTAGGACTTGAACCCACATACTGTCTCGTATGGGGTAGGAATATCCTAACCAAGAACTGAAACATTGGGCCAAACAGTTATTGCTTCACTAGAAATTAACCTAGAACTTCTCAGGTGTCAATACTCAGTTTAAAAGTGAAGCAATGGGTTCAGCAGATGACAATATTACTTTATAAAATGATCCTTTCCTTACAGGAACATCAATTCAGCAAATGTTTCACTGGTATACACAATTTTTTAGGGCTGACTTTACAAATGTACCTAAGAGTATCCTTAGATCCATGAGCTATCTCATTCTTGCACACTTGTTACTGTCTCGTGGCTTAATAAAATATAATGTAGAGATATATCAGTTTAATATTGAAGTGAGGAGTTAATAAACATTTGTATGGTCATCTGATGTAACTCAGTCTGTCCTAGTTGAAGACCTTCTTTTTAAAGTAAATATTTAGCCCATATGAAATTCAAACCTCTGCTAAATCTAGTTTTTCCCTGTTTCAAGTAGCTACCACTCTTTCTGCCAAGCTAGTTACTAGGCACAGACAGAAATGTGCGGTTAGGGTTTTCCCCTCTAGTGTCTATTCCTGTCCTTTGGGTGTTGGTCTCTGTTCATACTGGAGTTAGCACTCAAGTATCCTGGGTTTGTACTGTGCTCTCTTGGTACAGGGAAGAATGCGTGGTAATGACCCTATGGCCCAACTCACTGGGTTTTGCTCTTGCTTCACAAGAACCGCAGAGACTCAAATGCATGCACCAGATCTAGCCTTGACTTGTCAATGTTGGGTTCTAGCCCTGTACCATTCCCACCGCCTGTAGGATGACTCTTCTGCATTATTTTCTCCCTCCCTTGCCTTCTTCTGCCTGTCCCACTAAAGTCCCACAGGAGATCTCTCTGGTTCTATTCCACACACCCTGGCATTAAGGAAAACAAGACTGGTGTTGCCCTAGATCTCCTCCACACCTAAACCTTGTTCATTATGATTACTTCATTGTAGTCATCGCACAATGGCCCAAGGCCTCGATTGGCCCTTGATTTGGCAATTTGGCATTCACTGGGAGCCCTGATCAGGGACTGATTGCATTGATTTGAGGGAAAGAGTGGAGGAAGCGAGTACAGAAGGCTTTGGAAGGAGCTTGCTTCCCTTTGCCCCCTGTCTTCATGCTGCAACTTTCCACTAGAATAACTTTCTGAGCTCCTTCTGCCTCTTCATCACAATCTCCCAGGGAAAGAGGAGGATGTGATCTGATGATGAATCAGGAGGAGTTGAGCAGATGTAGTGTGATTCCTTCCTCTGACATCTCCCTCTGCCCAGCACTCACCTACTTTGCTCTCTTTGAGAAAAACAAGTTCTGTTGCTGAAGGGGAGGTCCTTGTTTGTGCAATTACATCAATAGCTGGGTGCATCAGCTCGTCTTATTAGGTTGGGAAATACTATACAAACCGACTTACTAACAGACCTAAGCTATATCCTTTCATATTCTTCTTGTCAGTTATCACAATTTCTCTGTTTTATTTTGTTCTCATTGGAATCTCATCTAGGAAACGGAAAGATGATGTCATTTATTGGATAACTCAGATCCCATATACTCTCAGTAATTTTTGCTGTCATGGATAGTGAGTGGGATGAAGGGGAACATGGGGTCAAGACAATATTTGCTGTTGTTGCTTTTTAATGAGAGCAATTATAGGGTATTTTTATGTAATGGGAATGACCCAATAGTGAGCACAACTTGAAGATGCAGGGGCAAGATAATAATTGCAGGAACAGAATGCTTCACTAGATGAAAGGAGTGCATAGAATCCAGTGCACAAGTGGAATAATTGCCCTTCGATGAGAAGAGCTATAAATTGCCAATTTTAATATGACAGAAAGTGGAGAATTCAGGTACAAATATAATGAACTATGTGGGAGGATAGCACAGTTCTCTTCTGATTGCTTCTGTTTTCTCAGGGGTATGAAACAGTAAGTCCATCTGCTACTAAATCCTGGATACAACTGTAAATATTTCAGTCAGAGTTTATTGATCCTACCTAACAGCTGTTAAGTATTTTCCAGTATGCATGCCATTTCTTAAACTTTTAATTAAAGATGTTATCCATTATCCTCATTTGGACTCAGTTCTATCTAATTATTTTTATTTCTCTTTTTGCATGTTTATACTTATTTTAAATAATGTTGAACTATTTCAGATGCAGAAATAACAAATATTATTGGGTAAATAAAACAAATGCCTTCTAACTATTAAATAAAGCTATTTATCACGTATGATTATTTGTCTATAGTAAAGTCACTTGCTTATTTAAACATAGACTTCAATAATTTTTTAAATGATATGATTTGATTTTACCTAGAATCAATGTTTTAATCAAAGACATGACCTCTGAGAATAAGTAGTGATAGATATGTGGTCCTGTAGCAAAGCTGCTTTTCTCATTTCTGCTGGGTATTCATTTATCTCAATTCTCAGATCACAAGGAGGATCACCCAGTTCTTGCTTTACAGATGTAGGGGAAAGTAAAAGACTTCCCAGTGTGAGCAAAGATGGGACAGCTTCTGTTTACCCATTTTCCTCTTTTGGGTATGCTCTGACCCTACATGAAGGTTCAGGTGGTAGTATGATTTACTCGTGGTTAAACCATTTTAACCAGCTGAAATGGGCTCTAGGAGTAAACATAGAGTTTATGTTGTTTGACTGTCAGATTCTGTGTGCTAAGTATGTAAATTCGCTTGAATTTGAATCTAGTTCCTCCTATGGTTCTTTCCTCACTTACTCATATGCACAAAGGATGAGTAAATGAGCAGAGAAGGTCAGGCAACATGCTTCTTCTTTTCTTCTTTCAAACATCACATGGGTCCTGGGGAACTTGCATGCTTTTAGACTTGCAGGAGACTTGGGGCTTTGGGATAAAAGAAAGGGTTGCTGGGACCATACGCTTAAACACTACATTCGATCTTTGTGAGAAATTCTTATGTTAGTATATTAAGCAGTAGAGCAGTGATGTGTAAAGTGGTAATTTTACTTCCCATCTGTCATAAGAGCACACAATTGAAATCAGTTATTTCTGATTCTTGTTGGTATCAAGACATTCTAACATTCTCTTAACCCTCCAGCTCTAAAACAAACATGCATCTACTCCCAATGTTTCAGCGTCTGTACTGTTCTTGGTGACAAATGCCTAACATGCTTGAGGTCCTGATCTTCATTCAGCTGAGATTTCAGAATTTTCTAGCTGTAGCCTAAAAGTAGCCCTACACTTATGTGGTGAGCTTTAATTTCAATGTAGAACCTCTTTGTGCATGCATTAACGATCAACTCAATTTACTGATTGAAAATTCTTGGCCTGCTTTCACAAAAATAAATTTTTTTATTTTATTGGTCAAATGCTTTCACTCTGGAACAACAACAACAACAAAAGGCTGCAAAGCCAATGAAAATGTTAGTATGCTCTCATTCACCAGCTTTTGCTTGCCTCTCAGACAGTTGTCTTCTTGGCCACTTCGTATCTGGCTTCCTCATGAGTTCAGTGTCTGGTTCTGCTTTCTTTATGAATCTAACTTACCGACAGCAATAGTGCTCTCAAAATTCATTTTACGTGTTATCCAACTCAAGTGGGTCATCAAAATTGAAAAAAACAAAATGAAATTGACAGATGACATTAGCAATCTGAGATCATTAAGTTATCTAAGATCAGACAAAGTCATGGCTAATATTTTGCTGAATTCATTTATGGGAATAGAGAGCAAGTGAAAAAGAAAATGTGATTTCTAAATACAGAGAATGTGAAAATTTGTTTATGTTTTAACCATGATGGTTAAAAGTGATCTCAAAATATACCATCTTAAAATAACCATTTTGTTTTGTGTATGATTCTGTGGTCAGGAACTGAGGAGAAGCTCAGACAAGGGTGCTCAGCCGTGATGTCTCAAGATGTTGTTGTCACATGTTGAGTGGGCCACTGTCATCTGAATATTCCACTTCTACAATGACTCACCCACTGGGACCATCAACAGGAGCTTGTGCCTTTTGATGGCTGAGTCCCTGCTGCATGGTCTCTGGGTCCTGTGAGGACAGCCCAAAGGAATATACCTTGATGGGATGAATTAGAACAGGCAAGGGAGGAACTGCACAGTTTCTTACTACAAGGTCCCAGAGGTCACACTCTGCCCCTCCATTCGATTAGTTACCAGACCACCCTGTTGAGAAAACAGGGCAACTCACCTTTCCAGCGGCATAGGAATGAAATGAAGAATGTCAAAGAATTGGTGGCCACCCTAGCATGTCAAAAGTTGGTTGACCATTTATGTAAACTCCAGCTCCACAGAGTACTAACACAGTCATTCACAGAGATGCAATGAAAACAGTGGAAGATTTTGCTTTAGTGATTTCTGGTCATGTATTGTTCATGAGTTAGATGGGGCAATTATGCCCCACTGGGTTCACAGGAAAACAAAACTAAATCTTTTTTTACCATGTTATTTTGTTGAGAGGTATGCACATACTGGAATTATTGCATGAATTGAAAAGATTGTTTTATTAGCATTGATTTCCATAAAAAAAAATCCACATGCTCTCTTAAACTAGGACTATTCTATCATATGTGTTTAGTTTAAGGTTAAAAAGTGTTATCTTTTTTGAAGAGATCTAGTTCAAATATTCCTACTTTAGGAAGTGTAGCTTTGATGAAATTCACCTTCCCAAAAAAGAAGTTCTGTAACAAAAATGGCATAAATGCTTATATATAAAGGTACCTATGCTTTTGTTTGATGTAGTCTGGTGCATAAAAAGAACAAATTTTGCATTATTTGAACAACCTGCTTTTGACAGGTAATACTTAAGCAGCTGCCTGTGTCATTGCTTTGTTTTCTTTTTCAACTTTGAGTTTTTCCAGGAAAACTTCAACTTTTTATTGGTTTGTTTGGTTTAAAACCATGCAGCTACATTTGCCCAGACTTTAAAAAAAAAAAACAGAATGTTTCAGATTGAATAGAAGCAGCATTATATAGTTGTTTTTAGCAGGGTGGAAGTTTTTAAGCAAGGTTCAGAACATTAAAAACAAAAGAAGTACAAGAATATTAGAAATTTTTTTTATCATCAACTCTAGCCCAGTGTTTCTCAAAGCTTGCTATGAGTATAAGCCCAAAAGAAAACTTAAAAAATTATGGATGTACTAGAGGTATTTGGAACTATAAAAGCCTACAGCTACTATCAATGCTGCTGGTTACCAAAGCCCATTTTGAGTAGAGACGGGAAATATTCATTTAGACATACCTTCATTTGCATAAGGAGAAACATTGGGAATAAAAAGAGGTGGCGACTACTGCTACATGTTTAGGCAGAATTCCAAGAGTAACATATTTTAATGCATTCCAAACTCATTTTGGATTTTTTTTTGTTTTTCAAAAGTCATTTAAAATTTTCAGAAATATTCAAATATAAAAATACTGTAAGGTTTGACTTTTTCAATGAATTTTAATGCAACAAATTACGGGAACTATAAACAGTGACATTAGTTCATATTTGTAGCCAAATTGTGGCTAAAAAACAGGACAGTACACATTATGATGACTAATGTTGGAAATGAATATTGTTAAGGATAAAACCAAAGAAAATAATGATAAATGGATTTGACTGATATGTTAAAATATTTAAGATGCTAAGATTAATTATAATGACTCTGGCTAAATCTCTAGAAAGATGGTTATCATTGAAAGAAATATGAATTTGTAATGGTATTTCCTTTATGATACATATTTTATAAGGTAAAAACCACATTATGAAACTTTCCTGATTTATAATATGATATATCTCTCAGGAGCCCAGAAAGCGGCCCTGAGGTAACAGAACTGTTGTAGAAATCACTGTCCCAGAATTGGCAAGAGAGACCATGTCAACACAAGAAAAAGAGGCTTGACATAAACAGCGAGCAGGCCATGCAGCTAACTTTTAAATGATGTGAGTGTATGAGAAAACTCCAAACAATTCATTGAAAGACAAACATAACTAATTGAACAGGGCAAGGTGAATAATAACAGTGAAAACACTAAGCGGAAGCAGCAATGGAAGAGATGCTATTCACAAGGGCTGCGACAAATGGTAGTCACGAACAGGAGTGACTAGTGTGAAGAGAGCTGCACAGTACATTCAGGGCGTGAAGGGTGTGGACAGAGGTATACAGCTTACTTTCAGAACACAAGAATTGGTGTATGAAAACCATAAATGACATGAAGTTTACTTAAAGCTCTCATCCATGTAAGCTGAAAGTAGGCATTTCTTGGGGAAAAAAGGCAATACGTAAATAAATATCAGTTAAACATAGGGAAACACTGAAAAACATTATAGAGACAAGGAATTTTTGGACAAGACCCCAGAACTACACACAATAAAGTAAAAAACAGACAGTGGGATTGTATCAAGCAAAGAAGCTTCTGCACTGCAAGTGAACACTCAGCAACGTAAAGAGACAATAATAGAATAGGAAAACATGTCCAAATTACACATCTGATAAATTATTTATATCTAGGGTACAAAAGAAGCTCAAGAAACTCAACAACAAAACAAGCAGTTCAGTTTAAAAATGGGCTAAGGGACTGAGCCATGACTTGGTAGGGTAAGCAACTGTCTGCAGTGCCAGTATCCCATATTGGCACCAGTTCTTGTCTTGGATATTCCACTTCTGATCCAGCTCCCTGCTTATGGGATACAAACGCAGCAAAACATAACTCATTCCCTGAACCCACATAGGAGAACCAGAGGAAGTTCCTGGCTCCCAGCTTTGGATCAGCTTAGCTCTGGCTGTTGGGACCACTTGGGGAGTGAACTAGCTAATGGAAAAACTCTCTCTCTTTTCTTTCTCTCTCTCTCTCTCTCTCTGCCTATCTTTCCTTCTCAGTATAACTCTTTTCATCAAATCAAACCAAATAAATCTTTTAAAAATGTGCTAAGACCATGAGCAGTCATTTTCAAAGGATGAAATACAAACGGCCAACAGATGCATGAAAAGATGTTCAGGATTGCAGACTATCAGGGAAATGCAACTAAAACCACCATTTTCATCTCAAATAAAACATCAATGATATGATAGTTGATTTTTGTTAATGTCTCACTAATATAGTAGCTTTGTGATACTCTTTTAAACTGTTTTATCATTTATGCAACAATTCTTTTACATATAAATTGCTCTTATATTTCACTATTTTGTTATACCATAAAATATTCCTAAGTGTTCGTATTTGCATATATTCTCCATTTCTTTTATAACAAAATTTTATAGTTGAAATCTATAGTTCTAATGGTACATGTTTCTAATGTCCTCAAATTAATTATCATGTTTAATGTAACTTTAGAAAATAATGACATATTTTTCTTAGGAAATGAACAGATTTTACTTACAGTATCTCAACTGCTATTCAAAACTCTGCCAATGTGTCATTTGATAAATCGGACTCATCAATAATAGCAATGTTGCAATGAAAAAGGCACTCTTCTATGTGGTTAATGGGAAAGTAAATCAAAACCACATTCCTGGAAAACAGCTTTTAACTAAGGGTTATGAATCTCCAAATGTCCATCCCCTTGGCCCTTTCTGGGAATTTATCTGTTTTTAATGAACATAAAAGTATGTGAAAAAAAATGATTGTACCAAGAATGCCTGTCCCATTATAGTTTTAAATAGGAGAATGTTGTGGCATTGTGACTTAAGCCACCTCTTGTGAGTACCAGTTCAAGCCCTGTTCCTGTTAATGCACCTGAGAAAGAAGAGGAAGATGGTTCAAGTTCTTGAGTCCTTGACACCTATGTGGAATATTCAGATGGAGTTCTGGGCTCCTGGTTTTAGCCTGGCCAAGCCCTAGTCACTGAAACTATTCCTTAGAGTAAACCAGAAGAAGGAAGGTCTCTTTTTCTGCCTTTCTCCCTCTTTCTCTATCTGCCCTAAAGCTAAATAAGCATATCTTTAAAGAGATAGGAGCAGTTGGGGGCTGATGTCATGGTGTAATAGATGAAACCTCTTTCTGTTGTGCTGGCATCGCATATGGGTGCCAGTCTGCTTTCCAGGTGTTCCACTTCTCGTCCAGCTCCATGTTTATATCCTGAGAAAGCAGACGGGGATGGCTCAAGCCCTGGGGCCCCTGCAACCATATGAGGACTCAAAAGAAGCTTCTGGTCCCTGGCTTCCAATTGGCTCAGCTAAGTCCATTGTGGCCACTTGGGGAGTGAATCAGTGGATGAAAGATATCTCTATCTCTTGTCTAGCCACCTTTCTGTGACTCTGCCTTTCAAATAAAAATAAACAAAAATCATCAAAAAGCAAAAAGTGCTATGTAAATTATAGCATAACTATTAAAATTATTATGCAAAGATTAGAATCAAGTTCACAAAGAGAAAGTAATATACCTACAAAGGGGATGGACAGAAGTAATTATTTTAGAGTGGCTGCCTCAGAGATAGACACACGTTGGATAACACAGGAAAGCATTACTTATGTAGACTACAATGCAAATGGTACTCCCAGAGTTGTGCAATGAGACAACACAGGTGAGATTACTGATGTTTTTTACACCTTGGCAAATGAACACATGTTCCCTTCTGGGTGATGTGAGGAGATTCTCACCAGGAAGACACAAGATAACTAACAACCAAAGAAGAGGATTTTAGTGAATGCTCCATGCATCAATATTGCAGCTGTTCTGCTCAAAACTAGTTGACCAAATACAGAAACACAGAAACACAGCTACACTGCAAAAGCGTGCACTTTGCAGTTAAACAAAAGTCATTAATATTCTACAGAACGTTGCTACACTGATGTTCCAGACTGCAAGCTCAGGAAGTGAAACATTCATTTTTATTAAAGATCCATGTTCCAAAAGATAATAAAAAATCCTACTCTGATCAATTCAGAGTTAGCAATAATTTTCTTAGTAGCTTCCAACATAAACTCAGAGCAATCAGAGGTCCTTTCAATTCCTCCTCTTCCCTGGACTCCAGCTCTTCACTGAAAGAAGGTCTCTGTTCCATGGTCTTAGTGTTTGTTGCTGCTGTCTTCCCATTATGAGTCTCAAGGCTGGCAGACATGATTTCCATCCCCTTGGCTCTCCAAGCACTGGCCTATGGAGATTCAGCTTATTCTTTCACGCTGCTCTTTGTATCTCAAGTGGGGTGTGCTTATAAGGGGAAAGCTCAGCTCTCTATATGAAAGTATCATGCCACTATTTCTCCCCACGGCTACCTCAGCATGCTTAGGTAGGAGGAAGAGGGAAGAGCAGGATTTGGCTCTTCTAAGGAATTTGAGAACCCTCTGGAGTGTCTCACGTATAAATGATGCACCAAGTCTTACTGACTTCATATTACCATTCCTTCACCTATGCACAAAAACCCTGACCCAGGCAAGAACCAGGGGTCCAAGGAACCTTCTTCTCAGTGCTGCTTCTTCTTCCCTCATTTGTGCCCAAATCAAGTAAAATCTTGACCTAGTCTGTGATGGCAAGAATATGCCAGACACCTTGTCTATTCTCTGTCCAATGCATTGTTTGTGCCCTTGAGCATGAAAAGCCTTGTTCTTGAAGATGGATCTCTTATTCTTTCTACAGATATCTGCTCCTTCATTCACTGGGTTTTCTCAAAAGTAACTTAAACGAAGCCTTCTCAGGCTATTCATTCCACACATAATTTAAGCATCTATCTACTCAGCTTTGAATGCATGCCCTCCAACTGCACTGTGCTGTAACAAGCAGAGAGGCTTTTGGGCGAAGTGATTAAGTAATAAGGGCTCAGCATGCAGGAATGGATGAGTCCCTTATCAAAGGACTAGGGGGAACAAGGGTGATCATTGGTCCCCTCTGTCTCTGCCATGGGAGAACAGCACCTTCTTAGAAAGGCACAGCCAACAAGTCACCATCTTGGAAATGGGAAACAGGGCTCTCAGCAGACACTGCTCCTGCCAGCACCTTGATCTGCTAGTCTCTACATCCACTAGAAAAAAATTGTTCTTTATAAACTATCCAATCTCAGAAATTTTGTAATAACAGCAGAAACAAAGATACTTTCCATATTTAATAAATCCTTTCTTTCCTTCAATCATTCTAAGTAAACAAAATAAGAGTAAGATTTTTTTTAAGATTCATTTATTTTTGTTGGAAAGGCAGATTTACAGAGAGAAGGAAAAACACAGACAGAGAGATCTTCCATCCATTAATTCACTCCCTAATTAGCTGCAACAGCCAGCACTGTGCTGATCCGAAGCCAGGAGCCAGGAGCTTCTTCCAGGTCTCCTGTGTCAGTGCAGGGTCCCAAGGCTGTGGGCCATCCTCGACTGCTTTCCCAGGCCAAAACCAGGGATAAATTCTTTTTCCTTACTATCTTTCCCGTGAATGTTAGTGTCAAGACAGCTGTAACAAGTGTATGTTCTTTTTTTTTTTAATGATACAGCTCCATAAGCTCAGATTTCCCCTTTACCCTCCCCTCAACTCTTTTCTTTCTATATTATTACAATAAAACAGTTCTTCAGCAATAGTCACAAGTCCATCATTCTTGTATTTAAGTGTATCATGACATTGTAGATTCTATTCACAGCTGTGATGCCTATCATGCAAGAAGGCAAACTTGGAATTCAGGATGGAGTTACTATATTCAAAATTATTCCAATAGGGGAAAGGGGACTAGGGCAGTGGTGCCAAGTATCACCACAGGAAGTGCACTCTAACCAGGAGCTCTGAAAGCATCTCAGCAGTCAAGTAGAAGAGAGTGTGATTTGATGGTGAGAAGTACATAAAGTTAGGAAGAACCAGAGGTGGGAGTAAAATGAGCAGCTGAACTGATGGGGTAGTTGGTTACAGAATGCTTACCCTAAAGGCCAAGCAATTCTTGCCATTAAGGAGGAAGGAGAGGCAAACTGCAATGTTGGAGTTCTTTTCTGGGAAAAGGAGAAATTCCTAACCAAATTTTAATCAAGTCAGATTGGTGAATGGTAACAAACGCTTCATAAATATTTATTATCCTTTTGAAAGTAGAAAATGAAAGGTTGGAGAATTTGAGTCTGGATTTGTTGTGGGTCTTAGAGTTGGGTGAGGAAGGGTGGGTCTTGGCAGTAAGTTGTCTGCGGGAACAGAGTGGGAACCATGTCTTCATCCTCGCCATTTCCTTATCATTGTACTCAGTTGCAGTTTAATATTATCAAATAGGGCTAAAGCAATGTCTGCCATTACCTAGGCCCCCATTAACGGTGGTTACTCCTCACTAAGGTATTTAAGATTTCTCTGCACACCCCTCCTAAAACTGTTCTGCTCCTCAATTGCTAATACATGGCACGTTTGAGTTATAAGCCTATTTGGACTAGCCTAAAATTTGCAAGTTCAGTAAAAATCATGATTCAATACTATAAGCTGCTAAATATAAAAATGAAAATAGACACAAGACAGCTGAACAGTACCTTATAACCATTTTAAGGTGTATAGCAGCTGGTTGTGTATAAACTAAAATTGAAATATCAATGAAGTAGTCACAGGATGTGATTAAGTACTTGCATTTTCTAACATATTGGTCACGCAATACCTTGTCAATTAACTTCATGATGTTGTAAATTGTTGTTGAAGTTGTGTAGTGGCTTTTCATTGGAGGGGATGATATTCCGCCAGCTCTACTTTCAGACCAGGGATGGTCTCCCAAGGAAACTGTTGAATGTATCTGGACAATAAGATGCTGGACTCTGCATGGTCCATGCCTGCAATGAAGGAATCATGACTGGATATGTACTGTACTACTGCAACAATATGGAGGGATTTAATATGGGAGGAGGACTTTTTGGAGGAATCGGGGGAATCCCAGAGCCTATGAAACTGTGCCATAAAATGAAATTTTAAAAAAACTGTTTGAATAAATGAATTAGCATTTCTTTAGGCAAGGAGGAGGAAGATGAGAACTATGCAAGGCAGGAAGGAAATGGAAAGAAGATCAATTGCTTCACCTTCCAAAGTAATAATTTTCTATATATTACTATGGTTGCTATCGAGAATGCAGAGTCAGGTACTGAACTATGTGTGGAACCTGTACAATTTGAAACCAGTTCTAAGCTGTGGGAATACCAGCCTGTTCCATTCTGCCTTAGCTTTTACCTGTCGATGATTAAATCAGGCTGACCACCATAGTGACCACCATGAAGAATGTAGCACATATTGTGGTCACATCCAAACTCTCTTATTTTAAAAAGTACAATGAATAATAAAAACCTTCTCCTCAGGTTTTGTGAATTGTCTTTGTACCCTATAAAATATTTCTTTTTAAATGAATCCAGGGACATGTCTACAGTCTCTGCAACCCAGTGTTTTTTGTCATCCAGGCTTCACAAGCTCTCAACAGAAGTATCACAGGAAAATTACAAGCATTTGATTTAAGTTAACCACTGAACCGAAAGAAATATGTCTTTCAAAACTTTTTTTTCCATTGTTCTTAATGAAGACCAAAAAGCAAAAAAGCCACTCTCCTATACATAACATCAGGGTTCCCTTACAGAACGCCTCGGGGGAGTTTACTCATCTGGAAGACTACAGGCCTCTTTTTCATGTATAGAAAAAAAAGTGCTCATTACAATCATAAGCTGTACAGTCATGAGACTCCTACTATATGAAATGCATGATAGCGAAGGAAAGCTAACCTTCAAAAATTGACTAGTGCCATTCCAGACTTACATAATGAGCTTAGAAATGGTGACTCAGCCTTACATTGTGGTATTAAAAAAATAATAATAACAGGGCATTTTACATGCAGGGAATAATTCCTCCTTCTCTCTTAAGCTTCAAAGAATTTCCACTGTAGCTCTTAAGTCTAGTTATTGTGACACATTTAATTATAGGAAATTAAATTATGCCTGAACTCAAAATATTAAGCTCTTCTGAATGCACAATGGTTAAAAGTTTTTGTTGTGTCTTTAAAAAAAAAAAACCCTACACAATTGTATGTGCCAAATTGCAAATTAAAAAGTTAACATGTATTAGCAAAGCTGTATTTTTGAAGATTAGTAAATAAATATGGCATTTAATTAGCACTTAGCTATTATAAAGGAAGGGTGGTTTCAAAACAGTTTGGGATTACTAAATGTGATTACAACACCATAAAGTAAATGCCAGAGGAAATAAAAATTCCTTTTATTCAAATATTAATTAAATTCACATGGAATTAATTTTAAAAATTCACATGGAAAAAGTATGTTAATAGATTTTTAAAGAAATTCCTCACCTTATTTAGAACAAAAACATTTCAATAAAATTTTAAATGCATTAGAACCACATTTGGGACGACTTGGTGATCTAAACGGCAGTGTGTTGTTTGTGCAATTTGAACCTACTGCCATCAAGCAGGGTACTCCTTCTCTGCAGTAAGGGATAGACTCTTGAGTTGTACCTGTGTGTCTGATGGCTGGTAGAATTGAACTTGTCCCTCAGACTTGGCAGCTCAGACATCATGACACTCTCCTCATTAAGATTTCTTTGTATCAACATTGTTTCATTTGATACTCAACGTGTCTGGCTTGGACTTTTGGTAGCAAACCAGTGCTGGATGTGTTATGAGTATCTGTGATACTTTGTGTTACATGTTTGGGAAGTAATAAAAAGTTTGTTCTCTGATTTCCTTCTTGATCAACAAACACAAAGTGGTTCCAGCAGTTCCGGAACCACTTATTCAATTGGCTATTTCCTTGTGTGTAGAAAAATCAAGTAAAACATCCAACAACTGAACAATGCCCTTTCGATCTCATTGAGTTTTGGTGACTTGGTATTGAGATTTGTCTTCTGACTTCTTTGAATCCCAAAGTTCAGAGCCTGTTTTCTCTAGTTAATAACTGCTGTCCTCTGCTTCCAACATCTGTTAGCTTCACAAAAGAAGTACTTGTTTCTTTAAAGCCTGCAACATAGTAGTTCTAGTTGTACTTCCTTAACTGAACAACTGTAAGGCCTGTGAGAAAGGTTTGCAAAAAAGCTCATGGAGCATGCATATCATGAAAAGTGTATGCATGATTTCAAAATGGTTTGCATAATAGCAAACATATTTAATCTCCTTTTTTTCAGACATTTTCAAGTGCCTTCCTATTGTGGGACAGGCATTATACTAGCACTCATCCAAATGCTAAAAATATGAACTAATCATTTCTTCATAGTAACCTCATGATGTAGCTGTCTTTTTTAGCTACACCTTTTATAGATAAGGAGAGTGAGGCATGGGTGAACTATCAAACCTTGGATTCAAACCCAAGCAGCTCGTTTCTAGGATCTGTTAACCTCTCCAATCCATGCCAGCTTCTTTTTCACGCTGGGAAGACAACACCCAATGATCTTTCCAAATAGTGTACTTGTACAACGTACCCAGAGGCAATGTGCTCATGAACCTTGACCATTTGGGACATACAAATGCACTGGACATGGGATGACTACTGTATTCCAAGATAATGCTAGAGTAACTCACAGAATATTTAAAAAACTAGTATACGATTTGATCCCTTTCACATTCACTCATAACTTTATAATATAAACAGTTTATTTGTTTCTCACATTGAGTTTAAACCACTGTGAAAGCCTGTTTATATTATAAAGTTATGAGTGAATGTGAAAGGGATCAAATCGTATACTAGTTTTTTAAATATTCTGTGAGTTACTCTAGCATTATCTTGGAATACAGTAGTCATCCCATGTCCAGTGCATTTGTATGTCCCAAATGGTCAAGGTTCATGAGCACATTGCCTCTGGGTACGTTGTACAAGTACACTATTTGGAAAGATCATTGGGTGTTGTCTTCCCAGCGTGAAAAAGAAGCTGGCATGGATTGGAGAGGTTAACAGATCCTAGAAACGAGCTGCCATTCAAATGCCTCTATTTCTTTTCTCTTAGATTTTGGACACTTGGATTGTCTAGTTTCTCTCCATAGGGACAGGAGAAACTGTTTCAAGTGGCATTTCTCAAATGTTTGGCCTCAGACTCTCTTGACATACCTTAATATTATTAAGAATTCATGCTTTATGTAGATTGACATCTACCAGCACTTACCAAATTAGATATCAAAACAAAATTATAAAATATTTACTCAAATGATTTGCATAATGGCATTTTAAAGTACTAATAAAATAATGATACAGTAACACAAATCACCTCTTTATGAAAGCTACATTTTCCAAAGCCAAAAAGACTTAGTGAGAAAGATAGCATTGTTTCTCAATTTTGCAAAAGTCTTTAACCTTTGGCTGCTATAAGGCAATTAAGTCTTCTTATACCGATTTGTTGTGATATTATGTGTCAGATCTTCCAGCAAAAGTCTACCACACACTCAGGGAATGGAAAGGGAAAATTTTAGTGATATTAGGATATTCGACTTTACCACCCAGATGCTCTAGAAGGGTCTCCAACACAGAGAGAATATTGGTTTGCAGAGCACAGATAGCATCAATAGGAGAATTGTTGTGGAGAAGAGAGCGATCACACCGGGCACAAGTACAGGATGTTAGGAGGAGTCTTTATTTGCCGAGCTTGGTGATGGCAGCCTGTGCTACACTCCAGGAACCACCACAACACATGGCCAACGTCACGGGTTTTAAGCTTTTGCTAACATGCAGCAGCCAGGGATTTCCAGTCAACTTAGGTATTACAAATCAATCAACTTGCCTCTTAAACCATCCAGGAGCAGAAGCAAATTAGCCGTGTTTAGTCGCTCTCAAAACCTAGGACTACTTTGGAGTTCTTGTTAGCCAGCTGCACCCTACTACATTCCCCATTTGTGTTTTAACACTTGAGTCATTGACTCAATCTCTATCCAGGAGCATTCTGCTTGATTTCACATAATAAAAAGGTTTAGGACTCAAGTCTGCAAACAATATTCCACAAGGGGTTTGGGAGTATTATGACAGACCCAATGGGGTAGAGGACCACAGAGGACTTAACTGGGTTTTTTGAATCATTAACCTTGCCCCAGATTCTCTCCCATGTATACATGATCTTATTCCCCGTTTTCCCATATTCCACATTGACCTTGACCAATATGAGTAGTTAGATCATAAATCACCCTAAACACTGACTGGGGTCCAGGTGGTTAAATTCTTAATATCTACATCCTGGAGCTCCCACTCATACAGGGTAAAGGTACTATGACAGAGGACAAGAGAGGACAGTCCATTTTTCTTCTGGTTCAGATGTGGCCTTCTTTAGCTGGGAATGGTGAGTCCACGGGTTGATTTCTGCCATCTTCATGACTGTGGGCATGCTTGGAAAGGATCATGGTGGTAGATCCTTTCCAAGCAGGATCTCGGGTTCACAGGTCTCTTAACCTATATGATATCTCTAGGCTAGAATATAGGGGTGGCAGCTCTGTCAGTGTCTATTGCAGACTGGGAGAGTCAGAGCTATGGGTAGGCTTTCTGATAGATCCACTGCACTGTCTGGAGAGGCCTGCTGGGTCTGGAGTAGCTGGTTGTAACTTTAGTGACCTTTGATCCACTTTGTTGTAATCTGGTCCGTGAACACTATAACCAGTACTTTGGGAAGCCCCACTGGTGTTAGTGCTGTCCCCTAGGCTGCTGGATTAGCGGTTGCCCTTAGTCTGGGTTAACTTAAGCAGTCATAAACATGACCCCCAGAGGGATCTGGGGGAAAGGTTGCTGAATTATTATCTGCTGACTAGGCAGAAATGAATCTGTTATCTGCCTTTTACTTCAGAAGTGGTAATGGCCAGTGATTTGTGTGCTCTGTGATGGACTGCCTAAAAATGAACTATTCCATCTCCTGAGTACCTCAGAAACAGCTGTGCTTAGATAGATCAGCCAGTCTTAGGTGATAATGTCTAGATCTCACAACAAGATTTTGAGTCAATATGCCTACCCCAAATCCTTACTTCTCAAAGAACTTCCTCAGTACCTCAGTGTGATTGCTATATGCAGATTGTAGCATTAGGTTTTATGTAGCTAGCTATTTTGAAATGGGAACCCTCTTTAGAGGGCACAGTTCAACAATCACATGTAATTACCCTTCTTTCATAACCTCTTGGCTTTCATCATTTTGTTTTAGGGTGGACACCAGAGACTCCATCTTGATTTTCATGTCCTCCTTGCAATAAGTCCATTTCAAAAAATTAAGGCCAATCAATCATGTTTTTGTTCCATTTTTCCCTCATTGGCAAGTTGTATTTGACCCAGCTGTTGATTCAGTCCCACATCGGGAGGGAAATATTTGATAAGGGGTCAGTGTCAAACAACTGTTTAAAGGCCACATTTAGCAAAAAGACGTTTTAGAAGGAATGGTCCTGATGCTAACCTCACCTGATGCTTACTGCCATTTATTATGCAGGCATGGGTTATCATCTGAGAGTGGTAGGTTAGTATTACCTTGCAAGGAATTGCTCTTCTGTATAATTCTGTCAAGCAATAGACATAAAGCTTAAAGTTGACACAAACATAACAAATCAAATTTGCATCTTTGACTAATTACAGGATAGGCTTAGGCCTGGTTCCCAACCCTCTTGAACGTTGGTCAACTCTAGCTAGCCATTGCTGACAGCAAGATCAATCAGGTTAACACGCTTAGTTGCCAAGCAAGCATCAGTTCATATAAATAGGAGTACAACTTTAGGAAGGATGCATTTCCCTGAAAATCATTACAGTTTCCAAAAATACAATGATATCCAATGCTTATATCTACTGTAGCCATATACATAGGGCTGTGTAACTTACACAAAATTGAAAGCCAGTACAAAGAGTGCTGGAGAGGAACTGAAGGTTGAGAGATGCAGGGACCTGCAGCAGGTTGTGGGTAAACACCGTTTTATGCATGTGGATTCATCACCGTGCTCTGCATGTAACAAATTCAAGAGTTGCAATTGGAAATTTTCCTGCATCAAATCTGAAGTTGATTGAAACAAAATATGTAGAATCTGTGAATACAAATGGATAACTATTTAATTTTTTGCTTCTCATAACTGCTGGTCTTTTTCTAGTATTATCTGATACTATGGTGGAAGTGAAATATCAAGGTGTAAAATGTGATCCTTTAAATATCTACTGGTTTTCATGTTAATACTGGGCTTGTGTTTGAAAAAGTCATGAAAGAAGCAACCAAAAGCAGCTTTAGGAGTGAAATGGAAGACATTAGGATGCATTTTAAGAAACCTCTCACACAATGATAGACTATTCTGATTGTAAGCAAGTAACCTTCCAAACACTAAGGCATTTTGAGCTTAAACTAGTGTAAATACAGCAGTTTCCTCTTTTTCTTCACTGTGTGTGCAGTTTTATTCACAAACACACACATACCTACAGATGTATTGATGCACATATAGGGACATGTGTGTATGTGTGTAATGTGATGTACTAAGTAATGGGATATGTAAAGAGCTAGAAGAAAAGTATGGAAAGGAAATGTACACCTTCCTTTCTTTTTGACTTTCAGATACAAGATATTTCCATCTTTCAGCTAATTGTACACTCATGAGCGTTTTGACAGAAGGAAAATCATATATTCCTTGAGTGATGAAATACAGTGCTTTCAAAATAATAGAATATAGTATAATTATTGCTAATCACATCATCCCTACTTTAGTTTTTTGGTTTTTAAAATTCTTTATTTTATGACACAGATTAATAGTATAACTACTGGATGTTACTTGCTTGCTCCTACATTTTAGGGCTCATTTGAAACCTGTTTTCCTCATTTAGAACAGTCATAGATTCAATGCTAAAAACTGACATATCTAAGTAAGCCTTTGAAATTGTAGGGCTTCCTGAGAATTCACATCTTATTATAACCCTAGGAACCCTTTGAAGCCAAGCATTCCAGAATGTTTCCAAGAAGAGGGATAGCAGGGTCATATGGCAGATCAATTTTCAGTTCTCCTAGCACTCTCCACACTGACTTCCATAGTGGTTGTACTCGTCTACACTCTCACCAACAGTGAAAGAGGGTCCCTTTCTCCTCAAATCTATCCCAGCAGATGTTGTTAGTGGAGTTCTAAATGTAGGTCAGTCTCACTTGAATTAAGCAGACCCTCAATATGGTTTTCATTTGCATATCCCTGAGACCTGGGGAGCCTGAGCATTTTTTCATATATCTATTACAAAAAAAAAGTCTGTTTATTTCATTCACCCATTTCTTCACAGGGTTTTTTTTGTTTTGTTTTGTTTTACTGTTGTTGAGTTTCTGTAGCTCTTTGTACATCCCAGGTATTAGTTCCCTATTGGTTGTGTAGTGTGCAAAGATTTTCTCCCCTTTTTTGGTTGCTTCTTCACTTTGCTGATCATTTCCTTTGCTGTACAGAGCTTCTTAATTTAACGTAGTCCTATTTGTTTATTTTGACTTTGATTGCCAGTGCTTTTTCAGTTGTTTTAGCAAGATCAATAGATATATAGATACATATATTCATCTAGAGGAACTATATGGGAGAATAGCATACAGAGAAGTAAAGATACAATGCAATATGCATCTCTGCTCCTGAATAAAAGGACTCTCAGTGAAACTGTTAAATATACCTTGACAATAGGATGCTGGACTTTTACCATTGTCTGTACCTACAATGTCAGGATACACTTAAATAGCAGAATGGTGGGTTTGTGACTGCTGCTGAAGGACTATTCTATTGCAACAATATAGGAAAATGGGCAGGGGTGCAGAATGGGGAGCGGGGAAAGGGAAATTCATGAGCCTATGGAACTGTATCAAAAATAAAAATTAAAAGAAAAAAGATGGAGTTACAGAGTGAGAGGGAGGAAAGCAGGGAGGGAAGAGAAGAGAGAAGAAGTGGGGAATGAATGTGAATCTTTACTGGTTACTCCCTTGTCTCTCTCTGTTTAGCTTCATGCTAAACTAGGAGTTGGGAACTTTCTTTAGGTCTCCTGTGTGGGTTTCAGAGGCCCAAGTATTTACTTGAATCATCATTGGCTGCTTTTAAAGGCTGTTGGCGGACAGCTGGATAAGAAGTAGAGCTGCTAGTACAAAAACTGGTACTCAGATGTTGGTGCCACAGGTGTTATCTTTACCCACTAAGCCACAATACCAGCCCCCCTTTAACCAGCTACCCCCACTTTTAAATATGTATTTATTTTTATTGGAAAATCAGATTTGCATAGAGAAGGAGAGACAGAGGATCTCTCATTTACTGGTTCACTCCACAAGTTTCCACAACGGCTGGAACTGAGCCAATCCAGAGTCAGGAATTTCTTTGAGCTTCTTCCAGCTCTCCTACATGGGTATAGAGTCCCAAGGTTTTGGTCCATTCTCCTCTGCTTTCCCATGCCCCTAGCCAGGAGCTGGGTGGGAACAGGAGCAACTTGGAGACAAACCAGTGTCCATATAGAATCCCAGTGCATATGAGGCAAGGATTTAGCTACTGAACTATTACACTGGGTCATAATCAGTTCCCTTGAAAAAGAAAGAGCAAGAAAGAGAGAAAAAAGCACAAAAAGGAAGGAAGGAAGAAGACAAAAGAAGGAAAGAGAGAAAGAAAGAGAAGGAAAAAAAGAAAAGAATAAAAGGGGGAAAATGTCCTCTACTAATCCCCATATTTTCCTATTTTCCAGTGTTCTTTCTTCCATTTGGTATCATTTTTCTTCAGCCTAAAGCATTTACTTTATCATCTCTACAATATAGTTATTGATTTACTAGCATTTGTTATCAGAAAATGTCCAAGTACTGTCTTAACTCCTGCACCAAACATTGACTTCCTGTTGCCTTTCTTTAAAGATTGGTTTTTCCTCTGGCAGACAATAATTTATTGGATAGCAAGCTTTATCTTGTTAGATTGTCTTTTCCTATTTTGTTAGCCTGACATTTAAAAACAGTGTTTTCTTTCTGACTCTTTATTTGAACACGCTGAGTGTTTCAGTGAGGATTCTTCCCTCTGGTTGATTGAAACACCAATGACAGCCAGAAATGTACAAATCACAGAATCCAGAATTAGTTCCTAATTCCCCAACGCACAGGCAATTCCGCATGTGGCTGAAGACAACTTTCTAAGCTAATTCCTAGGTTTTTTTTCTGCACATACTTCCCTCTTTTCCATTTTCCTGTCCCCAAGTTCCACCTTTTTCTTCATCTTCATCGTATCCCCTCCTCACCCCTACCTCACCCCTAGACCAGTTGCAGCAGAAAGACCTTTGTTTTCAGTTGAGTGAACACTTCTTTACGCCAAATCAGACAGTTCCTTCAGGAAGGAAGATGAGAACAATGTGTATAATACAGTCATTTTTTTTTTTATTGGAAAGCTGGATATACAAAGAGGAGGAGAGACAGAGAGGAAGATCTTCCATCCGATATTTCACTCCCCAAGTGAGCCGCAATGGGCCAATACGCGCCAATCCGAAGCCGGGACCAGGAACTTCTTCCGGGTCTCCCACGTGGGTGCAGGGTCCCAAAGCTTTGGGCTGTCCTCAACTGCCTTCCCAGGCCACAAGCAGGCAGCTGGATGGGAAGTGGAGCTGCCGGGATCAGAACCGGCGCCCATATGGGATCCTGGGGCTTTCAAGGCGAGGACTTTAGCCACTAGGCCCTATTTGTCCCATGTTAAGTTTGAGTGTCATGGGATAGGAAGTGTGAAACACCTTGTTTCATCAAGGCTGCAAATCAAAACAAAACATAGGAATAGGCAATGATTGCATTTACATGTCTTTTTGTACTCACTGTCCTAAATGCAGAGGAACTGGAACCAACTCATGGCACAAAAAAAGTAATGGTAATAAAAATGATGCAAGATAAAAAATAGTTGCCCAAATGAGTGATTCATGTTACAAAGTTGTGTCAACATGTAAGAATATATGACACATCATTTATTGAATATTATGACAGGCAGTTATCCCAGATTTCACTCTTGCATTTTGCTCTGTTGGTGTGCAGAGAAAAGACTGCACTTAAAGGATATTATGATGATTTTTTAAAAAGAAAATTGACTTAAAGAATGAGAAAGGACAGTCAGGAATTAGCATAGAATTTTGTTATTCATGACAGAATACTAGGAATTAGCTATTCACTAAGCAGGAGACAAAGGGATTATGAAGTGAATGGGAAGTTTGGCATCTAATTTGAATAGGAAACATGAAAGCATTATAATTTAGTAAGGTAGGAGAAATGGCAGGATGAAGAAAGATCAATTGTTCAGAAATCCAAGACAAAATAATACATACATATATATATATATGCATATGATTTCAACATCACATAATTGACATTAAAATACATATGACATGGAAATCAACATAGATAAAGTTTCCATTAATACCAACATCCTGATTCTGGGGGTTGGGTAGTGGCATAGTGGGTAAAGCGGGAATCACCTTATAGGCACCAGCTCCAGTCCTGGCTGCTCCACTTCTGATCCAACTCACTGCTAATGTGCCTGGGAAACAATGGAGGATGGGCCAAGTCCTTGGGCCTGTGCACCCACATGGAGGACCAGGAAGAAGCTCCTGGCTGCCAGTGTAAGACTAACCCAGTTCTAGCCTTTGTAGTTCTTTTGAGAGTAAACCAGTAGATGAAAGCTCCCCCTCCTCCAACCCCATAACTGGGGTCAGTCACAAAACTTAGTACTTGGAGATTCAGTTTACTGAGAAGCACAATTTTTTGAGGCAGATGAGTCATCCAACTTGCAATCTACCTGTGCAAGTTCAGTGCTGCTGTAAGAATAATCCAATTTCCAGAAGCCAAATGCATTTTAATAAATTCTGTTTCATTATACTAACTCACTTTTCGAATCAATTTGTAGTCCTAACATGACTTTATAATTCACCTGTGAATATGTACAGAACAGAAGTACAGATTTACACTTCAAATGAAAGGTGATGCATTAATAAAGAAACCTTTTAGTAGATTTCAGTTACTGTGGTAGTTAATATTGGATGCAGGGCCCAAATGTTATAAAAATTTCCATGAAAAAAATAGAGAACTATCATAGGAAGAGATGAGGAACTGTCCATTGGTTTAATCAGTCATCCTTCTCTACTAATTCATTGTGAGGGAACAAGCAGGTCACATGCTATCATAAGACAGCAATGCAGGCAGTCCCACAAGCCTTCTGCAGTGCTGCCATTTTAATGGAAAGGCAGTAGACTTCACCTTAAACTTATAATGATGACGAAATTAGACATTTCAAATAAATGTGCTTGCTAACATGATGTATTCTTGTTACAGTGCCGTAGTTTCATTAATATTTTCTTGTAGATCATTTTCAAGTTCAATCCCTTAGGAACTGAAAAAACAAATCAGGCTCTTTTTGTAAAACCATGAACTATCTAATTTTTGTAAATCATGTCTTTGTTTGCAGAAATTATTATATAAACCTCTTTTCCAAAAAACGATATGAGCAGATCATGCTGCCGGGAGCTGCATTCCGACGATAAACACTGCAAAGAGCTCTGGGTGTGCACCACTGGCGTTTCACACAGGAGTCTGTGGCAGCATGCATTCTCTTCCACTGCTGCTGTGGATTTGCCCTTCTCAAAAAGCCATTCCCTCAGAAATCTGGAAAGTACACTTGTCAATTCCACAGGACCGACTGACAAAGTTTGGAGCTCCTCATCAAACCCAGCAGCTGTCATCAACTTAAGCACATACCAGGAAGACGAGCACAACTGTCATGGGGCCCAGATACATATCCATCCCTTTATGAGATATCTTCCCAAATATATATGGTGCTTTAAAAAAAAAAAAGAATCTCACAGACATGCTAGGTTGGACAGCTCTTGAGTGAGACGTAGCAAACACATCAGGCCCCAATGCTGTTGGCATTAGGTCTCCTGGTCCTGCCGCAGCCAGGTTTCCTCAGGCTGTTCTTTGTCCAAGAGGAGTTCAAATACAATCACAGCTCCAAATTAGATCATGTATGTCATGAACTTCACACTTCCTAAACATGGCTAGTGTGCTCTGTAAAATAAATCTTAGAAGGCAGACGACTGTCTTGTAAAGTAATCTGGGGTTTACTGCAAGGTCATACATAAAACAGGACGAGGAGCTCAAAATGTACATGCACACTTGCCACAGGCACCAAGGAGATGAACGGGATGGCAGATTGAGAGGTAAGAGGTAAGCCACCAATGAAAGGGGCCAAAGCTCTTATTCAGTCCAGACACGAATTTAACAGATGATCAGTCTCGGGGGGGATTGCAAACTGCAGCTTTTCTCACAGTTTAAAAGAATCAGAATTCACTCTATGTCACTGGGAGAAAGTCTTTCCGCTTTTAATACACCTAGGTATACTACCATGTGTGTACATAAAAATGTATTAAACCTATAAATAACATAGATATTATGTATATATGCATTTTCCTATATATTTAAATCTTTAGGAACCATTAAGCAAAAACATTTCTAACACTTTTAAAGCTGATAAAGAAATTTTTATCTGAGCAATGGGGTATTGCTGTAGAGGACAGCTTTATCTCAACTCTAAATACAACAGGAAAAGTAGGATTTATAGCCAAGGAGTGGTGTGAGGCTGGTAGATGGAAATATGACCAGGAGAAACCATCCCAGTTAGAGAGAATTGAGCTGAACTGCCTTGTCAAGGTAAGACCTGGGGAACAATGGAAGATTAGGAACTAGATCATCTGTCCAGACTGAGGAATTCTCTTTAGAGAAATTCAGCCCTATTCATGCCCAAACTGGATCCGGTAAGCCAACGACAAGTTCTGGACAAATAAGCTTCTGATTCAACTTTGGTCAAGAATAGGACGTCCGTAAAAATACAATCTCGAAATAATTAATTGGATGGAAGAACTCATCAGAAAGAAAGCCATTAAAATTTCACCTCTTAAAATAATCCAGAGATATCTATTGCCTTCATTGTTCGGTTGCCATGGCCGATACCAATTACTGAATGCTTGCAGCACATCTGACCCCTACCAAACTAGGAATGAATGAAAGGGCAAGAGACACTTTGTGCATGCTAGAGTTGCCCATCAATGGCACGATGAAAACTGTCTACAAACACACTGATGACAAGCTCATCATTATTCAAGTAAGAGTTTCAATGGTTTCTTTGAAAAGACAGAAAAATCAATCAGTTCTGCGTCTTTCCGCCAGTGCCCACAAACTTTCTCAGCCTCTCCTCTCCACATCTGTTCTCTAAACTTTCCCTGAGCCGCTCCACCCACTCACACCACCACCCTCCGGCGCCTCCTGCGCCTGCGCGCGCTCCGGTCTTACCCACCAGCAGGGGGCGCCGAGATTTCAGTCCTCCACCGCGCAGCTCGGACGCCTCTCTTCCCTCAGCCTTTCACCGAGCTCCGGCCTTGATGTGCTTCCTTAACAACGGGTTGCCCCTGGCAACAAGAGGACGCGGGCTAGAGAGTTTGTCTCCCGGCGTGTTCCTAGCATTTGCTTGCGGTCAGAGGCCCCGGCCGAACCATGTCGGAGATCCTGTGCCAGTGGCTCAACCAGGAGTTGAAGGTGTCCCGGACCGTGAGTGAGTGACCAGGGCGAGCAGGACGCGGGATTCGGGAGCGAGGCGGGCTGTGGGGATGTGGTGGAGCAGGACAGGTGGGGCACCGAGGGGTCCTGGGAGTGCTCCACTTTGGGCTCCTGTGCCCTATAGCGCCCAGGCCTTCCGAGGACCACTGCCACTCACCCCGGCCACACCAGGCCTTCTGTTGTCTGCCGCTCCCGAGTTACCCCTTTCCTCAGTGCACCCGTCCCTCTTCCCTCAAGAATATCTGATCTTGTAGCTCCAGGCAGTCACTGTGGAGGGGCCGCTTTGCTGGGCTGGTAGCCTGACCCTGGCATTTCCTTCTTCTGGGTCAACAGAAGGAGGAAACTCTTGGACAAGCCGTGGGACCTGTTTCTCTCATGGCAGCTGGACCCGTCATACTCACCAGACTGAAGTGAAATGAGCCAGTGTAGAAGATGAAGATATTACCCCTTCGGCTATTTCTAGCCAGTATTCGTCCTTCCGCAAACCTGACTTATCCTAACGGTGAAGCCACCACCCAAAGTTTCTGAATATCTCAACCTCAGCGACCATTTTTCCATGCAGCTCTTCCTGACAGTCAACTAATTTTAGTACAGCACCTAACGTCTCACCTTTTCCCATCCCCCCAACACCCCCTGGAGATTTTTTTTCACCCTAGAGCAGAGGATTTCAGCATAAATCATTTCAGTTTGTGGAACCCTTGGCTAGTGGTTTGTTACCAGGGGGGCCTGCACAGAAGTCATCTGCAGAAGTTGCTTAATCAGTCTTAACTTGGCACAAAGTGTTGAATTTCAGCAGGAGGATCTCTGCTTGTATTTGTTTTTTTGTTGTTGTTTTTTTGTTTGTTTTTTTAATAATCTATTTTATTGTGTTGTTGTTGACAATCTTTACATAGTTAATTACAGTTAAAGAAAGAAAAAGAAAAAAAAAGGTTCAGGGGGATAGGGAAGTGGGTAATACTATTATGTCCATATTGTTTCCATCTTGTATCTGAGGTAAAGGGGTATATTGAGGGAGAAGCCCCACCCGGTTTCCTGCCCACCCCAAGTCCCGGAAGTGGGGCATGCTCTGAGATATGTGCTCGAGTGGTGTTAATAGTTCTCCAGTTATGAATCGCTGCCAGTTTCGATGGACTGTGGCTTCTTACTCCAGCTGCCCCTCTCCCACTCGCTAAGAACAGCGAGAAATTGTTTCCCAGGTTCCCCGGTCACTGCTTTGTGTCTGCCTGTTTAAAAGTTGATGTTCATCTCAGCATTTATCATGTCTTATTCCTCCCTCCCCATCAGGGCCAAAGTGCAGTACCATGTCCTAAAGTTGTACCCTTTCAAAAGCTTGCCTAGGTGGGCAGATGGCTGAGTATAATTTGGTTCCTTTATTTGTAACAACCACATCCTTTGCTTAAGTATGCTGGACTCCAGTCAGGGGTTGAAATGCTTTGGTGGGACAAGTAACTAAAACGAATGAACAATATGAATATAATGGCTGCTGTCATTGTTGTAATCAGTTTGGGGAGTTTGAGAAGGGGGATTTTAAGTAAGGACTTTTGGTAACAGAAACTGTGGATGGAAAATTCCCAGCGTTTGCTTTCCCGCAGCGCCACTTGGAAGCTGTCCACTTGCACCCATCAGCATGGATGCGGCGGTCTGCATTCCTTTCAGGAGCGATACGGCTTTATTTCTTGACCTGAGCTGCTATGGTCAGCCAGGTTCCAAAACCTTGTGAAAGAATTCTCAGACCATGGAGAACGTGTTCTCCCCTGTGTCTGTGCTGCTGTGGGAACACACTGCCTGCTGCTTCTGGCTCATTGTCAGATAAGAAGCTCCGTGATGTGTAAAGGAGACTTTGGATGACTTGCAGAGAAGTCTCATAGGCAGACATAAGTGTGTGCAACCTCAATGCAAAATAATTCAGCAGCTTGTAGGTGAGAGTCATTAAAAGCAAGTATCTGATGGCCAGACTGTCTGGGTTGAACTCTGTCGTCTTCACTTACTAGCTCGTTGACTCTGGACCAGTTATTTATGATCTGAATGTTACCGAATTTGAAAATTTCAGTGATAACATTCCTTCACCAGATTTTACCAAGACTAAGCAAGATAATAACCATAAAGCATTTGGAACAGAACTTGGGGCAAAAGAAATGCTGAATCTCATGTTTTACCTTTTGTCTTAGAAAAGTAAAAGCAATACAGGAAGCAGTGTGCATTAGGGTGTTTACTGCTGCATGGATTATAGAGGCGAAAAAAAACTGGGAAGTTCAGAATATTCTTCAGTATCATATTTAGATCAATGATGCTTTATTCCTACTATGTCTTACTCTGCTGTCTAGAAAGAATGCAAGTCGGTGTGACCCCTGACCATGTATTGTCTCAAGTCAAAAGCTGCAGTAGCTTATTGGGGCTTGGGGAGTTGTAATGCTTTATAGCTAATAGAAAGTACACATACACAGAGGTAGATGTTGTCATAGGAGTACAGAGAAAAGTGATGAAATTCAACTGTTGACATGTCCTTGAATCATCACATTGCAGTTTAAGCACAAAGGAGAGTGTGGAAGCATAATCAAGCAGCCTGTTTACATTGATTCCATAGGAGGGGGGTAGGGAGAATATTGCTAGCATTCCTTTACGCATTTCTGCCGTTTGGCTTTTTGTTTGTCTTGCTTTCATGGTTGGGAAGGGAAATTCAATATAGTATTAAAAATAAAATAAAGAGATTCCACCTCACATGATGAAATAAGAAGCAATTCAGATTTTAGTTGGAAGGTAATGAACAAAATATTAGCAGGGGTGTGAGTTATTTTCTCAAAGTTTGCAAATAGAATAAAAGTCGTCACTTATGAGCATTTATCCACGTATGCTACAACTGCCTCAAGCCCTTTTCATGGGTTTTCTTGTTTAATCCAAAGCAATGTTAAGAGTCATTGCTGTCGATGTGCTTATGAGGCTTAGAGCCTCCCATGAAGCTTAAAGAGCTTGGTAATTTGTTCATTCACACAGCTAATAGGTTGCGGGGCTGGGATTTAAAACTACAATGTCTGCTTGTGCTTTTAGGCATGGTATGGTAGATAGTTACATTGTATATTGAGTTTATTAATTAGGGAGATGTATATATGTGATTATAAGTAACTCTCTTGAATGTATTTATTTGGATTTTAGAAATTAACTATCATTTAGTTTGTATCCCCAAGAAGTGCAGAAATGCTTGTGCCTAGGCCTTTGAATTTCACAGGGCATAACCGAGATGACTGACAAAGGTGGATTTATTAATAAATATTTGGTTAGAGTGGTCCAGCCCCTATGTTACATGCTGGGGCAAAGAAACACTATGAGTGTGCCACGTGAGTGCCTTTGTGGCTTCGAGGAGGTGAAATGATGGTTCAGTGTTGGAGAGCAGCTGGAACTAATACGTTTTTGGATTATTTTGAAAAGTAGGTAGCGATTTGAATAAGGCATATTGTATTGAATTTTTGTAGTCTCTTGGATACACTGAGTATCTGAAGCAGAGAAAAATTAATTCAGTAATTTCAACTGGGGACAAGACTCTTAAAAATGCTTTTATTTGAAAATCAGAATTACTATGAGAGTGGGAGAGACACAGATCTCCCATCTGCTGGTTTTCTCCCCAAATAGCTACCACGGTCAAAACCAGGTCGCTGCAAAGCCGGGAGCCACGGGTTTCTGGGTCTGCCAATGTGGAGTTCAAGGGTTCAAGGACTTGGGCTTTGCTCCACTACTTTCCCAGGCCATAAGGGAACTGGATCAAAAGTGGAGCAGTTGTGACATGAACTGGTGCCCATAGGAGATGCTGGTACCACAGGCAGAGGACTGGCTTGCTATACCACCACACCAGCCCCAACACTCTTCTTTCGCATTAGAAATAATATGAGACTTGATTAGTTTCAACAGAACTATTCCAACCTAGGAACCAAAGTCAATGATCTTCAGTGAGTGAACTTTAACTAGATCATTGCCTCTGAAGAATTGAGTTTAAATAAACAAAAAGCCCCCGCCCCCCAGGTGCGGCTCGCTCTCTGGTCTCTCCCCTCTCTCTTATCTGCTCTTCTCTCTCTTTCCTCTCTCTCTTCTGTCTCCTTTGCCCGCTCTTCTTTGCTCTCCCCTTCTTCCTTCTTTCCTGATCTTCACCACCCCTACCCTGTTCCTGCTCTGTTGGAATAAGCCTCCTAAGATAAAAAAATATATATATATATACATGTTAATGAAACAGTCTTGGAATACAATGAGTAACTCAATACAAACTTACATCTAACATTCAGGAAATTATTGTTGTGATGAAGAAAGCAAAGTAAGATACTATTACTAAAAGATTTGCTATATAATTCTTTTTAAGAAATCTTGATTATATTTAAGAATAAACATAGCCTGTATTTGACTAAACTGTTGTGAATGTAACGTAAGAGAAAACTAGCATTAGAATGCAGTGTTCTCCATAAGTGAGCAAAATGTCATACATAATGCCAGTCATCCTTTGTGAAGATAGATACAGAAAAGAATCCATATCCTTTTAGACTGTAGATGTGGCTCAACTGAAATTGTAAATACTCTAATATGTATATGTTAATTGTTTTATAGCCATAGACATTATTACAAATAGTAATACAGGTACAATACGGAGAAAACTGTGTTCAGAAAAATCACACAGCTCTAAGTTTTGGTTTTATAGTAGAAGGAATACTGTTTGAGTCCCAAATTTTATAGGCAGTAAAATCAGAATAATAATTGCTACATATTTAAAGAGGCTATCAAGTGAGATTGCAAATAGAAAACATCTATCACACTGCCTAACGTTTGTTGGCTACATAATTAGCATCATTTCAACATTTTTTTTCTTCACTTGGAAAATACTGCCTTGTATAGTGCCTGTCACATAATAGGAACTTCGTGAGTAGTTACTCATTGCATGAGATCATATGAATGAAGCAAAAGTAAAGACTGTTTTGGGCTGAGATTTGTAGATTTGTTCATCTTGAGAAGTTCACCTAAGGTACATTGATCTTTGGTCATTTCAGCTCTGTTTTAATTCTAAGCAGATTGTTAACAATTGTGCTTAGATTTGAGGCAACTCCTACCTCCTCACCTCACAGTACCCCAGGGAACCACACTGTTCAAGAATATTTTTCAATATTTGACTAACAGAAGCTTCTCAAAATGGAACATCTGTGAATTCTTCTATTGGTAGAGCATACTCTATTCTAAATGAGGTTTCTTATTGCAAGGATAATTTTAAAAGTTCATTGAAAGGAGACTAAACCATGATTTTATTTGGGTGCATAAAATTTTGAAGATCATGCATATTTTTTGGTAATGCATTTTGGAGAAACATCGTATATCTGAAGATCATTGTTTACATGAAATGTGAAAATTTTAAATAGATATGATTTTGCAATTTTAAATCATATAATTTTAAATATTATTTTTAAGAGCTATTCCGTGTTCCTTCATGATTGTACTTTTCCAAATGGGTTCCCATCGATGGCTAATCTTGTCATTTTATATTAGATATTAGTAGATTTGTGGTTTGCAGAGTGATATTTTTCTATCCTTTGCTTTAAATTATAGGGTCATACTTTATCTGAATCCTCTTATGCAATAGCTGCCTCTGTTGATTTAGTCTTATATCCAGGCCTTTTCATGAACATTAGATCCCATTTCAAGAAAAGAACAGAAAATTCAGAAATTCTGTTGAATATTTATTTGTATAAAATATTGTATAATGTATTGTGACCTTGTCATAATATATAATATGTAATCATGTAATTCTAGATCTCAAAGAGAATCTTGATACTGTATTTGGATGATTTTCTAAAATATGCTAAAATTTAATTGGCATCATGCTGGTAAAAAAGTTGGTATCCTTAAGGGGTGATTAGCCATGAAGATATTACCCTTCTGGATGGGTAAAGACCTTTATTTTAGGAATGAGTTTATCAAAGGATTGGGTTTCTGATACAAGGAGAAGTACAGCTCCCATCCTCTTTCTGTCTTGGGCACTGACTTGTCCCTCCAGATGCCAGCCCTTGGTGATCGGTCTTTCCAGCCTGCAGATCTATAAGAAATGAATTTCTTTTCTTAGAAATTATCCACTCTGTGATGTTCTGTTACAGCAACACAAAGCAGACTGTGACACATATCTAATTTTTCTTTCACAGATGAGGATATTAAATTAGATATGTCGAGGTGTCTGTTCAGGGTTATGCAATTATATACAGTGGGAAATTATCAGTAAAATTGGGGCCTGTTGCCTTTTAGTTCATCTCTCTTTTAATTAGACATCCTGCTCTCAAGGACATCAAGAAATGTATTCATAGAAAAGTAATACATAGAAAAAGTAACAGTTCTTTATAAATCAGCAGATTTTGGTGATTTCTGTATAGCACAGCGGTGTTTCCCTTGATTAGAAGTTAACTTCCAGTGACTGTAAGTCGATAGAGCAAGTCTAATAGCAAAAGACCATTATGTAGGTCAAAATTAAAGAATTAGTACATGAAAGTTAAGAAAAGAATGGAAGTCAGTATCTTCTCACAAGATACTGACTCAAAGATTATAATATAGCAATAAAAATTAAAATTTTAGGTAATATGTCCTAAGAACTATGGCAAAGCCTTCAATGGAGAAACTGTAAAGATAGACCATTCTTTTCGTAAGCCAAAGGAAAAAAAATTGCAGTGTTCCCTGTCCAGAGACCACAATGCCACCTGTTTGTTGAATTTTGGCACCAACACAGACAACATACTTTGGGGACTTTGGGGTATGTCACTAAGGGCAGTGTGGAAAGGACTTGAGTTTGTGCTGGCCGGGAGAGGGCTCCAGGGAACAGACCCTTGTTCTGAACATCTCCTGTTGGAGGCAGAAGAAAATCTATGACTGACTGTCGTAATAACTCTTTACTGAGGAGAACAAGCCGACACAATATATATATGTAACTGGTAATAATAGTAATAATCACACCAGTCATTCATTTGAGCTAAATTGGAATGCTTGGTCATTTTTGTATCTTGGACAACATTCTGGTAGTTGAGCTCAGACATGATTTCAGAGGGATTTGTTTGTGTCTGGATTCACCAGGGTCACAGGGCAGCCTTGTCTGATGTTGTTATGCCTTGAAATTGATGATGTTCAGCAGAAGAATGCCAAGGCCTGGCTGTGAGTGCCTGATCAGCTCCTGGGAACACCATGGCCAGGCCTATTCCAATCTACCAGCCACTGCTCGCTTTCACACGAGAATGAGTCTGCTGGAGTTTTAAATGCAGTTGGCAATACAGGCTGGCTCCTCGCTCCTGTATCACAGGAGGAGCCAAGGCCACTGAGCATAGAATGGCCAGGATCACAGACCCTTAGTTACAATCTCGAAATCCAGAAGTTTCTGAAACCTGAAGATATGTCCTATGTTCACTTGGCAGCAAAGCCTCACTAGAGGCCATGAGCTGCTTAGATTTTGTTCACCTCAATGAATATGGATATTGAATTATTTTGCCAAAAACATCAGTTGTGTTTGGTTGCTATTGCTTACTCTTACTGGTAGAGCCATTGGGTCCTAAATCATGGCTGTATATGAACTGAAATATATTTCACATTTTGGTTTCTGAAGTTAGATTACATTTGAAACAATTGTTTGTGCTATAGCCACTGATGATCTTTTAAATTTTTTTATTGTTTTCCATGATATAGTACTATAAATATAGGGATTCCTATATTTCTCCTCTTTCTCCCTCCCACTATTTTCTTCCTTATTACAGTAGTGTATTCCTTTTACAACAGTTACAGATTTGACATCCTGCTATGAAGTGCATAATGGCATTGTAGGTATAGACAAAGGTAGAAAATCATATTGTCAAGTTACATTTAACTGTTTCAGTGGGAGTTCTCCTTTTATTCAGGAGTGGTGATGCCTGCTAAGGATCTATTACTGAGTCCACAACTTGTATTGTTAATAGAACCTGTTCATGTGCATTAGAAGACAGTTACACTAGCAGTAAAAATCATCACTGAGTAGTGGCAATACACACCAGGCAAGTACCCAAAGAAGCACTACTCTCCTTCTTTTATATTAAAAGCATTATGGCTGTATAGTTGCCCAAGGTCAAGTGGCTTGTAAATGAACAAGAAGTCACACATAGGGGATCTTTCTCTGGAGCTTGTCCTCTCCTCATTCCCATCTTGGAATGTGGGTTATTGTGTTTTCTACAGGGGTAGAGAAGCATGTAGACCATTTCACTTGGAGTCTCCGCCTACCAGATCTGTCACAGGCATCCACAAAGATTTTAGCAAAAGAAAACTTCAGCGATAGATCCATCCCTGTGGCCTGAAATGTTGGAGGCAGAGCTTCATTGTCATTGAAAACCTCCATCCCCAGACGTGAATCATCTGGGGATTCGTGGTGAAGACTGTCACTGGGTTCCTCTGGTTCATTTGCTCTTAGTATCCATTCACTGCCCATTGCCCTGGAGTCAGCTTACCACTGCTTCCCCATAGGAAATTTCAATTTTGAGTGTAAATTACCTTAGGGAGACAGCCTGTCATGAAATTAATCCGAGTACTCAGTGATGGTTAGTGGGAAGAAAAGCATAATAATGCTTTTCGTTACAGCTGCATCTGTATCGAATTTGACCCCTTGGGGGAAGGTACTTGGCTACAGGAAGTGTGGATGCTTTTGTCAAGCTCTGGGATAGTGATGTTCATGCGTCCGGTACTTTTCCGGGCTGGGTTTTAGCCATGATGGGAAAATGCTGGCAGCATGGAAAGAACATTTTACTGACAATGCTGAAGTAGAGCCAGGAGAGAAGCTGTGGGAGGTGCTTTGTGATTCCCCAACTTTCACCCCGGCTTGACACCTCAAAAGGCCCTTGTTGTTCTTTCCCTGTGAAGACAAAGATGACAAGTATGACAAGCAGCTGAGAGGCGGGGCTCAGCAAGCTGTTTGGGATTTCTGAGATGGGGCCTTAGCAGAGAGGCCTGTCTTTGTGTGGTTTGGTCTGCCCTGGTGGAGTTGGTGAGCTCCTTTAAAGTTTGTAAATTGGTGTAAATTGTAAAACATCTTTTTTCTGGCTTCCCATGGCAGTGCCCTCCCCATTGTGGTCTCTGTCTATTGTTTCACTTTACTGGGCTAATGAGGAATCTGCAGGATGGAAAATGACCCCAGTGTACCTTGCCCTCCCGGGACCACCTGCTTTCCCCACTGTGGGGTGGACTTCAGGAGGCTGAACGTTGCTCAGACCATGCCTACTGGGGAGGGAGGAGAGATGAGGAAGGGTGGGATAGGAATGGGAGATCTTTAATGATTAAGAAGTCCATGTTGTAATTTTGAGAACTAAGCATTTAATTACACCTTTTTAAATAAAGGAGAGAAGAAAAAAGCAAAGCCTGATAAATCAAAGAGGGAAAGTAAGCTTTTCATTCCTTTCTCGCTGATTCTGCAGCTTTCCATCTTCCTCTCTGGCTTCCTATACATCTTTTCATTTATACTTTTAATTTCTGTGTTGCTAGCCTCTGCACCTGTTCTCTCCTTGTCACTTTGCATTTGTGTGTTCTTGCCTTTTCATACTTTCTTCTAGTTTCCCCTTCACTGCGTTTGGCATTTGTTAGATCACTTTTTGTTTTTCTGTATTTACCTTCATGTGCCTAGTATGAGTCACAAATGTGAACCCCAGCAACTCTCACATGCTCTTGCAATATTGAAAATAATTCTCCCAAGCAAAGATGAGTGCATGATTATCTGTGTTCTAGAGATGAGGAAAGGCAAGGTAGCTTGTCTAATGTTGCATAGCTAGTAAGTGGCACAGGAAGAGAATCCGACACAGTTGTTTCAGGCCCTATAGCCAGTTTTTGTCTAGAATATCACCAAATGCACGTGGCAGCTGGACCGTGTGTCCCTTCTGAACCGTGGAAGAAAAACTTGTTAAATCCATGGGTTTTATCCAATAAAGAGATGATTTACTAAAATTTCTTATGTTTATAGGTTAAAAATAAAACTTTGTTTTAAAAAATTAGACAATACCTGGCTTGATCAGAATATGGCATCCTCATAAGCCATATGGAAAACTAAAGTATTGAAATGTAACTTTATAAACCACTTAGGTTTAACACATAAGATTGTTTGAAACCTTGGTTGGTAATATTTAATTTTGATCATAAAAATTCTTTTCTTTTAAAATATTTTATTAATTATTGGTTTACATTTATTTGAAGATCTCTTCTAAGATAGCTACTGTAAATAAACATCGGTTATTAAGAGATGCTTATAAAACTATATTCTGGACATTTTGAATTGAATTTGAGTTTTAACTGTGTACATAATGGAAATATATTAGCTCTATTTGCAGCTTTATGCTCATGTTTTAACGTCTCAATGTTTTAAAATTCAGGCCCCAAGTCATTTGCAAAGGTGTTTTCCACTGGCTACCTGATTGGAGAAGTCCTGCACAGGTTCCAACTTCAGGATGACTTCTCGGAATTTTCAGAAAGCAGGTTAGTGAAACTAGTCCTTATTCTAAGAAAGAAATAGTTCTGTGGCATTTGGAAACTCCAGAGTTAACTAGAAAGAATCGTTGATCGCAAGATCTTTTCAAAGCAAAGTTAACTAAACTGACTGTTGATGTAGAGGTCCCTGCGTCCTATTGTCTCTGGTCATATGGCATCCGTGAGAAGTCATGTTATTATCATCCACATTTCTTCCATTTTAGGTCAGATTACTTCCTGTTTGGTTCATTGATTAAACCTTTTTTTAAGAAGAAGTGAAATCGCATTTGGTGTATAGAACCCGGTTGTATATAAACTAAAATTGAAATGTCAATGGGAAAGTCACAGGATGTGGTTAAGAACTTGCATTTTTTTTTAACATATTGGTTACTCAATACCATGTCAATTAATTCCATAACGTTGTAAATTATTGCTGATGTTATGTTGGGGCTTTTAATTGATCGGGATGATACTCTGCCGGCTGTACGTTCGAACCAGAGATGGTGGTCTCCCCAAGAAGCCGTTGAACTTATCTGGACAGTAAGATGCTAGACTCTATGCTCGGTATATGCTTGCAATGAAAGAATCTTGACTGAATTTGAACTGTAATACTGCAACAAGGTGGAGGAATCCACCATGGGGAGAGGGAACGGGGAGGGGTGGGGGAAATCCCAGTACCTATGAAACTGTGTCACATAATACAATGTAATTAACAACAACAACAAAAAAGTGAAATCGCATTTGGTGTCCTAATATCACTTTGTGTATTAAAAAATATAAAAATAGTAATAAAAATGTTTTTGTAACTCTGCCAAGTTATACTTCATATATACTAATTCGCCATTTGAAAGCATTGAATCCAGTTGCTTTTAGTATATTCACAATCATCACTGTTTCCAATGCCTTGGAAACCCCTAATCTGCACTTGTCTCTCCAAATGTATCTTATCCCTTTCATTTCAATGGGATCATAAAATATGAGACATTTTGTAACTACTTTTTTCCGTTTAGGATGATATTTTTCAAGGCTTTCATTTGAATTTATTTGCTGAGTAAGTTCAATTATATGGCTCGAACTATCATATATTGTTTTTTTACTCATTTACCAATTAGCAGATATTTGAATTGTTCCTACTTTTTAGTATTAGGAATAATCTATTAGGAATAGTTATTAGGAATAAGCTATCATGAATGATCTGTAATGAACATAGTGCTTCTGTATGGATGTATCCTCCTTCCTGTCAGGCATGTACCACGGGGTGGAATTTCAGGGTCATGTAGTTTAGGTTTCCATTTTGAAGAATGTCTAAACAGGTTTTACAGTGCCAGAATTATTTCAGTTTGTATGAGTGGTGTGTGAGGATTTCAACTCCTCCACATCTTCAACACTTGTTATTGTCTCTCTTTGACTATAGCCATTTTAGCAAGGGGTGAGATAGATATCTAGCTGTGACTTTTATGTGCGTTTCCCTAAGGATTTATGATTTTGAGCATATTTTATTTACCTATCAGTGAACTACATAATTATAATGTCATAATATCTATTCATATCTCTTGTCTATGTTAGCAATGGGTTTATTTTTGCTGTTGAGTTATAGATATTACTTATATGCTCTGGAGGGGAATCTCTCGTCAAATATGAGACTTAAAAATATTTTTTCACTATGAGGGCTGTTGGTTTACTTTCTTAATCATGTTCTTTGAAAAATTATGGGGTAACTAATTCATTTCAATTTATTTGTTTTTCTTTTGTTGCTTACAATATTTCTCATTCCTCCATCATTGCTTCCATTTATGTTAAATAGGTCTTTTCTGATACCATTTTAATTTCATTATTTTTTCTCTTATAGCATTTTTCTCTAGTAGTGTCATGGTCTACTATGGGGATTATATTTAAAATTTTAAACCAAATTAGTTAATAATAATACAAATTTGATTTCAATAGTTTACAAAAATTTTGCTTCAGTAGATCTCAACATGGTCTCCCTTCCCTGCATCTCGAGCCCACCCAGTCAGTTGTGTAATTATTATTTTGTACAGTGATCTTTTAAATCACATGGTGAAGAAAGAATTATGAGCAGGGATGCATGTTAGCTGTTACCTGTTTCTCTACGTAAGTACTTCTGTGATGTGCGTTATTTCTTCATGTGACGTGAATGGCTACCTAGGATCCTTCATTCAGGTCCTGGAGACTCGCTGTAGTATTTTTTGCAAGGCAAGTATTCTGATAAATGGTTTTCGTTTAGCCCTCCATTTTGATATAGTTTTGCCACATATGAAATTCTTTATCAGTATTTGTCTTCCAGCATTTCACCTATGGAACAACCACTGCCTTCTAGCTTCCCTGGTTTCTGAGAAGAATTTAGTTGTATATTTTATTGAGACTGCTTTGAATATCATGACTTGTTTTCAGGTTGCTGTTTTTAAAATTTCCTGTTTGTTCATGTCTCCATAAGAATATCTTTATGAGTAGCCTATTGTACAACATTGTTGCTTTCTTTTTTATGAAAGATTCATGTCTTTCATAAAATTTGTACACTTTTCAGCCACCATTACTTCAGATATTTCTTCTGCCCTTTTGTCTCTCATTTTCTCTTCCGTAATTTCCATTTTGTGTACGATGGTAAACTTGATGCTGTTCCACAGTGCATTAAGGCATTGTTGAATTTTTTAGTAAATTTTTAATTTCAAAAGTTTTTTTAAAGGATTCATTTATTTAAAAGGCAGATTTTATACAGACAGAAGTAAAGATAAAAGGAGAAGTCCTTCCATCTGCTGAATTACTCCCCAAATGGCTGCAGTGGCTGGAGTTAAGCTGATCTGAAGCCGGGAGCCAGGAGCTTTGTCCAAGTCTCCCATATGGGTACAGGATCTCAAGAACTTGGGCCTTCCTCTTCTGCTTTGCCAGCCACAAGCAGAGAGCTGGGCTGGAAGAGGAACAGTGAGGATACAAATGAGTGCCTGTATGGAATGCCAATGGCAAAGGGCAGAGAATTAGCCTATTATGCCGCCACTCCAGCCCTTAATTTTAGAAGTTTTATAACTCACAAAGCTTGTTAACATAGTAAGGAGTTCTTGTATTACCCATATGTGAACTTTATTAGTTAGTATCTTAACATTGATAAGATCTATTTGTTATAATAAATGTAGATATTTATACATTATTTTTTATTATTTATTATTTTTAATTCATTAATTACATTGTATTATGTGACACAGTTTCATAGGTACTTGGATTCTCCCCACCCCTCCCCAAACCCTCCCACCATGGTGGATTCCTCCACCTTGTTGCATAACCACAGTTCAAGTTCAGTTGAGATTCCCCCATTGCAAGCGTATACCAAACATAGAGTCCAGCATCTTATTGTCCCGTCAAGTTCAACGGCTTCTTAGGTATACCCTTTCTGTTTTTGGCCCAAGATCCTATCTAGGATACCACACTTTATTTATTTGTCATATGTCGTTAGTCTCACTTGTTGTGACATATTCTCAAATATCTTTTAAAAAAAAGATGTACATATTTATTTAAAAGTCAGTTACAGAGAGGGAGAGACACAGAGAGAGATCTTCCATGAGGTGGTTCAATCCCCAAATTTCTAAAATGGCCAGGACTGGGCACACTGATGCCAGGAGCCAGGAGCTTTTTCCAGATCTCCCATGTGGGTGGCAGAGGCCTAGGTACTTGGACTGTCTTAACAATGTTTTTCTGAGACACTTTAGCGGGAAGGCAGATCAGAAGTGGAGCAGCTGGGACACAGAGCAGCACCAGAGTGGGATATAGCATTGCAAGAAGAAGCTTTACCCACTACACTACAAGCTCAGCCTTTGAGTCTGTGAATAGTAACTAAATGTTCTGTAGACTATCCTTCAGACTTTGCTCATGTTTTTTTCTCTTAAAATTAGAGTGAATATATGTGTGACAGGCTCTGTTTAATCTTCCTCATTCTTTTTCCTTTTTGTTCTCTGCCTGAATAATTTCATTTGGTCTGTCTTTAAATTTTCTGATTCTCTCTTCTGGGAACTCAAGTCTTTGAGCTCTTCTGCTGAATATTTCATATCAGTTTTATCTTTCAACTTCATAACTCTTTTTTACTGTTATAATTTATATTTCTTCATTGGTGTTCTGTTTTGTTGTGCCATTGTTCTTATACTTTGTTTTCTTTTTTAATAAATGGTTTCTTTGAGAATATTTACAACAGGGGCCAGCATAGTGGCATAATGGATTAAGCACCACCTCCACTGCTGATATCACAGTTCCTATCATGACTGCTCTACTTTGAATTGATCTCCCCACTAATGTGCCTGCAAAGCAGTGGAAGATGGGCAAGTGATTGGGCCCCTGCCACCCAGTGTGGGAGACCTGCATAAATCTCCTGGCTTTTACCTTTGGCCTGGCCCAGCTCTGGCCTTTGCAGTCATTTGGAAAGTGCACTGCAGATGGATGATCTGTCTCCCCCACGACCTCTCTCTATTACTCTGCATTTCAAATCAATAAAAGAAATTGTTTACAAAATATTTGTAATAGCCAATTTAAGGTTTGGGCCTAAGGTTCCTCAAGGAGTTTTCATTGATTCTCTTTTCCTTTGTGTCTGATCCAGACCTTCCTAAAATAATGTAATATGGAAAATCAGATTATTGAAGCTACTCGCATCTCCTAAAAGGGTTGTTGATGGTTTCAGCTTTTGCTGCTGCTGCTTTTTGTTTGTTTCCTGACTTCCTTGGACTAACTTTATTAGGTCTGTGTTCACTGTTATGTAAAGCAACTGGAGTCTCTGGTCACCTTTGCTTCCAGATAATGAATGGAAAAGTCTTTAAATCCTAAGTGTTCCTTTTCCCCATGACAGTAGTGGAGAGTAGTAAAGTCAGAGACCTAGACCTCGCAGTGTCTTAGTATTCACTCATCCCTGCACATTGACGTGGCCTTCTGGGTACTCAGGAGTACAGAGGAATTCCAAAGCCTCCAACATACATCTTGTTTTTAGATCTGCCTTGCAAGTTTCTGGACACACTCTTGTCCACTTCAGCTAGCATTACCATCTGAGCTGTGATCTTGCATGGTTGTCGGTGACTTTGGTTTTGAAAGGTTTATTTATTAATTTGAAAGATAGAAAGAGAGAGATTTTCCACTTACTGGTTCACTCCCAAAATGGAGTGGTCAGGACTGGGCTGGGTCCAACGCCAGGAGGCTGGGACTGTGCCTGAGTCTCCTGTGTAGGTGCAGGGGGCCCAAGCACTCCCATGAGATGTTAGCTTTGCAGGGTGTGACTTAACCCACTGCGTCACAATACAGGCCCCCAGTAATTGTTTTTTATGAATATCCTTGGAATAGAGTTTTATTTTTTTTGTTTTGTTTTTAATGAGCAAGTTCCAATTGATGCTAAGTAACAACAAAACCAACAATGAGGATTGTCCATGACAGGCTTGTCAAGTAATGGCAGTGCTTCGACAGGGCTTTCTGAGGGTTTTGTGCTCTGTCTTCAATGCCTGCCAGGCTTTGGGTTTTACAGCTACTGTAATTGCAAGGCTGATGCTGTTCAAGGCTACCATGATGCAGAGATGAAGGGTGGGAAAATAGGGCAAGTTAAAACAACAAACAGCTCTCTGTTCTTTCTAAGACTTAGAAAGTACTATTTTTCTTAAATAAGTCCTCCTTGAACTGTCCCAAATGTGATAAGCATACACCATCTGCTTTTCAGTAGTATGTGGTCTTTGGAATAAAGTGAGAATTAGTAAATCCATGGGAATGATCATTACAAGAGTATAGAAATTTTGGGGAGAAAAGCATTCTCACTTGTGAGAAAAAAAAACATGTTTTACACAAGTATTTCATGCCTGGGCACTCATGATTTGGGGATCTTGTCTAACATTTTTAGTTTCTTTAGTCTAAACTTTAAACAGCAAACTATGTTCTGCTAAAAACTTGAAATTATTTTTTTTGCGGAAGTGACTTAGTTCTAAGAAAAGCTCATCTAATTCTATAAGAATTAACGTGTTTTAGAATATCTTCAGTCTTTCCCAAAGGGTGAGAAATGAGTGGATTAGTGTTGAGAAGGTAAACAAGTAAGAAAATCCCTTGGAGGACTTCAACTTGCCTTGCAAGCTGATATACACTCTCAATAGGCAGCAAGGACGAGAGGAACTTGGTGGTCCCCTGGCAAATAAGAACTATGAGTTGGGAGGGAGAAGACTTCTCCCAGAATGCCTTCCTTAGTCCCTTAGGGGTTATCATTTACATCAGACACTCTCTCATGAGAAAAGATGTCCCACTGGTTTTTCTGTTCAAAAACAATTGCTAATTATCCTGTTAATGCTGACTGTACACATGCTTTAACAAGAGCGGACTACCGCCACTTTAGACAAACATTACGTTTTCCAAATTATTTTGCTTGATGGGAAATTTGAAAATTTGAAATATACTTGAACATCAAAGCTTCCAGGAAGAAAAAATTAAAATTATATGAGAATTATCTGGCCAGTCCATAAAAGTCATTTTAAAAAAGATAGATCCCTAAACTGTAAGCTTACTACCACACATTCTGCAGAACACATCATACTAGCCAAAGGAGGCGATGTGTTCTTTCCTTTTTTAGCAAGTACAAGATTACATTTTGACAAAATGTAGAAACCAATAATGTTTGTTTTCAAAGATTCTGCTCCTGAATTATGCTGGTGCTCGTCTATTACAGCCCAGAGAAAAGCTCTCACAGGTGGCTCTCAATCCAGGTCTTTCCAAAATATGTGTAGTGAGCAAAGCACCTGCAATTCCTAGGATGGGAAAAGATCGAGAAGACATCAATGACAAAAGGAGTGTAAGCGCATGCCACGATCTTAACCATCCTTTCACAATTCTAATTCTGCAAGACATGTTGATTTTTTCCCCTAGTCATCTTGGGTGAAGATTTATTATCTTTTTCTTATTATTTCATTTTGCGACACAGTTTTATAGGCTCTAGGATTCCCCCAACTCCTCTACAAACCCTCCCCCCATGTTGAATTCCTCCGCATTGTTGCAGTTCATATCCAGTCATGATTCCCTCATTTCCAGCATGTACCATGCGTAGGGTCCAGCACACCTTAGAGGTTAAGAAGACTTATTATCTTAAAGGTGGTTTTGGAGAGGTGAATGTCAAGTTGACACTTAAGAAGACTTAAAATAGTATTTACTCTTTTGAGGAAGTTTTCTTGTATCATGTGTAGTCCCTTCTTGTACCCTTTAAGTCCAGTTTTTCTTTGATTAACTTAAAAAATTTTATTCAAAGTTTGGTTAATGTAATGTGATGTTCTAGATATATTACTGGTTATTTCTGTTAAAATATAATAGCAGTAAATTCCAGAATAATAAGTTACACCATGTTGGTGGAAAAGGAATTCAATTTATTATTTGCAACCTTGGTGGTTGTTGTTTTGTTTTGTTGTTGTTACTGTTCTTTGGTCTTGATGCGAGCCTCCTCATGATGCATGGTCATTGATATTTAAGAACACTCATATTTCTTCAGCCCTATCTGACTTTCAGAGGATGAGCACTTTTAGGCTGTTTTAAAAGTTCGAAAGTGCTATAAACTGTTTGGCTAAGAGTGAAGTTCAGTCAAGTGGTCAAAACACCTCTGTTCCACATTGAAATGTTCTACTTCAACTGCCTTCTATGTTCCCTACTCCAGGAGGCAGTAGTGGTAGAAGTGGGAGATGTAGATTGAATTCCTATCTCCCAGGGAGACCACTGTCCTCCCCTGGAAACTGTGGAATTATGGAATAAACGAATACGTGATAGATTATATATGCTCTCTCACTTTCTCCCTCTCAAAATTAGTACAATTTATATTAGACACATTTGTACATATAGATTGTGTATGTGTGTGTGTTCTGCGGCAAATAGCTGATAGCTGTAATATTTTCAAAGATAACTGTAATTGGAATGAAAAAGTTCAGTACTACTATTTGAGGGCAATCTCTTGAGAAATAATATACTGAGCATTTAATAACACTACTAGCATTTTTTGGTGTTCCTTTCTGTGAGCTACTAAAAACTTAACTGAAATAATTGAAGATCATAGTGTATTCCCCGAATGATCTTTTAGTTGGGCCTGGCACAATAACCTAGTGACTAAATCCTCACCTTGCCACTGCCAGGATTCCATATGGGTGCTGATTTGTGTCCTGGCTGCTCCACTCCCCATCCCCAGCTCCCTTCTTATCGCCTGGGAAAGCAGTAGAGGGTGACCCAAAGCCTTGGGACCCTGGACCTGTGTGGGAGACCTGGAAAAAAAAATCCTTCCTCCAGATTGGCTTAGCTCCTGTCATTATAGCCATTTGGGGAGTAAACCAGTGGATGGAAGATCTTTCTGTATCTTCTTCTCTCGGTGTATCTGTCTTTCCAATAAAAAAATAAATATCTCTTTAAAAAATAAATTGATCTTACCAATATGAAATTAAGTAATTGAGTGCATATTTTTCTGATAATAGGAATTCTGTAGACATACAAATACGTGATAATGATCTATTGTGCCATTTTTGGTGGATTTTCGGTAAATCTTGGACTTATATTTAGATGTATCAGTCTATTTTTTTATTAAATATATTACTGTATGTTTTAAGTTAAAGAAGGAGATAATAGACTAATTTGTATCTAGCCTGATCATTAAGCAACACAAAACTCAAAAATGCATAAAATATTTTTGATTTCCATCGGTGACTAGATTCATAGTCTAATTAACAGCTCTAGTTCATTTTAGGCCTCTATTATACCATTCATTTCAACTTACTGCCTCCAGTTTATGCATTTGTTTTTCTCAATAACTATGAATTCCTCAAGGGAAAGAGCCACATCTTAATAAGCTTTGTAACACATTTAATATATTTACACAAATTTGTATCAATTAAATAAACTGTCAGTACACAACGAGTACAAACGGATGCTCGTCAATTGAAAGAGAACATTAATAAATCAGTGAATTAATATATTTCTTAAAAATGTAAGCCTAATTTGGTAATAGATCATTCAAAAATAAATACAGGATCTTAATATGAAAGTTTGTATTGATTTTAAACAATATAAACTGTATACTGAAGAATATATAATCAATATTATTTTATAACTAATATTTTGTTAAGTAATACTGACAGAGATATGGTTGTTGCTAAAATTGTCAGTGAAACATTTAGGACCGCTCCAGACCTTCAATAGTCTTACTTAAAGTAGAAGATTAAATTGTAGTTGCCTACATCCCAAATCAAGAGTGCCTGGCTGTCGGTCCTGATTCTCCTTCCAGGTCAGGTTTTGTGCTCATGCACCCCCTGAGAGGCAGCAGAGGACAGCTCAGCCCCTGCCACCCGTGTGGCAGACCTGGAGGTCCCCATCCTGACTTCTCAGCTGTTGACAGTATTTTGAAAGTGTGCTAGCATATGGGAAGCTCTCTTCCTCACTCTCTTGTGTTCTCTCTCTGTCTCTTGCTGTGTCTCTTGCTCCTTCTCTCTCTGCCCTTGAAATAAAATGAGTATCAGTTTTAAAATGTATTGTATTTGTTTGAAACAGTTACAGAGGGTGAGAGAAAATGAGAGAGGGGAAGACAGAGCGTGTTCTTCCATCTGCTGGTTCCCTCTAGGTGGCCACAATGGGTAGTTCAGTTGATCTGAAGCCCGGCGACAGGAGCTTCACTCGAGTCTTCCTTGTGAGCCAGGTGCCCAAGGACTCAGGCTGTCTTTCATTGTTTAATATGTTACATTAGCAGACAACTGGATCAGAAGGGGAGCAGCCAGGACTAAACCAGCACCCATATGGGATGTTGGCACTTTAGTCAATGGTTTAACCTGTTATACCCCAGCACTAGCCCCTAAAGCTTTAATTGCATTCTTTGCTTTCATAGTTAGGTCTTCTGTTTAAAATATGGCTGTCTTTGTATGATCTCTATAGAAATTCTGTTGTCAATCTAAAACAGAAAAGGGTATGAAATTAGCAAGTGTTAGCTTAGCCATTCAAGAGAAATAAGGGGAGTTTAGGTAGACATAGATGGTAACAAACCCTACTGAATGATTTATAGATGCGTTGATTTAGGAGCACTCATAATGTCAGCAACTCTGGTACTTATATGTTTTAATTCCTTACCAGTGTCTAATTATGAAACTGTTTCAATGTCCAGGGTGTCAACTGCCAAACTTAATAACTTTTCTCGCTTGGAACCAACACTTCATCTTCTGGGTGTGCAGTTTGATCAGAATGTGGCGCAAAACATCATCACAGAAAAGCCTGGGGCAGCAACGAAACTTGTATACCAGCTGTACATTGCTCTTCAGAGAAAGAAGAAAAGCGGACTGACCGGAGTGGAAATGCAGACCATGCAGCCCCTGGCCGGTATGAGACTTCAAAACATGAGAAGTGAGGCGTTTCGAGAGGTGGGTACTGACACATGAATAGCATGCCGTAAGGTAAAACTGGGTTTAAAACAGAGACGGCAGTGACCCTGCGTTCTCAGAGAAGCCCCATTTGGATAACTGCACCTCTGGTTATGCCACTGGCTGTATGTAGGTTTTATTTTGAAGTCATGTTTGCTCTTTTCCCCTCTCCTACCCACATGGCCAGCACTTTAGGAATCTGCTCCCAAGCCCCAGCAGTGTTCATGCGTGTTGCTTGGTTCCCTTCCTCTCCTGGCCCCCTCATTTCTGCTGGACTCCCCTGAGGTGCTGCAGCGACGTGCTGACATGGCTTTTCATCCTCAGCCTTTCTTCAGGAGGCCAAGCAGCTGCTGTATGACTGTCTGCTGAGTTTCAGTACCACGGGGTTCTTCTTCCACTCACACTGGGTTCTTCTGTTTGGATTTTGTATATACTGCACATGATTTAGACGGACATTCAAAATCTTTCACTGTGCAGCATCATCCTGCCTCTGTTTCTTCCCATCTTTTTTCTGTGTTGATTGACAATGAGTCCTGGAGGAAGATCCATGTATTCCCTCTCTCTGCTCCCTGCCAGCACTAGTCACCCTTCTCATTTCTCCCTTTCTCTTAACTTCTCTAACATTTCTGTGCAGCCTTCCCAGTACAAAAAAGTTCTTCCTTTGGATATCTCAGGCTGCAGGTAATTCTTAATCTGTGCTTTCAAACTCTTGACACTGATACCATTGGCTACTTATTCTGTAGTTTATTTGCACTGTGACCTCACAGGATTTTTAGTACCTCATATACCAGGATTTTGTGATGAAAATGCTATGACCTTTGCAAACACTTGTAATATGAGTATGTTTTAATTGTATGATTTATATTCAGAATTTCTTACTATGATGAGGAACATGCATTTAATTTTCTATGACTGTTGTATAAAAGTGCCATACCGATGGCAAAGTACTAAGTATGAATGAAGACAAATACCTAATTTTAACATTGTATTGTAATTTAACATCTATTGTAACAGTGATACAATAGATGTCAGAGCCAGTTCCATTTTCAGATTTGCCCATTCTGTTTTTTTCCCACAGAACATACTTAATTTTTAAATCATAAAACCCCCTATTTTTCCATACAGGAGTCTTTACTGTAATGCTTTCCAAAAAGTGAACAGTGAGATTTCAGAACATTTTACACATTTTCCCCTCAGCCAAAGGATAAATCAGTGTGAATTATGTTGTTCTGCTCTCACGGATGACTTTATGAGCCTGCCTATAGCAAAATAGATTGCAACATTCGTGGGCAACTATAAATTAGATTAGGCTTCAAGGCGTGTAAGTGCCCTCTCTGCTTCACAGGCAGGTTGGTTAACTGAGCCAGGACCTAAAAGCTCCCAGCTTCAACGAGGATGCTTATCTGTACCTGCCTCAGAACTGGACTTTTATGTAGCTTCAGGAAGCTAATATACAAGGAATTACAGAGCAGTCAACAGAAATGCTACAAGAGCATGCAAGAAAAGCAGGAAGTGTTTAGCTGTCAGTCCTTCGGCTGTTACACACCATAGGAGAAGCCCTGGGCCTCAGAGAGCTCTCATTTGATGGTGAGAAGGTTGCTTGGATTGAGTCGTGCAGCGCAGTGATCAGAGAGGACTTTGAAATGAGGAGGAAGGGGAGTATTCTTTTTTTTTTTATATTTATGTCTATTGTTCTTTTATTTTACATGAAGTTTTCCTTCTGTCAGAGAGAAAATATGATATTTGTCCTTTTGGGATTGGCTTATTTTACAGAGCATAATGGTCTCTAGTTGGGATCATTTTGTTGTGCTGGTAGATTTTCTTTTTTTTTTTTAATTCATTAATTACATTGTATTATGTGTCACGGTTTCATAGGTGCTGGGATTCTCCCCACCCTTCCCCAAACCCTCCCACCATGGTGGATTCCTCCACCTTGTTGCATAACCACAGTTCAAGTTCAGTTGAGATTCCCTCATTGCAAGCATATACCAAACATAGAGTCCAGCATCGTATTGTCCAGTCAAGTTCAATGGCTTCTTAGGTATACCCTCTCTGGTTTGAAGACAGAGCCAGCAGAGTATCATCTCGATCAATTAAAAGCTCCAACATACCATCAGTAAAAATTTGCATCATTATGGAATTAATTGCAAAAACATGGAAGCAGCCAAAATGCCCATCAGCAGAGGATTGGATAAGAAAGCTATGGTTTATCTACTCCATGGAATACTACTCAGCTATTAAAAAAAACAAAATGCAGTTCTTTGTGGCCAAATGGGCCAAACTGGAAACCATAATGCCAAGGGAAATGAACCAATCCCAAAAGGTTAAATACCACATGTTCGCCTTAATTTAAGATGATATGATGTTATGTATAGCATGTTATGTTATGTGTGTTATATATTGTGTATAAACTAAAATTGAAATGTCAATGAGGTGGTCACAGAAGGTGGTTAAGAACTAGCATTTATTTTTAACATATTGGCTACTCATTACTATGTCAATTAATTCCATAATGATGTAAATTTTTTAAGACTTTATTATTATTGGAAAGCCGGATATACAAAGAGGAGGAGAGACAGAGAGGAAGATCTTCCATCCAATGTTTCACTCCCCAAGTGAGCCGCAACGGGCCGGTGTGCGCCGATCCGAAGCCGGGAACCAGGAACCTCTTCCAGGTCTCCCACGCGGGTGCAGGGTCCCAAAGCTTTGGGCCGTCCTCGACTGCTTTCCCAGGCCACAAGCAGGGAGCTGGATGGGAAGTGGAGCTGCCAGGATTAGACCGGTGCCCATATGGGATCCTGGGGCTTTCAAGGCGAGGACTTTAGCCGCTAGGCCACACCGCCGGGCCCAATGATGTAAATTTTTACTGATGGGAGTATTCTTTCAAGAAATGTAGGAGTAAAAGCAAAGTGGAAATAAGTAGCTGAAGATCAAGGGAGGTGTGCGGATATTATTTTTATGGACACAGAAGGTGGGACAACTTGCCATTTGAGAAGAAGAATCAGTGTCAGGCAGTTAAATGGAAATGTCGTGAGGGCCAAATGAAACAGGTTCTTTGGGGACAAAAAGACAGGGATACAAATAATGCTGTATTTGGGAGAGGAAATATCTTAGGAAATATGTATATCTTTTTTATTTGATACCAAAGGGAAGAAGATACAGGTGTCTCTACATTGTACTGGTAATAGTGCTTAAAATATGTCTGAGCTGGTGCATTGGCATGACAGATTATTCCTGCACCTGTGTCACAGGCATCCTGTAAGGGTGCTGGTTAGTGTCCCAGTTGTTTCGTTTCTAATCCAGCTTCTTGCTTATGGCCTGGGAAAACGATGGAAGAAGACCTGGTCCTTGAGACCCTGCATCCACGTGGGAGACCTGAAGGAAGCTCCTGGCTCCGGGCTCCTGGCTTCAGATTGGTCCAGCTGCAGCTATTGCAGCCATTTGAGGAATGAACCAGCAGATAAAAGAGCTCTCTCATTCTCTGTATGTCTCTTGTCTTTTCCTCTCTCTTTCTCTCTCTTGATAACTCTTTCAAATAAAATAAATAATTCTCTTTTTAAAATGTATTGAATGAACCAAGTGATGTGCCAAACCAAGTTCCAGATGCTTTTTTGTGTGTCATCTTACAGGGTTGTCAGAAGAGACCAATTAGCTAAATACTTTCATTATCTTCATCTCATATGTGATGAGGCACAGAGGAATTTGGTAACTTGGTTCAATTTCATGCAGCTAGTAGGTGATAGAGCTCACAGTCAAAACAAGAAAGTTTTCATGTTTCTTCACTTTTCATTAGGGAGTGGCTTAAGTAATAGGAAAAATGTAGCTGCTTTATATTTTTATATGCTAAGTTGGCTCTGTATTGTTATTTTATAAAGGTATATTTGTTACAAATATTTGATACAAATATGATTCATTGAGAATTAAGCTCTAGAGGAAAAAAATTAATTAGAAAAGTATAAATGAGGCTGTAAATAGGAACTCAAATCATGATTTTTATAGGTGTCTTCACACTGGTTGAAGATACGGATAGTTGATGTTGGGCTTGAATTGATGCCAATCCTCAGCAGTGGCCTTTCATAGATTTTTATTTTGAAGACAAATTTTATGTTTGCTTATGTGACAATATATTCTTTACTCTATAATAACAGAATCTTTCAAAATGCTTTCTTCATTCAGAGACTTAAAATCCTGATACCACGTCAAACTGATTTCAATCTGATGCGAGTTTCATACAGGTTTCAAGAAAAATATAGACGCATGAGAGAAGATCTTGCCCGTGAGCATTCTGAGAAACTTGAAAGAATGCAAAAACTCAACGAAGAGCAAAGATGTTGTGATATTGAAAAGGTTTCTAGAGCAATTTTTCAGATAATTTTTAGTGCATAGTATGCTGTTTGTGATTCTTGCCTATTATACACATTGCATAAGTAAGACTGTTAATGCAGGTTGCATTTTCCTCATGCATGGCTTGCCCTGACCTGCTGTCACTCTTTCTCTTTATCCCCATGCTTGCTGTCACCTCTGCTTGTGCCCAAGAACAAAACCCACCTGCCTCTGTGGCAGAGGCACAAATTGGTCTCTTTCATTGGTGAAAATTATTGCTTGAGCTGGTTTAATGATGTGGCTTGCTCTTTGCTGCCCCAGAGGTCACAGGCTCCTGACCATAGTCGCCACTGACGGAAGCAGGGTGGACATTTCTCACGCTGCTTTCTACTCCTTCGCAAGCCATTGGTCTTTCTCTCCTCATTTCGTTCTTGTGGGATAGTCTGCTTGATTCTCTTCCCAGTCACCTCACTTCTCTGTCAACTCCTTCCTACCTTTGCCTCTTGGTTTACCTGATTCCCTGCTGCTTCTCAAACTTCTTTGAAAACCTTTAATGATATCTTACGCCTTTAAATACATGAGAGGATAAAGGTGTTTGGGATCATTAAAGACTTAAAGGAATCGCAAATGACTAGATACATGGAATGTGTAAACTGTAGGCAAAAGAATTACAGTCCCTCATGTTGTGATAAAAAAACAGATTTATAATAATGTTGTTTCTGGTCTGTGTACCATCTGGAGTTCCAGGAGGGGTGAGGCCTAGCAGTAGTAGAATGTGGGCAGAGAAGCCAGGGAAAGGTGAATGTCTGCAGCTTTGTAAGTGTGTCCAGGTTCTTTGTGAGTGTCTCTGAGAATAACTTGTATTGTTGGGGGAGCTGGAACATAAGTTTTCAGCTTAATGGATGGACTTAAGGATAATGACCATTTGTTCCTTTTAGGATTATGATTGGGTGGATTATGATGGGGTGGATTGCTGTATGGACTTGTGATTTGCTATTGTGCTCTATTATCACCAAGCTTGGTTAATAAAGACTCCATAATAAGCCTTAAAAAAATGATGTATTTAGAATCATGCAAAATTGATCCTGAATTCAAGCCACTGCTGGAAAAGAAGGAGGGATTGCTGAGACACAGGGCTTTTGATCCCTTCACTTGGGAGAGGAGATAATGCATTATACTTGCCCTCTGGGACAAAACATTCTTAAAGTAGCATTTGAGTCAAGACCACATGCTGGCGCTATAACTTACATAAAACCAGGCTGTCCAAACGTGAAATGCCAAGTAAATGCTGAAACGTTCCAAACAAAGTGGGGGAAAGAAATCTATCCCCAATATATATTCTGAAGTTATGTTAAACATTACCATAGAAAGCACATAGGGCAATAGGAAGAGCCTCCATCTTCGCAGTTTTCTTAAAATATAAGAAATTAAATAAAAATTTGCAATTTGAAAGACATAATGAAGAAAATTTTATCTGTAATTTCTACCTTCCTAATGATGAAGTGTTTAGTCTTTGGACATAGGAATTTATAACCTCATAAGTTCTAATACTGTGCTTGAGTAATAAGTAATGACTTGTTTTATATTTTACCATTGAAACTGTATATTTAAAAATATTGTATCTGATATATCTCAGGTGTTTCAGTTTGATCATCTTGCCTACTTTGTCCTTAAAATAATTACTGCCTACATGTGGAAGAGATGGTTCAATAGTGATATTCTATATTTTAGTGTTAACTGTATGTTTGAGGTAGCCTTTGAACCCATTGTTTAATCAAGTGGTTGTTTTTGCAGGGAAGCAAGGCACTTGTCTTGGATTTTCCAGGGACTGTCTCTTAGAATGGAAATTTTTTTTCTGCAGGCTGTTCTCTGCAGAAAAAAAAAAATCTGCAGGATTTTCTGTCTCCACAATAGGACAGTATGAAGGTGGGATGGGGAGAGATTTATATTCTCCTTTGTACCTGGAGCACCTTCATTGTCCTTCAGGATTCTCACATGTAATAAAATTACACTGTTTGATACACATAATTTGAGGACTCCAAAACTGTTCTAACATCATGCATTACAAAGTAAGTCATGTTGCCAACTGTTTCCAAACACAACCACAACGCATTGTCTATTAGTAAATTGCTGGGTTCTAGAAATAAGTATATTATGTATATATCATAATATCTATTATTCTGGCAAACCGAAGAACTAAACTGGTGTGTATGTAATACTCAGCAACGCTTAAGCAGAAGACGACAAAATGAAATAATGGCCAAAATCCAAGCAGCTATCATACAGATTCCTAAACCTGCATCAAATCGTACTTTAAAAGCACTCGAGGCTCAAAAAATGATGAAAAAGAAAAAAGATGCAGAGGTAAGTAATTCACATTGTGTTAAACGTGTTTTAATTCAAGAATAATCTTTCCCTAAAATCCACAAGTATAGCCAGACCTTCCCAAACTTCTCACTTTCTTTTTTTTTATTATTATTTATTATTTGTAATTCATTAATTACATTGTATTATGTGACACAGTTACATAGGTACTTGGGTTCTTTTTGAACTATCGCTAGTTTTTTCCTTTCACATTCAGAATTCCAGTCTACCAGAATATCCAACCCAATTTTATTATCTTGTTAAGATACAAAGATAGAAATTTGAGGCCAGAGAAGGAAAACTCCTCTTAGTAACAGCATCTGGCTGTACTCCTGTGTGCTGAGTAGGGTTTTGAGATTGCTAATAAATTCATCAGCATGGGCACTGTTGTAATGTGCAAATGCCCATGGGAACATGCCATTTATAAGCTCTTTTTACTCTGTTTTGATTCAACTTCTCTATTTTGCTATTTTGATTCAACTCACCTGTTTTGCTATGAATCTCAGCAACATTGTGGCTTGTTGCTGTCAATATATTTAAATTTAAGATCCCTGTGTTCATTTTTTCCTTAGGCTATATCAACTGTCCATCATTCCACTAAAATAAAATCTGATTGTGTTTCATAGAGGTCACTACATTTTGATAGAAATTTCTATACTCTACGTTGCATAGTTTTACACTGGTTATTGAGATTTTCTTGTGTGAATTAAGCAGAGGAATAATAGCTAGCATTTGTTGAACTTGAGCTGAATGTCAGGCTGTGGGCGCAGCACTTTGTATTATCTTTAATTTGGAAACAAGCCTAAAGCAGGGTGCTGTCTTCCCCATTGTGTAGATAAGGATACTGTGCCGGTAGAGACTGACATATCTTTCTGATTCCTTAACTCATTGTATCTGACGTCAGTTCACATTTCTTCAATTTAAAAGTCCTAGCAAAACATATCCTGTCCTTAGAGTCTATAAAACAACAACAACAACAAACCAAAAAAACAAATAACAACAACAAAAACCACCAATACAAAAGCTTTTGTGGACCCCATTTTAGTATTTAACTATCATATATCCAGAACTGATAGTTTTATTTTTAAAGATTTATTTGAAAGGCAACCAGAAAGAGAATGAGAGATACCTTCCATCCTCTAGTTCATTCCCCACCTGCACCAGGGAGTAGGAAATGGGCCAGTCTGAAGGAAGAATCCAGGATCGCAGTCTAGGTCTCCCACATGCGCGGCAGAATCCCACCTTCTTCAGCTGTTACCTTTCTCCCAGCATTATGTTGTTATGTAGCTGGGATCAGGAGCAGAACTTGAACTTCTGAGCTCCAGTAGAAGATGAGAAGATCCCAAGGACAGTTTTAATCACTGCACCAAAAACCCACCTAATTGAAATTTACTAATAAGGATTTATAACATAAAAAATTGAACTAGTGTTAATATCAGGGAACAAATTACTACTGTAAATGATGATGTACTTGGGGCTGCCATCTTTAAGAAATATTTATGTATCACAAATATATATCTCACAAATGCATGTTCCAACTCTTTGATAATTTTCCTTTTGATTAGATATCCCTGGATTCAATATCAGTTGGAATTGTGATCTGAACAATTCAGATTAAGCAGTTTTTGCAGCTCACCTGGTGTCAAAATAACAAATAAAAATTATAAGAATATTGTAGAATGCAGCTTACAGCTTTTCACATTTTGGCTCCTTGTTATCATGAGTTAGTAGTAAATGACATGAGCTTGAATTAACATGGTAAAGGAAGATTTTTTAAGACAGAGAACTGATAATGAATTTTCTTTAAAGGATGTAGCCAATGAGATTAAGAAGTTTGAAGCATTAATAAAAAAGGATCTCCAGGCAAAAGAAAGGTAGGATGTGAACTATTCTAATATTCATAAATTTGTATCCTGTTTTATGCATATCTTTTGAATATTAGAAATATCTTCTCTGGAAAAGCTGTTCCAAGAATCTTTTCATTGAGAAAATCTTTAAGTGAGAGTATCTGAGGGAAGACAAATGTGATAAAATTCAAACTAATTGTAGTCACTTGTGTAAACAAGTGAGAGGGAAAGTGGCTAATATGATAAGTTGATATTTTTGCTGTTTGCACACATTTTTAAGCATTAGTTAAGATGGTTTCAAGTTCCCACTGACTTAGTTTTGTCACAGTAAAGCCTGTGCCAGACTCTCTTTTGTTTTCTTTTGTCTTGAATCCTCAGTGTTGAGCACAGAGACCAGTAATAAGACATTGCTGAATGAATGTGTTAGCCGAATGTCACCGAGAAAGTTTGATAAACTTATTCCAAAAATAAGTACAGAGTGAGTTGGCTTCATTCTTTGAGAGATAAAGATTCCTTATCCCTTATCTTCCATCAGAGGTCACTTATTCACAGGAAGTAATCTGCCAGAGACCACATGTGTAAAGTGACTTGTATCTTTCTGTATTTTATAAAATGGAAATTGTCCAGACTATTCATTTATATCTTATAAAATACAAAGTTGATTTCTATGAAATAAGAAAACAGAAACAAATTATAGTATATGACCCCTGTTATATACTAGCATTTCTGAAGGAAAAGAGATGCACACACACACACACACACACACACACACACACACACACACACAAATGAGGAATAAGAAAAGGCTGGAAGGAAACAGTCGTGAGGTAGTGTGGTGCAGCAAGGATTTCAATCACAATGAACATGGCATACATGACCTTTCCTCCTACCATCTGCAGACACTCTGAATGCCCTATTCTGATCCCCACTCTCATTTACCAGCATTGTCCCTGACCCCTAAAACTAGACCACTCATCCTCACAGTGACCACTAGAACCCCCACTACATAACGCCCTGAGCATGGTCCATAAAGTTGCTTTATTTCTTCTAGTTCTTTTACAAGCCACATACTTAGTGGAAATAAATAGTTGGTTCCAAGCCCTGTCCCAGCATCGTTTGCACTGAGTAGTGCCCTAGTCCTGTCAGTTGTCAGGTATCATCAAGATCACCCTGGACTCTGCTCCTGGTTGTCCCTGCCTTCCCAGTCTGATCCTGGGGTCTGTCAGTTGCTATAGAAACTCCCAAACAACAATGGGTTAAACTAGATAAAAGTTTGCTTTTCTCCCATATGTTAGAACATATAAAGGAAGCACCCTGGGGTATGTGTGTGAGTGTGTGTGCATGCAAACACACACACTGAGGTTTTACCTTGCTCCATTTTTGCTGCACTGGCCTGTTGTGTGTGTGTGTGTGTGTGTGTGTGTGTGTGTGTGTGTGTGTGTGTGTGTGTTATCATCAAAGTCACATTCATGGTCTAGGATGGCTGCTGGGACTCTGGGCACTTGAACAAACAACAACAACAACAATAAATAGACATTTCTGTGGGAAACAAAACCTCCACAGTAGCCTCTAGTAGTAACATTTCTGGTTATATCTTGTGGACCAGAATATAATCCCATGGCCACACAAGACGAAGAGAGGCTGGGAATAGTTGTCTTTAACTAGTTACATTGTTACCCTGAATGGAATTTGGGCTTTGTTTTAAATATTGCTGGGTATATCACAGGCTGCTTCTTCCCAGCAGCCTTCACTTGATTCTAACGAATTTCAACTGGGGAACCTTAACATGTGACACTTCAGTTCCCAGTGCAGTGCGCTGGAGCTGGGGCAGTTGGGGCACCTGCTCAGCTCCCTGCAGCCGTGAGCAGCCTCACCGGAGAGTCAGTACTCCCTGTGACGCTGCAGGAAGATCATTTTCTCCGATATCCAAAAAAGAAAACCATGAAGAAGTACTGGTCTGGAGCAAATTGTTAAGGAAAAAAAAAGGCTGTGGTATCAGGTGCGCTCTTGTAAGCCCCTTTGTTTCTTATTTCCTTCTGTATGCTTATCCTCAGCCTAGAGACGTTGTGGGCTCATTCACAGACTTCACACAAACTTGATGCCAGAAAGCACTAAAATCTTCTTGTGGCCTAAGGAGAGTTTTCTAAAAATACTTCTAAAAATACTTCTGTCTATATGAGACCTGATGACCATTTAGTCCCTGCGCACGTTAAAGACATATTTTTAGATTTTGAATAATACTATTCATCAAATATGTTATTTATTACTTTGAAATGATTACTTCTAATATAAAAATTAATCATTTATTAGTAAGTAGCTCTGTAACATACATTGTGCTGATTATAGTCTGCTTGGTTTTTAAAGAGCTATACCCATAATTCCGAATTATGTGGTTATTACTTTGATGTGTATGTGTGATAACCTTTGAATCCAAAGTAGTAACTTGAGTGAATCTATAATTCTGTGCTATGTCACCATTTGTCTTGCTAAACTAAATTGGTTTGTTTCTGTTGGAAAGACCACAGACTCTTTCTTATCCTTCAAGTCTTATAACATGAAATAGGCCAAGAATTCAGAGTGCTCACTTGAACTTTCCAGTTTGGCAAGAGATCACATCAGACTTGTGCTTGTCGGAGTGGTATGATGAGCTACTGGTTTTTTTTCCTACTGCTGAGTTGCCAATAAGTGCTGAGCCTCTGTTGTTAAGTAGTCAAAATCACCAGGAAACTCAGAGAATAACTTGCCTTTGTATAGGTGACAGGAGAGCAGTAGTAGGTAAAATTACCTAGAGAAAGAAAAGCTACAAATGGAAAATTGTTGTTTCTCAGTGCCTCCAAGGCTTCTGTAGACACAGCAGGCCAGATGACAACTGACTTGTTGAACACTTGCTCAGATGATGACTACATTAAGAAAATCCAGAAGCGCCTAGAAGAAGATGCTCTTGCACGAGAGCAGAGAGAGAAAAGACGGCGGAGACTGTTAATGGACCAGTTAATAGCACACGAGGCACAAGAGGTGAGGTGTTTTGATTGGGTTAAATAGCGGTGCTGGAAGTTTCACAGAGTCTGCTCTATTGTGTCCACAAATATGTGTCATATAAATGTACTGTCTGCCACTCGATCAGATGTCACTGTCACGCTCAGTGATAACAGCAAATATATCAAGGGGAACATGTACATATTTACAAAAAAACAAAGCAAAAACTGGTGAACGTGATCAGTGCTGCTGAATTATATACATAACATGTTGAAATGGCAAATTTTGTTACATAACATTTCTTCGCAGTAAAACGTGATATAAGAAATCTATGTTAACCATGTGTGCCTATCTTAGAAGCAAAAGGAAACTGTGGAATGAAAACAATGCAAACAAAAAAAGTTCATCTTCTCTGTTTGTTAGTCTATTCCAGTGGTTCAAACTACAATTCTTGATCCAGCAGTATCAGTACTGACTGGATAATCTTAGGCATGTAAATTGTTATCACACTCACCCACAATGAATCAACAGCTCAAAGCCAGGAGCACTCAGCCATGCTTGTTAACCAGCCCTCTCTGATTTCTTTATGCAGCTACAGTTTGAGGACCACTGACCAACTTCGAACTAAGCACAGATCCTAAATCTCTCCCTTGCTGAGGGCACTTGTGCTAAGCCCAAAGACAGAATAATGAGCAAGAAAACCAGGAAGCCTGTGCCTCACAGAGCCTGATGTCTAGCGTAGGGTCTGTAAATAGCGAGTCTATTAGAGTGTGAAAGTGCTATGCAGCCAGTGGGAAGGGCTAAATCAGGGGAATGTCCACCTACCTTGGCTCAGGCGACAGTGCCTGGAGAGAGTCAATGAAGGCAGTGTGGTTGCCGGGGGAGAGCGAAAGGGACCTGGAAAGATTAGGTGTGCTGAGCTTAAAAAAAAGTTATGTGATCTAGTGTGAGTCACCAAACTCAGATCATGAACTCTGAGCTGTGTCAAGGGAAATGCATTTCAGTTTTCAGTTTTTACTCATGTATCTACTGAGATCTTAGAATATGGCAGATATAATTAAACAGAAACATCTCTTCCATTTATTTCATTGCAGGCACAAAATATGTACTTTATGTTGTGGATTAAACAATCTATAGGCTTTCCTGGGTACCTAACCATAACTGATATCTTTATTTCCATCAGGTTATATATACTACATTCCACTGAAATTTTGAAAGATTATCCATATCCAAAGCATGAGCTACTTTTACAAGGAAACAAAATATAAATCTTTCCCACTAAACATCGGGATACAAGTCCTAATTATCTTCATACTACATCTTTATAGACATATCATTGACTCAGCCATTGCACATTTTCTTTGTCCCATTTGTCATAATTTGTTATCTCAGTCAATAGTCAAAGCATAATTGATCCAGTTTGTTCTTCTTAAGGGTTGAAATGACCTTATCTCATCCCAACAACTAAGTTGTCTTGCCATATACACACAGCAAAATGTCCTAGAATTTACTTGGAATAAGAAAGCAAGTGTTACACACACACACACATTTGTGAAAATATTTCAGCTATCCAAAGCCACCCATAACTGTAGTGAGGAGTTTGAGCTGGGCCCAGTTAGGTATGCTCTCATATATCTTTAGGAAGCAGGTGACTTGGTTAGCTCTGAAAAACGTGGTAGCTTCAAGGAGCTCAGCTAAGAGGCTGATGTGTCTCTGTCTCTTGGCCTCATTGTCTAGCAGGTTACAAAAGTGCTGTCAGTGACAGGGAGAGTTAAGAAAGATGGACCTTCAGCATGAGTCTGTTGTTTGATGTCTCGTTGGTTAATTCAAATTTATGGTCACCCTATGCCTCATACATAAGGAATGAAAAATAAATGCTACATTTAGCCAAGAATATCTCCAGAGTAACATTGCAAGGTCTGGATGACTAGAAGGGAAGAACTTGTAGCCATTTTTACTTTGCGCCTTGTCTCCAGTATTCAATCAGAATGAAACAAATGACTAACATTAAAGTTCGGGGAATTTTCTGCCTAATTGAAGTATAGATTTCATAGTTGCTGCTTTGTGTTTTTAACTGACAGATAAAAATTTTATACATTTATGGATTTTCATGTGATGTTTTGATATGTACATACACTTTGTAATGTCCCATTAGAGCAAATATACCGAGCTTTCAAAAGATGAACATTTCCTAATGGTATAAAAACATTTGAAAGCCTATCTTCCATGTTTTTTGTAGCTATACAAATATATGGCAAATTATCATTGATCTGTATGCATACCAAATAGCTAGTAATTTTATCTAACAAATAATTCATATTTACATTCAGCTGAACATTTATTTAATCTATACTTTTATCTAATTCCCAAGTTCAGATTTTAGCATTTGCCTCAGTGTTGTTATTTATTTCTCGTCCTGCAAATAGACAATATCTCCCCTGTAATTGTGTAGTGAGAGAGCTTCCGTGAGGTAGTGTTGTTAGTAGAGTCAGAGTTTCTCCTTGAACTATTAGATTGTTGAGTGAAATGTAAAGCCCCAGTGTTTGGCTGTCATCTTCTGTCTCTATTGAACACTACAGTTACTTTCTCTGTCCACATGATGTCTCTGTTTAGACAGAGTCAGAGTGCTTGATGGGACCCTGGAGATCATCCTCTGCCTAGCCCTCTGGTTGGTACCTGCAGTGAAACAGGCCTGTGCTATTACTTGTCCAAGAGAATGCAGCTCGTTAGCAATGTACCTGCAAGGTGATGGGCTGATTTTCTGATTCCCAGTGACTGATTTTGCCACTGTTCATGACCTGTTCTAAAACAGTCTAAAAAATAATGTGCATCTAGTTTCTTTTTCAGATTATGAACACACAGATTTTCTAAGACACATTATAGGCCATTTCCACCTAACCTCATCTCCAGTCTTCACAAGCTACCAGTTTTTAGCCTGTCCTCACATGGTTGTTCATTTTTCCCTCCATCAGATCTGCTGTGTTCACCTGGACAGCATGCATACTTGGTTTAATGACTAGCAGTTTTATATTAGAAAGCATATAACGCAATTTCAGACTTCTAAAATCATTCTTACAAATTGATACAGTGCTTGTTTAGAAGTCCTTGAACAAAATCACCTAATTTGTTTCCATTTTAAAGGAAGAAATGAATCATTTAAAATAATTGGGAAGAATGGGCATATAGTCTACCAGTTACAGTGTTGTTTAAGATGCCTATATCCTGTGATACAGGATCTGGAATCAACTCCAGGCACAAGCCCTTGACTCCATCAATTGCTCATGCGGGCATAAGGGGTGGGGGTGGTGATGGCTCAAGTATTAGGTCCTGATACCCATGTGGGATACCTGTGGATTGAGTTCCAGACCCGACCCAGCCATGACCACTACATGTATTTGGGGAGTGAACCAGCAAATAAAGGCAAGCACACGGCACACTATCTCTCTTTTCCAGGTGCTTCTCCCTCTTCTAAATAAGCAACTTAAAAAAAAACAGAAAAGTAATTGTAAGTTTCAAAATTTTAATATTTCAGGATACCAAAATTATACCTCTTTTGTCAAACATTTTCATTGTTTAGGTTTTTTTTCATGTTCAGATTTAATTGGCAAAAGTTGATTGAGGAGAGTATTATGCCTTCTGTACATTGTTTATATATAGTCTTCTCAGCCCAGTGGAAAATGTGGACACCCCTTTGATCAATGCGTGGCCCTTGTCCTGGTGTGTACAGGAGGCTTACCGCGAGGAGCAGCTCATTAACCGGCTAATGCGCCAGTCCCAGCAGGAGCGCAGGATTGCGGTGCAGCTCATGCACGTTCGGCACGAGAAGGAAGTTTTATGGCAAAACAGAATCTTCAGAGAAAAACAATATGAGGAAAGACGACTGAAGGATTTCCAGGATGCACTTGATCGAGAAGCGGTAAAATAACATCTCCCTTAAAATCTGCAGGTTCCTCTTGATCCTTTCCACAAAGGCGTGGTCAACAAAGCTGTGGTCTGTTAACTGTCACCTAACAAGAGCTCCTGTTCCACAGGCTCTCTGTATGATCTGTCCATAACCTACATTGTCAGTGTGTGGCCAGTACACACTGTACTTTCTCCTTTTAGTGCTGGTTTCACAAGTTGCTATTTAGTCCTCCCCACCAACACTGTGTCCACATCCCTCCGGACACCTGGATTGCCTGAAGCTCCTTGTCTGATAGATTCCTGAGGAAAGCCTTCAGAGAACAGCATTCCTAAGGTTTAGTATCTGGATAAGCGTGTGTGCCTTATGTGATTGTCAGTTTTGCTGTCTATGAAATTCATACCACATATTTCCCTTTCATTGAGTATCTTCAATACACTACTCTGTTTTCCCTTTTATAAAATGCTGCTGTCAAAAAAAAAGAAGATTACCTAATTTTAATTTCCTTGAGTCGTTACTTCTATTTCTAGACATCCATAGAAACCTTTTTCTTTGAAGTTTGCTAGTTTCAGTAGAGCAGACATTATTGTTGGTTATGCTACGTGGATATTCTCAGACAGCAAGACAGCTTTTAAGCTTCTTCTTTTCAGTAAACACTGCAATCGTTCAGTAAACCACTCCTTGTCTCCTAATAGAACAAGCTTTCCTGCAGGCTTCTGTTGTATTAACACATGCATAAAACTGGCGTCAGTCATTTTTGTGGGATACTCAGTACACTTCATTTGAGAACGGTGTAGAAGTCAAGGTCTAGCTGCTAGGTGTGTTCTGTGTGTAAGGATGATGCCACTATGGATAGGCCCTTTATAAATGGGAAAAAATATATATACAACCTTTTTGTTATAAATGTGTGTGAATATGTCTGGTCTTAATATTGGATTATATGAATCATTTGTTGTCCGTTTCCCACTGCAAATGTTTGAGACTTGTTTAATCTAGTAGTCACTATTTGATTGACGAAAATCAACACATGTGAGTGGCATTATGGATAGCCTGTTTTGGGGGGCTATAAAATAATCTTAAAATGCAGCAGGACACAAAAAAAGAAAAAGAGAGAGTAAGCCTTACAGAAATTAAAAAGGCATTGCTTCATTTTCCAGTTGCATGACTTCTACTGTGATTGTCCATGAAAATGCAAGAAAAACTTTGGCATGTTTATGCAAGAGTTAGAAGAAATATCATTTAGAAAGTACCATACTCCACAGATCAGGAAAATAATTCTCTCACTTCTGTAAGCAAGCATAGCCTGCACTGCAGGGTTGGGTGGGAGTGGGGAACGGCTGTTTTGTGTGAATGTTGACCTCACCTGTCTCCTTTGGCCTCCAGAGTGAATACTCTTCTTATTTACATTTGACACATAAGGAAAATATGTATTCTCAGTCTAGGAAGATTGAAAGTCACAGTTTGTCAGCAGGACAGCAACCAGCAAAGCCTATTTTAGAGGCTCTTAAAAGTCCAAGCTCAAAACTGCTGAGATTTGCTACCTCCCACCAACTTCCTTTTTCCTTTCCCTCTTTCTCTTTTTAGGGCTGCAACCTACTTTGCTGCACTAAGACAGGAAATTGTGGTAGGCTTAGCATAAAGTTGATGGTAAAGGTAGAAAAAAAGAAAAAGGAGAAAAAAGCCCAGATAACTAGTTGGAATGCAGGAATGGGGGCAAGGCAGGGAGAGAAATAAGGAGGAAAGAGAAGAGGGGAGATGAAGGCTTTATATAGCTCTTCTATCATTGACGAGGGAATTCCATTGTTCTCTTTAAGGTTTTGTTTTTAGATTAAATCTGTATCTTCACATTCTAAATATTTCCATGTTCCAGAGATACTGTGATAAACTCGCCCCAGGACCCAATTTAGTGTCACTATAAATTCTCACCTATTATTCCTGGTCTCTTAGAATCCTTTTTCCTCTAAACTCTCTAGATTTCATGAAGCATGCTACAAAGCTTTGTGCTTGTATTATATTCTTTTTTCATGAAAACAAAGCATTTAAAATGTAACAAATACAAATCCCTGTGTGATTCCTGAATGCATCAAATGTACAAAACTGACCTTAGTGGTTATGCAGCCCAACTTATTATCCTAACAAGAATTGAAATATACAATATAAGGTAGCAATAGCAGAACGAAGCTGGACTTCATCCTGAACTCAGTTGTCATGCATCTAGTCGGTGATAAATTGTAACCTAATAAGGCATACTTGCACTGAGAAGATGGTTTGTTTCATTCTCCTGTGTATGGTGAATATTATTGACATCCTCAATTTAGTAGAGAGTTGTAAGAAAACTAGATCTTCCCAAGATCTCATAACAAGAACTTAAATTCTAGGGCTTACATGGAACAGCAGCTTCTCCAACTGCCAAGCTTACTTGTGATTACACTTATTGGGTAAAGTTGCAGGAGATAATGAAATGATGAAGTATCTCAAAATACCAGTGTAATTATTTGAAAAGCTACATTTGGTCATTTGGTCAAGCAACTGAATACTTCATTGCTTTTTACATAAAGAAATCTTTTTGCAAGCAAATATAATTAATTTATTAAGGCTGTTAACAGCAGAAGTTTTATAGTTGTTGTCAACATATTTAACATTTGTTGGAAAACGTATTTTAAAACTGTTGTGAGCTGATTGATTTCTATCCCAAAAATGAGTAAGGGCAGACTCTTGGAAGCTCAGGAGTCTTCACTCACCAGCAGGCACTGACTGGTGGCCTGTCTTGTACCACTGCCAGTGGGAGAGGGGAGCAGCTCCGGTCAGCCATGTTCAGGGGATTTTAAGCAACAATCATCCAATCAACTAGAAGAGAACTGGCACATGATATAATTTAATCAACCTAGCTTAGCTTACATCAGTGCACAATACAAATTATGCAATCTACTGTAGTGGCACAAAACACAGACACCCAATCAGTTTAAGCACTTTGCACTTTTATACTATCCAGTCAATAAGAGCTTCGTTCCATCTAGTAGCAAACAACTGTTAACGAGGTAAACAGTTCCTTCCAATTCCATGTACAAAAACCGAGTTGGAGCATTCATCTTACAGTGTGAACTCTAAGAGAAAAGCAAGATCTTATCCTGGAATAAGAGATTTCCTTGTTGTAAGTACTCTCACTCCCCACTCGGGACTTTCTGAGAATCCAAGGTTGTGGACAGTGTCCCAGAAATGTATCAGGAGATCTAGTCTTACTGTTGCCATTTTTTACTTGTGTGGACTGTCACAAAACCAGCACAGTTAGAAAATTTCAAAATGTTTTCTATCTATAAATCAGTATCACAGAACTCTTCACACTGATTGACCAAAGGGAGTGGCCATAGCAGGAGTATCCACATCAAGGCCCCTGAGGTGGGTGCAAGGGTCCACGGATGCTGTGGATTTGCCTGTTTCTCGGTGACACTTGACTATTTGCAGCTCATGAACTCAGGACCTCTTTCTGAAGGCCAGTGATCCACTTCATTGTTAATTCACATTAGGCTTTTTCCAGGAAGGCCATATGCTTTGCTGTACTATGTTTCATTGAAAAAATAAACTAAGGGTAGAATATTTCCAACATTATCTTAAGCCTTTGGACTCACTACTTAATTAAGGCAAATATGATAATTATTCACAATTAAAATTTTCCTAGTCTTAAAAAGAGGCTTCGTTCTATTAAAAGAAGTTTTTAGCTATTGAAATAGGTTATTTTTATTTAAATAACTGAGCAAATATGACTTGAAACACATTTTTGTCATTTTAGGCCTTGGCAAAACAAGCCAAGATTGATTTTGAAGAACAAATCCTTAGAGAGAAAGAAATTCATGAACAGATTGCTGTGGAAAGAGCTCAAGCTCGTTATAAAAAGCATTATGCAGTATGTGCAGAAATCCTTGATCAAATACTTGATTTGTCCACCAAAGTGGCAGACTATCGAATGCTGACAAATAAGTAAGTATTGATTTTTATAATTAATTACAGTAGAGACACAGAATGAGAAAATTACAGGTATTGAATTGGTACATAAAGAGACAAAAATGTTTCATTAAAAGATGAAGAGGCTAGGTTTAGAAAATCAGCACAAAAGAATAAATGTCTAATACTGTTTTTCTGATTAAATAAATCAGAGCAGGTCAGGAATTAGAAGAGCAAAGTCACGAGTAAGTTAAACTCCAAAAGGGCTACAAAGAAAAAGATGATACCAGTTATTTTCAGGGTAAACAATAGACTATAGTATGAAAGATAAAAATATGATCTAAAGTTAAAACTTATAAAATGCCGGGCCCGGCGGCGTGGTCTAGCGGCTAAAGTCCTCGCCTTGAATGCCCCGGGATCCCATATGGGCGCCGGTTCTAATCCCGACAGCTCCACTTCCCATCCAGCTCCCTGCTTGTGGCCTGGGAAAGCAGTTGAGGACGGCCCAATGCTTTGGGACACTGCACCCGCGTGGGAGACCCGGATGAGGTTCCAGGTTCCCGGCATCGGATTGGCGCGCATCGGCCCGTTGCGGCTCACTTGGGGAGTGAATCATCGGACGGAAGATCTTCCTCTCTGTCTCTCCTCCTCTGTGTATATCTGGCTGTAATAAAATGAATAAATCTTTAAAAAAAAAAAACTTATAAAATGCCATAATCATACAGAAATGAAGAAAATGTTTATTTTCAGATGGCACGCTTGTCTGTTTAGAAAATGTCAAGGGATCTGCAGAAATCTCCTAGAACCGATAAGTGAGCTCAACAAGGTCATAGTATAAATTAAATAGAAAATGAGATCACATTATGAAACCCAAGTAAAATTTTTTCATAATAGACACATTCCCTAAAGTTTCTGAGGATCCTTTGTATGCATAGATTGCTAATTTGGGGGCATCACAGTTTACCTTGTAATTCCATTTTCTACAGTTTTTGAAGTGCTCTTGTACTATTGTCTACAATCATCTCAAAATAAAGGGTTTTTGGACTCAAAATATGTGTCTGTTTTGATGGCAATGGTTTAACGTACAAGTAGCATTAATGATTATAAATGATTCATGGAGACTCTTGCCCTGAAGTAGACCATTTACCTTGAATTTCAAGGTTAAGTTGTTTAAAGTGAAAAAAACAAAATTCTAAAATAGCGAAGTGAAGTACGTATAAAACTTGAGAGTGTTTCTTTTGTACTTGTTTTGTCTTGAGTAAATAATTGCCTCATCAGACCAGGTGGATTTGAGGTAAGCTGATGGAACTGAAATTATTTGATAAAAACAGCTAGCACAAATGCATGCATGAATGTTAAGAATTTCAGTTAACAAGAGAAAGTATTCAGCCCCACAGGAGTTCTACTGGTGTTTGGGAACCTAAATGGCTCAGGTGGGGAGCAGTGAGGTCAGAATTCTGAGGAAAGGAGAAATTTGGGCCGGAACAAGGAAACTGTTTAAGCCTGAAGAAACCATTTAAAAAGCATTCCACTTCTGCCGCATTGTCTGTTTTTGTCTTTGTGTCCTTAAACATGAATAGAATTTTATGCTGAAGGTGCAATTGTTAAGAAATTTTTTTAACCTTTTCAAAATATATTGACTACATTAATGAATTATTAATCTCCGTAAATGTCATAGCAGAATCATTGAAAAAAAAGTATTAAAGTATAAAAGAAGGAACATAGATAACTTTGGAGACTTTAGGTTCTGAACACTAGCAGAAATTGAAAGAAAAAGACAGGAGATACCCGACCTCCTGACAGCTCTTCACAGAGGAAAGGTTGTTACATCTGTGCTCTTTAAATAACTCCCAGCCCTGTCTCCCCAGCGCCCTGTAACTGCGCTCTGTGGCTGCACGGATTGATCTGTTCTAAACACTTTATTTAAGTGAAATCATAGAATATTTTCTTTTCGGAGTCTGACCTTTTTTCATTTGGCATTTTGTCTTCTGAAGCATGTACCAGAATGAAATACTACTTATTAAGAAACTCACCCGAATTATGTCAGATTCTTCCTTCTGCATATTTTGTTCTTTTGGGAAATATTTCTCAGGCACTGTGTCCTGGTTGCCTCCTGAGCATTGTTTAAGCCTTAGCTTAAGCAGTTAGTTCTTCACAGAGTTCTTTGAACCAGCAAGTTGAGTCAAGTCATCCTGCTATGTTTTCCCATCGTCTAATCCCCATTCAGAACTCTTATTTATTTGTGCTGTTATTTTTTGTCCTTTTCTCCCAGGGTCTTCTGATCAAGGCTATGGATTCCATTTGCTATTAAATCACTGATGGCTAGGAAAAATGTCTGAAACTCAGTAGATTTCAGTGAAGAGATATTAGCTTCATGCCACTGAAATCCCAAGCTTTACTGTTGACTGTGCCATAACAAAATGACATACCTGAAAATAGTGAGAATAATCAGAAATCTTAAATATTGTTTAAACCCCAGCTCTGATAGTCAATGGCTGTGCAAAGTTAGAAACTCGTTTATATGCAATATCATTGTCCCTCAGTGTAATATGAACAGATAGGATATTTCCAAGACTCCTTAAAGTAATAGTAGGTTTACATATTTGTAAGTATTTTGTAATAGAAAAATCTAATACATGTTGGCCCTGACATTGCAGTCAAAATTGTTTGATAGCCATTAGAATAACCGTTAAGAGTTATTTCTACGTAAGTCTTCATAAGTGTATTAATTACATAAATTTAATAAAAGACTCAATTTTATAGTGTATATTTAACTGACCCCTGATTCTTCTCTACCAACCTTTTCTGCCATAGTCTGATTCCACATAAGATGATGCACGATTGGAAGGAACTGTTTTTCAATGGAAAGCCCATATATGAACAAGCCTCCATTAAGCAGCTAGCTGCTAAGCCTACTGAAGAACAACTTGTAGAACTGGAGAAAAGGGATTTGCTAGATAGCAAGGACTATGACGACTACAAGGTACACGCTAACATGAAATAGTTGGTTGGAATGTCATCTAATAAATACTTTCTTATTTAACATGGATTTTGTGCTCTCATTTCATGTTGATGCTAAGAATCAAGACATTCTATGTTTGCACTTTTGTATCTGGATTGTTTTTATATTTATAGTCCTAATTTTAGATCCCTGAACTACTCATAACTTACATTTTTTCCACAAGTGTTCTGAAAAATGCCAACTATAATGCATTGTCTGAGAAGACAGATTGCAGAATTTTTAAATGTTTAAACTTACTCATTTGCATTTTTCTTTGTATATCTGTGATTCGAAACTCATTGTTTAGGGGTGTTTATGTAGTAGTTGATCTGAATAACATTACTGTTTTTGTAGGTAAAATGGGAAAAGAGGAGCTCTGGGCAGTGGAAGTAGCTTATATTCAGACAGTATTGTATTCAGGTTCTTAAAAACAAATATTAGATGTCAACTGTGCTTTTTAGAAGAACTGGCAAAAACAAAACAAAACAAAAAAAGCAAGACAAACAAAACAAAAAAATAATAAAACTGTGGCATTAGGCCTTTCATTGACACTTCCAGCTACTGATGTTGTGATCTGAGATGATCCATCCATTAAATGCTACGATTCAATTTCCAAATTTTTGGAAATAGGAATATACTGACTTCATTTTGTTGTGTAACAGATATAATTGTTTAACACTCAGACACATTGCAAGCACATTAAATTCCCTCTTTAAAAAAATATTTATTTACTGAGCATAATGGTCTCCAGTTGGGACCATTTTGTTGCAAATGGTAGGATTTCATTATTTTTAATGGCTGAGCAGTATTCTATGTAATAGATGCACCAGTTTCTTTATGCATCCCTCTTTTGATTGGCATCTGGTTCCATGTCGTAACTGTTGTAGATTGTACTGCTTTAAGTATGGGATTGCAGGTCACTTTCTTACATGCAGATTTCACTTCCTTTGGATATATTCCCAGAAGTGGTATATCTGGATCATACAGTAGATCCATTTTCAGTTGTCTGAGCACTCCGCATACTGACTTCAGTCATTGTGCTCAGTAAAATAAGCCAATCCCCTAAAGACAAATATCATATGTTCTCTCTGACGTAATGCAACATTCATATGAAAACACAAATAGAAAGATAGGTAAACATGAATATGCATATATTCTCATAGATGAACCGTATAATGGAGACTAGCATATCAGGAAGTAAAGATACACCACAGTATTCATCTCTACTCCAAAATAGAAGGATGACTCCCAATGAAGCTTGTTACCAGCAAAGCTTAGTGGATTCTTTTCCCAGCTTAGTATAGAAATAAAAAGCTGGGAAGCAAGTGAAATAAAACAGAATCTTTAGTCCAAGCAAAGCAGTAGGAAAGCACTGTCCCATGAAGAAGCAGGCAAGTGGAGTGTCCAACTGGACACTGGCTTTTTTAAGTTTGTTTTTTTCCCCCTTTCCTCTGATAATCATGAACATAGGGAAGGTCATAGGGGAAGTCGGGTGTATAGGCTGATAAGAGGCGTCTTGAATGAGAATATTCAAGCGATTATCTTATCTAATTCTGGAAGCATGGCCTGTAACCTCGTCCATCTGGTATATGCAGACAGTGAACTGTGAAATGGGGTCCTGAAAGTGGGCACCCCCATCTCCTCCTCCAAAGCCCTGGACCCAGAATCAAAACTATTAAAACATAACCTTGACATTATAATACTAAATTTTCTATCATTGCCAATATCTACAATGCCATGATACACGGAAATAGCAGAATGTTGAACATGTGAGTTTTGCTGAAAGACTGTACTGTTGTCACAGGGGAAAACAGTGGGGAGTGGGAGAATAGGAAGGAAGGGGAAGTGGAGGGAAAAAAGCAAAATTTTTTTTACTTGAAACATCGTTGTACTTGAAAGAGGTTTAAAGAGAGTGAAGGCGGAGGAGAGATAAAGAGAGAGAGAGAGAGAATCTTCACAAGCCAGTTCAATCTCTAAATGACTCCAGTGGCCAGAGCTGGCAAAGTCTGAAGCCAGGATCCAGAGGCCTTTTCCAGGTCTCCCACATGAGTACAGGTGCCCAACACCTCAGGCCATCTTCTGCTGCTTTCCCATGCCACAAGCAGGAAGCTGGATGAGAAATGGAACACCTGACCACACCATTAGTAAAGATGTAAAAAGTTCTAGCTCTTGGATAGAAGTTCTTGCAAATCAATAGCTATGAAATTAAGAATGAGACTTTTTTATTGTTAGATATAAATGGATGATTTCTAGAAGGATATTAATGCAACCAGAAAAAGCAAAGCAAAGATGTTTTCAATCAATTATTTGCTCATGTCTAGTGGATACTCAATAAATATATGTGGCAAGGATGATTGAATAAAAATGAATGAATAACAATGAATAAGGTAAAGTGTGAAATAACCCAAATGTATAATTATTGAAAGATAAACTTGTTGGGACTGGTGTGATGACACAGCAAGCTGATCCTCAACCTGTGACACTGGCATCCAGTGTGGGCACCTCTTTGTGTCCCGGCTGCTCCTGTTCCAATCTAACTCTGCTTCTGGCTTGGGAAAGCAGCAGAGGATGCCCCAAGCACTTGGATCTTTGCACCCATGTGGGTGCACCATGTCGGATACCCAAAAGCAGCTTCTTTCTGGCTCCCAGCTTCAGATGAGCTCCAGTCTGGCCTTTGTGGCTGTTTGGGGAGTGAACCAGAAGAAGGAATACCTCTCTGTCTCTCTTCCTTTCTCTGTAAAATCTGTGTTTCTAATTTAAAAAAAACACAAAGAAGTCTAAGAAAGAAGCATAAGCTTGTAGTAAAAAGAATCACATTATGAGAAACAACGTATACCGTAGTTTAGTTGAATGAGTATTCTTATTACTGAAAGTTTTTTTTTTTAATTTTTTATTAACAACAAGAACCTTAAGAGACAAATGGGAATGCTAGTGTGTCCACCTAAAGCACTATGACACGTAACAAAATGTTATATTTTCAAAATATGTTAAGGTATTTTCATTGTAAATTAAAAGGAACAGAATTGACAGATTTGCTGGTTCACGGAATATTTGTTTCTAAATAATTTTTAAACAGTCAAGCTACTCTATTCTTGTTGCTCATAAATCAGGAGACCTAAGGCTGCAGCTGAGCAAAAATGTGTCTTTCTCTTTCTTCTGTTTGGGAAACTGTTACCACAGGAACATGCTTGTCTAACCCACATCCTGAAGCAGCCAGAATGTTTCTTTTGCAGGAAATCACAAACTTTCGTTAGGAGTTTGTGAACCTCAGGCAAGTGCAATTTATTTTGTGATCAGCCCTGACTATTTTTTTTTCTTACCAGTTACGATTTCTATTGGATGTTTACATGCTCTGTTCATTTTGAGTATATAATAAAAATATGCTATATACAGGTTTTAGAATTTACTGTAAAACACTCTATTACATTCTAATTTTTAGATT